>NC_140126.1:72383380-72718494 GCF_964035555.1 Netta rufina
CTGTCTGAGATATAGGATAGCTACAAACTGTTGGTGTATTTTTTTTTCCCTCCCTTTTACTGCAGCTAGTTACATTATGGATTAACATTAAGAATGTCTGCAGTGAAACATTACTCCTGTGGCTGTGTAGGACTTACTTGAACAATGTAACTTGTATTGCAGAACCACGATTTTCCTCACACACTCGCAGTAATGTATGCAATTAATATATGCAATTAATGTACAGTTCTGCCCATTCTGTTGACTTTCAAAATCATCAATTAATCTAACTGGCAGCTTTCAGACAGCTCTTAACAAAGGCCTATTCAGGAAATTAAGCCAGTAAATGCGATTCCCTTCTCTTAATTCTAGTTATATATAGTTATTGCTGTGTAGCTGGAAAGATTTTTTGGACAAGATATCATGGGAAAGAGAAGCTTTTGTTTGGTCTTTTTCTACAGATATGTGACCAAGGCAGCTTTGAAGCCGTTCCCAAGAATCCTTCCTCCTTCTGTGGGATGCCTTATCTGTCTGCGGAGTTTCTGACTGTGAACTTCGTTCTGCAGTCCTTCACTCCCGTGCCATGCAGTTGAGTAAGAGTTGCTCAGGTGAGCGAGGTGAGCCCCAGACCTTTATTAGGGAATGAAGATGGCAGGAGTGCATGGTGCAGAAGTGCTAAAACAAAGGCTTTATTTGTCCCTGTCTTCCAATTGGGAGGGGATAAAAGGAAATAGAAGTAATTACAGCTCAGTGGCAGGGAGAACAGTATAAAGAGAAGTCTTGCAAAGGCTCATTAATAACCTGTTTGTCACCCAGGTCTCCTGCTGGCAAGGGCTCTCTCTTTTATGCCATGACACCTTTTACAGGTGTTTCTGCAGTTCCCCCGGAAGGGTTCTCCACCACCACGGAGAGTTAATCCTGCTCTGCAGTGCTGGGTTGCCTGAATTCTTTTATGTTAAAGGACACTTGTGCTGGGAGACGCAGAGCAGCTCACTGAAGGGAGCAGGGGGCATCTTGCAGCACAGAGCCACAGGACAGGGAGAGAGGAACTGCAGTATGCTGAAAGCGGCTGGAAGAATTCGCAGCCTGCTACAGTTACTCCTCTGACACAGTCTGTCCTTGCCTGCTCACTCTCATTCTCCCATGAAACCTAAGTTACGGCCCTGCCTCCTCCTTGCTGTTTCTTTTTATTTATTTATTTTCCAGAGAGAACCACAGTTTGCTTATGCTTTTGTAGGAGGAGCAACGATTCCTTGCAGCTTTCTGCTACACTGTTCACCCGTGGAAGGGCCAGGTAGAATCCGAATGCATTCAGTTTAGAAATAAAACTTGGCGAGAAGGAAACTGTCGCTGGGCTTTATTGCTCTCAGTGATGACTACATGGTTGCTCACGGGTGTAAATAAGAACATTAGCTTCCAGTTTGTGTGCAAGTGCAATGTGGAGTATCAGAAATTACCTGTAAAGGGCCTTGTGACGTACAGTCTGCGTCTTAGTTCACACAGCAGAAGAAAACACATCTGTGAGTACTGTGCTCCTCCATATTAGCTCGTATGACTGGGTTCTCTGATGTGGTTTCAGATCTAGCCCTGATGTTTTTTCCACTGGAGGGGCTTTTTGCTGCATCTCTCGCTCGCTCTCTCACACACAGACTCTCAGATGTGCGCATTCTCTGGTGCTGGCAAAGGCTTAACTTGCACTGCCTGTCTTGTGGAGAAGCTCAGAGACGGTCTCTCCCTCCCCAGCCACATATTTTCACTGAAGTAATTGAACTGCTACTTTTTTGGCTGCTAAATTTGGTTGATATTTGGCTAGTGGGTTAAAATGATGAATGACATATGCATAAACACACAGAGCATGTGGGATCACCCTCATTCCTGTTGTTGGCGCGGCTGAAACTGGTTGCTCTAAGCTATCTGACTGAAACTGTGTGTTACCAGACAACCCAGTCCGTGAAAAAAATGGTGGGTAGCCTCAGTTACTGACTTTGAAGAACTGCTGAAAGTCACCATCAGTGGCTCAGTGATGTATCACATCAGGAATGTGAGCTCATGCAATGCCTGTGCCAAAAAGTAGAAGAAAACATCTCAAAAACAGGTCCTTCATCAGATAGATGTGAGGCTGACTGGGACCCCAGTCCTACACAGAGCGCTGTATGGGCAGATCTATCTCTGCATGATGCGGGTGCAAGGATCTGTGGGTAAGGGCTTCTCTGCTACACCGCCTCAGCTCCCACTTTTAGCATTTAGTGCTGTGCTGAAAACGTAGAATTAAATAAAAGTTGCTTTTGTTTTCAGGGTCACCTAACTCAGCAGTATGTTACAAGAAAAGGATGAGCCCAGTGTGGAGTTGCTGATAATTACTGAGTTGGTTTGACGTATGCAGACTGCTGTTGACTTCAATGGTCTTATTTAACACATTTGTTTCTTTGCATTTTAGGAGTAGTCAAAATGCAACTTTGTGAGCCTTAATCGATGAGGCTGCGTATCCTGGACCTTAAGCCTGGAGTTGCACAGGTGTATCAGCAGGAAAAAAAAAAAAAAAAAGTTTGGCCTTAGCCAGCAATTAATCATGACTAGGACAAATAACCTCTTCAGAATACTCAGGATTTTTACTTTTATTAATCTCTGTTCATAAAAAAATATTCCAAAGCAGGCACTAGCACTCACAGTAGAGATGTGGGGAAATAAATGGCCAAAGCTATCACACTCTGACAGCTTTGGCAAACCTTTGCACAGTTTTATAAAACAAATACATGTGATGTTCTATTCTCTGGATAGCTCTTTACATTAGATGCTCGCACTTGGATAAAATGGTTTTCTCTCCATGAGTTTACTGGGCACATAATGGTGAATTCAATATCATCCCAGTGGCGTCCCAGTTAGCCATGCCCATCAGCGCATTCAAGCATATGGCAGTTTTGAGGAATGTTTCTGCTTTTTTTGACCTGTGTGACCCAGCGAAGATGAAAATCATTTCAGACTGTATTATGGGCTTAATATTCAAAGGAGCTGGATCCTCTGGATCCCCAAAATCTTAGGAGATAATGTTGTTGTCCATGGTCTTCTTAAGAAGCACAAAACATGCAGGTGGACTCTGGTAGCTGAGTATTATTAATTCATTTGCTTTCCACACCAACATTTGAGCACTTCCTTCTTCTACTTTTTATGAACTATTCAAGGTTTTCATGTTGAGTGAGGGGTAGATATGCTGAAAACTGCTAAAATTTCACTCTGTTTTGGACCTGGGGCCCAGGGAGAGGGTGGTGGTGAAGACTGAAAGCATTGGCATGTACCAAATCAAAGCTATACTAGATCTGACTGATAGTTTAACAGCTCACCGATAGCGGTGTTTAAAGTAAGAAATAAAACTAGGGTGTTATTCATTCATTTGTACTTGTGCATGTTTTGTTTCTCTTCACCTTTCAAGAGGTCGCGGATTCGTAAATGAACATTATGGGAACACGGTCCCTGAAACCTACTCAGATGTCCATCAAAATAACATGGAAAATTGAGTTAAAGTGCTCGATGGTATATGGAATCCAGAAAGATAATGTTTATTTTTCACACAGTCTTTCATTGAACCAAAAGCAGCTGAAACATTTTTTTCATTTCTGAGTTTCAGGTAATATGCACTTCAGAATTTACTTTGTTGGTATTTTGGGCTTTTCACGGGTAATTGGGAGATATGCAGAACAATAGCAAATTCAGCCCCTGTTACAGCTGTGTGTTACAGGCACAGTTACACCAGAGGAACCAAATTATAAGCAATTCATTCTGGTCTCTCTAAAGGCACGGAAGGGTAAGGCAGAGTTATAACTGGGTATAGGCAATGTCACAGCACTGAGGAGGGGAACCCTTGGACTCCAGATATCTTCTGTGATAACAGCACAGAGGGATTGTGAAGGTAATGCGCTCCTTTGGTTCGTCTTCGACTGAATATTTCTCGCTTCCTAGCTTGAATAGGTAAACAGGTAAAAGGCAACTGTGCTCTGTAATGTTAACACGTGAAAATCATTTTCGAGGTTTGTTTTGGTTTTGTGCAGCAGATTGTTTTGCGAGACAGAGCCTTTTATAGAAACCAGACTATCACTTGTATTCGTTGGCATTTGCATTTATAAAAGCTACTCATGTTTACACACACACACACACACACACACACAGAGGTGATATTGTTCATATATATTGTTCATCTGGCAAGGAAGAAATAAAAAAAGAAATTGATACCAGTCTGCATATGTGTTCAAAAGCTTAGTGAATTCTTCGAGCTCTGCTGTGGATCAGGTTTCATGAAACTGCAATAAAAAAATCTTTTTTTTTTACCTTGTCTTTGTGTGTTCTGAGGTGGGTTTGTAAGGTTTGAATTACTAGGTAATCACCAAGAAGTCTCCTTTCATGAGCCTGCAGCTGGGAAATGGACAGTTTAATATTAATGGAAAGAACAAACTCTCCATCTCCTTTCTCTTCCCTTTCCACTCTGCACTTCTGCTACATCATTTTCTTCTCTAAAGTCCCCATCCGAAGATCACCTTCGTGGAAATCCAGGACAAACTACAAAGTAAGAGTTGACATTTTGTCAGAATCCTGTTACTGACTTCAGTGAGGACAGAAACACATGAATATTCAAGATAGGAACATCCCATTCACTGATGTATCTGCACTTATTTATCCATCTAAGAAACTTGTGTTAAATCAATCTGCAGGCTTTCTTTACAGAACGTTGTACCATCACCATGCCAGGGGGAGGTATGGAAATAATCACTCTGGCTTCTCAGAGAGGAAAAATAGTAAACACTTATTGAAAACAATTAGGCACAAATGCTTGAACTTTAATAGAAATGAATAGTTGCACGGTTTCAAAAATGTGTTATATATCTACACCTATGCTGTCTGTACGGCATGGGTGTCTTTAAAGTCGCCGTTAACTTCCACCATTTCATGACATATCTAGGAAGATGTCTGGACAATGCACCTTCCACTGCCATTCGCCTCTCAATCCATTCTGCCTTCGACTTCAAACAAGCTGAGCTGTATGAAGCTAATCGTCAAAGTTTAACGTCACATTTTTGTAGATTAAAGGACGTTTATCCATATACTTTGTCATTTAAGCCATCTGCGAGAAATCCAGTGTGATGGATGAGAAAGGACAGTCCCAGAGCAGCGTCTCCAAGGACTCCTAGGTCTGAGGCAGACACAAAGTCAAGTCTTGCTGGTCTCTTTGCACGCAAAGGGATGTGAGAGCCTGTGGGGACCCTGCAGAAGTCATGGGACTGGGCTGAACTGAGAGCTCCAAAAGGTTTCCTGTTTC
Source organism: Netta rufina (assembly GCF_964035555.1). NCBI lineage: Eukaryota > Metazoa > Chordata > Aves > Anseriformes > Anatidae > Netta > Netta rufina. The sequence continues at coordinate 72,388,665 of NC_140126.1, forward strand.
TCCCTTTCTGGATATAAATAGCACATTTGAATAAAAACCTTTGCTGTTTACTTTTCTGCTGTTCTCTTGAATTACGCTTTGCATGTCTGGTGGCGGTATTTAGGGAGCTGGACTGAGTGAGCTCTCCTGACCTCTTGTTTTGGCCCCGGCGAGATTTGCTCGTGTGGGCAGATGAGTTCTCATGCTTGAATCCATTTGCTTTCCCCCGGGGTGGGCTTTCTGTCCAATGCAGGACAGCACTGTGGGTCTGTGAGGAGAATCAAGCCCTGGCCTGAGCAGCTGGAGCCGGGAAGGTTACAAAAGGAAGTGCTGGGCAAGGGAACAGAGATGCCTTCGGGGTGCCTGAGGAGCAGCGACTCCTCCCATCTGTTTCATCTCTTTCTCCTCCTGTTGAGTTCTCCACATATTTACTGCTGATGGTCTGGCTAGCATCTCACTTTCCTGGGTTATATGGGTAAGAAGCCTGAAAGTTAAGGTGAAGTGTGGTATTTTATATATATATTTTAATACCCAATGTCAAAATTTACAGCTCAGCTTCATGATGCTTACCTGGCCCCTGTGGTAGCCCTTTCCCCCTGGTGATTCAAAAGTTCAAAAGCACACTTGAGAAGCCGAAATGTTTTAATTTCTTTCATGTCCTTCCCCCGACTCCCCTTCTTTTAATTGTCTTGTGCACTTAAAAAACAAACAAACAAAAAAACAAAACACCCGCTCTTCCAACTAAACAGAGACGGACACTTGTCTCTCCAGAGCTTACATTGCCCCAAACCTCAGGCAGCATGAGATTTGCCTGCCTAGAGCATCCTGTGGTATAGATTTTAGTAATGAAGAAAGAGGTGCATTTTTTCTATATGACTGTGGGTATTAAAGAAGTGTGCGGGGTCAGAAAACAGTACTTGAGAAGCTCCTCCTGGGCCTGGAAGGGCATCGTGTCTGATTAAGACAATTTACTTAATTGTAGACATTGGTGAAGGAACAGAGATGCGGAGGGGCATGTACATGTATATGAAAGAGGAGGACTTTTTAATTTCACAGGCTGGCCTCAGGGGTTTTGGTTCAGAAGCAGACAGAAGTTATATAGAATTCCCAGAATACAGCTGGTGCACCCATAACTGCATTGGCTATAATAGGATTTTTTACTGTGCTAGGAATGAAATATTGGGCTCTCATTGTTATCTTTCCTTGTGCAGCTGTAAAGAATTTATTTGTGAGTTTTACAATATCCAGAGGTGGTTCCTTTGTACCCTTTTTCAATAAAGTTGAAATGCCAAAAGTTTTTCAGTTTCTTATTACTCATTTTGCCCAGTAGAAAACCCCTGTAGCAATCCTGAAGCTGGTATGTCTGTCCTATCCTGAATCATTTTTGAAAGAGACCATTTTAATTTCCCTGCATAGCTCGTTCTCCTAATGCCATTTTCAGTTAGCCCCAATATTGAGCCTTTTCCAGTGTGCCGAGTTCCACAAGCTCATACCAGACTAGCGAGACATTTATTGGTTGTTCTTAAATGCTACTTTATTTTATCTATTCTTGACAAGACTCCAGGTCATATCTCAGATTTTAGGAATTCTCTGCTCAATGTACTGAAATTTCTTGTAACCCTGAAGTGTCCCCACCTTAGAAAACAAAAAATGTTGTATGTGAAATTGGGAAGAAAAAGTTTCACTAGAAAAATATATCCGGTTGGCCAGAATACTAAAGAATTGGGGAGGCATTTCATTCCCATGTGCTAGCTTTCTCATGGACCCTTTTTGCTGGTTTGGTTTGGTTTGGTTTGGTTTGGTTTGGTTTGGTTTGGTTTGGTTTGGTTTGGTTTGGTTTGGTTGGAGGAGAGAGAGACTACAATACTTACAGAGTATGGCCCTGATTTCTCATTGCCTGAAGTGGAGGCAGGAGTAGGTACTTGATCAGACTTCCCAAATACTCCATTTTCCACCATCATTTGGTGGCTGCTTATGAGAATCATTCTAGATTTGATACTGCAGTTTGAATATATTTGATACTGACAAACATATTCCTTTTTTAAAAACCTGTCAGTATTTTGTCAGTAACTTTAATGTTAATGGAAATGAAAAAAATAATCTAGCTAAGAAACACACAACCGTAGACTCCATTTTAGATTATATTTCTCTTTCTCCCTGCATACTAATTCTTTAAAATCAATTCTATCAATTCTAAGAAATACAGTTTTTTTTGTTTGTTTGTTTGTTTTTTTCACTAAGACTTTCTTCCACTGTTTTTTTTTTTTTTTTGTTTGTTTGTTTGTTTGTTTTATGAATCCTGTTTCACCTCCATGGGTGCTTGCAATGTCTAGGGACACAATGCATTTTAAATTCAAGTGTAGCAGCTCTGATCATGCAGTCTATTCGTGACCGAGTTTCTCACTGAAACCAGGAAGGATCATGGTGTAGGACAAGGCATTGCTGCTAAGAAGTAAGGAGATAAACCAAGTTTTGGAAGGACAAGAGGGGAACTATGAAGAGAATCTTTCCCTTACACCCTTCCAGTGAACCTACCACACATATGTATCTCCAACAGCTGTTACCCAACAATCTCCTTCTCATTCAAGAAGTACTTGGGCAGATGGAAGTCAAAACAGTAGGGAACTAATAAACTATTTCAAGGTTCCCAAATTAGGTCTGCTTAAAAATAAATAATGGATTTATAAATGCTAGCATCCAATAGGAGCGTTGCCACTGATTTCCGCGGTTCTGGCAGCATATCTGGCTCCTAACACAAATACAAATGTCGTAATTTGTTTTCCATCGTCTCTGATGTCAATGTAAACAATCTTTTGGAAGAATTTGGATATTTCTCTGCAGGAGTACAAAGCCTAACTCAACAGTATTGTGTTAGTTTATGAGAAGCAGAAGGGGAATCTGACAAGTTTAGTGACATTGTCCAAGCTATCTGAAACACAGAAGATGACTTAGATAATGAAAAGCATATTAAATTTAAAATATACTCTATATTCACTGTTTAAGTGTACATTAGAAGCCAAATATGTGAAGGCTTGAGGAGCTAAAAATGACCAGGCTAAAGCAAAACACAGGAATAGTCAGCACATTTCACAGAATTCACCAAGTCTTCTGAAGCTATTTAAATATTTCTTGATGATACTTCTCTGTTAAGAGTTGTGCAAAAAGTAAGTTTGTGGAGGGTCATGTAGAACACTCAGAAAAGGAAAGATTCATTCCAGTCTTTCCTGTTCTGTTAAGAATATTCTGGTGCATCTTTCCCTGAGTATGTATCTTTGCTCTCGTCTCGCAGTTTGAATCTGGATTCAGAGGACTGTACTTCCCAAGGAAGTCTTACATCAGGCTCAAGTTAGTAAAAAGCATTTTGTTCAGTGCTTACTCATATCTTTTGAAGGACGTCTTTTAAGCCCATTTTTTTTTTTTACAGTTTTTTATTTGAAATATTTTAGGAAGTAATGTTTTCAGAAGCAGTTAGCAAGCAGATAAACCTAAGTGGGTATTGCATCTAACCTGTTTGGCCTTTCCAGGTGCTGGAGGTGGTGTGAGCATTCAGGGGTGAGTTTGCCTCATAATGAAGGATGCTCTAGCACACGGTGGGCACTGCGGTACCTCTGTTCTTGCCTGTAGGCCTGGCTGTTAATTCTGAAGTCCAGTCACTGTGTCCTCAGCTAACAACATTGTTTACCACAAAAGGCTCAGCAAAAACCTACTGCTAAAATTGCACGGTGGTCAGTCATGTTTCTTGAAATTAATTTTCAGACCGAGTAGCTGCCTGCTGTGAGGAGGTTTATGGTAGACTGTCTCTCCTGACTGCCAGAAGTTGCTCAGGACCTTTCCATACACAAGCAACACATTTTAAAATATGCACTTGCTTAGGCACATTATTATTCTAAATGTCTTGAAGTTATGTTCTCGTTCTTTGTCACCATAGAAATGATTATACAATTACTTCCCAGTTTTTCCAAAGAAGGACCGCCTGCATATCTGGGTACAGACACAATGGCTCTCCAAGGCATTGAAGAATTACTTGATCGCATATAAGAGGCCATCTCATCACCGCCAGGACTGAGCGGGGGAAAGAGCCATTGAGCACTGAAGCATGAGAGGAGTGGGCTGTGAGCTGAGGTCTTCTTCCCACTGCAGCTTTCCCAGTGGGATCTGTGGCCGGGCTGCCTGCTCTGCCATCCCCATTGGGCTGTGCTGGTGGGTGGGATGTGTCTTCATGGGCTGTGTAGACCCAAAGTGGGTGCAGAGCAGGAGTCGGGGGCAAAGGAGAAAGTGCCCCTCATGCCTGTGTCAGCCTTATGCCTTTGGACAGCCTGAGTGCTAAGTGGAGGTGATTTAGACAATATTTAAAGAAGGGAAGAAGAGATATTCAAAAAAACAGCCAGGCTGTTTTTTCCTTTTTTTTTTTTTTAATTTCCAAGGTAACTCCTATGCCACCCAGTAACATACAGCATATTCGCTGTCTTCGATTCTCTTTCTAGTTCAGTTTTGATTTCTTCCCCGCTATTATATTCAACAGTATAGAATCAGTCTATAGAAATAATTTTGTCTGTAGAACTAACCTTTCTTGTACCTTGGGTTTAGTGTCCAAGTGCCCTGCACGTCCCACAGGTTCCCTCCTCTGAGTTGTATGTACACTGAGCACAAGGAGGAGAGCCCTTGCAAACCCAAGGAGATAAAAGCAAACAAATATCAAAACAAAGAATGCAAACAAAGATGGAAAGCAAATGAAAGGGTAAGGTTTTTGATAGGGTAAAGCAATTGTCCAGGAAAATAAACATTATAAATCTTCAGAAAGGAAGATCTGAGGGTTTTTGTTTGTTTGTTTTCTGAAGTGGGGAGAATCACACCAAACACAATCTCAAAGTTCATCAGATGCTGTGCGTATTTAGGAGTCTTAAATAGCAGAGGCTGTCCATCTGCCATACAGTTGCATGTCTGTCAACTGCCTGCCAGGCTGGGGCTCTGGATCATCCCGCATGTGCCAGCGGAACCTCAGAAGCCAAGATCCAACCCACACTGTCAATGATCTTTATCTGTTTTTGTTTATTTCTGTTTGTTTGTTCTCTGGCAAGTTCAGCTAGGGAAATGGGAACTACTAGGTAAGAGTAGAGTTGGACCTAAACTATCACCTAACAATATTTTTCATCTTCCAGAACCCTGTTTTACAATCTAAAACAGTTAGTCTACTTTAAAAGAAACATATTTTCTGTGTTTTTCCCTATTTTTCAGCAGCAAAGTACTGAAATGCAGTGCCAAAGCTTTTTCTTCCAGTATTTCCATCCCATTAGAAACCACAAAAGTAAGGCAAATGCTGAGAGCAAGCTTCTTCCTGCAAAACTGCCAGTTCAATCTGTTGAGCGCAGAGGTTTGGATGAGTTTGATTAAGCTTGCAAAGGTTGACTCAGCCCTTCATCCTTCACTGGTAGGTAAATTGAATCATGGGGTTTATAAAGAATAAGCCTTGCCAGACAAACCTGATTGCATTTTTGATGGAATTAGAAAATTAGCCGATGATGGGAAGGCAGTAGATGTAATATATCCGAATTTCAGGAAAGCATTTGATACCGCCTCATGAAATCCAACTTGAAAAATTAATTCAGGTCGGCCACGAGTAGCGAAAAGCCACGCGGGACAAGGAGCTCAGGCGTAATGAAGGGGGACAGCAACGCAAGGCTCCCTGTGGCCATGGCCTCAGTGCTCTGAGGACATCTTGCTTGGTCCTCCCAGAGTCCATGAGGCCTTCTGCGGCCTTCTGCCGGGCAAGGCTGCCCAGCTGAGGGGTGAGAGCCCCACAGAGGGTAGCTGAGAGCCAGCTGAAGCAACGGAGACAGATCTTTAAAGGACCCAGACTGTCTCCAGGCTGATTTGTTTTCCTGTGTCAAGGGAAAGAGAGACTTGGGCTATTGTACAACTCGCTCTGCTGTCATCTCGTGCTCAGTTCTGAAGGTGTCACCTTGAGAGAAAACGCTGACAAAGAGAGGTGGTTTTAGGCAAGAGCAAAGCACGATGTCCAGGTGCTGATGTGATAGAATTTATGTGTACATATATATGTGTATATACACACATGCTTATATATACACACAACATAAATAGGCTGTCTAAAAGGTGGCCCTGGAGGTTAGGCGAGGTACCAGCGCCCAGAGGCCATAAGGACACAAATATAAATGGCAGTGCCATAATCACTGAGCTTGGGGATACTGCTGCTAACTCCCTCCTGTAGGAGCTTCCTCAGGCAAGGATGGAGCCTTGGGATTTAATGCCGAACGTCTGACAGTGGGGAGAGTGGTGTCACGATACAGGCTGGGAAGAAGTCACTAAAAGAAGTACGTAGCTGAAATGCAGTTCAACCCCAAACAGTGAAAACACTGGGTCTACAAAGTTCTCAAAGGAAATGGTAAATAACTCATCCAACAGGACTTTCACATCTAATTGGGATAAAAACTGTTTGTTTGTTTGTTTGTATTTCCATGTGGATTCCCCTGGCCACTGCCAATTCCCTGAAAGCTCACAGGAGCCTCAGTGGGGCTTGGTCACACCTCAGCAGAAGACAAGCCCTTATCCACCCATTAGAAAAATATTTCCTCTGGCTATTGGCCATGCAGAAAACAGATCCTAGTGTTCACTGCAGTTTTTTCTTTCTGACTCTCTCACACTGTCCCTCCCATCCTATTTGTTCTGCACGCCTTTTCTCTCGTTGCTCTGCAGGTGCAGAAGGGCTCGCTTCGTGCCTCGCTCCACAGAAACCTTTTCCACGCTGGCCTCACGCTGCAGCAAGCGTTTGTTTCTGCATCAGGGCATCCTGAACATTTTGCCTGCGTAGAGGAGGTTGAGCCCATCACTGAGTTGGGGCAGATTTGGTCACACGAGCTGCCAATTTGTTTCTCTCTGTTCAACTGTTTTTTAACTGCTGAGAGCCTGAATCTAACAATCCACCACTTTCCTAAGACCTTTTAAGTCAGCTTTCAAAGACATTGTTTTACTGCTGGGTTATATACCCCCTTACAGAAGGAAAGCTTTAAGCCTGAATATTAAAATAAACTGTTTAAAGTTCCTTTTCGGATTCTGAATCTATTATTAAAGCAGGATGGAAACTAGTTTGCAGTCTGCCTTTTGCACAGAGCATCCATAGTGCCAGAGTCCAAAATGAAGTCACTTTTTTGGATTAGACGCAGACCGCAGAAGGCTTGGAAATGCCACTTGTAATTAAAAACATTGGGCCTGGATCTTTCTGTCTTTATCGAGGTTAAATGGCCACTGGAAGCAATATGAGTTGAGATTGAAGAACAACAGCAAGCCTTGTGTCCTCTATTTTCTAATATATTCAACTGTTTATGGATGCTAGGAAAGCTTTGTACATTTTGTACTTTTCAACAGTAAAGTGGATGCAATTTCCTCTAACTTTGATAGTGATTGTAATAACAGTTGGTGCTCTGTGAGGCCAAGCAGAGCCACCTTCTCTCATCCCCTCGTTCATGCCATATGACTCTCAGCCCTTCAGTGTGGACAAATCTTCTGGGCTCTTGCTGCAGCTTTCTTTTTGTTGTTGCTGTTTCCAGCTTCATCCATTGTATTTCTGCTAAAGCCTTGTCTGTTTTATGGATCAGAGACTTTCATTGTCTGGAAGAGCCTTGCTCAATGAAGCCCTGATGCTGCCTGAGTTATCACAGTATCAATACTAATTGCACAGGACCGAAATTCTTCAGAATAATTTGATGCATCTGACATGGGCCAGATTCAGTAAAGGATGCCTGTGGGTACCCAACGAGGGATGTGGCTGGAGCTGAAGTGCTGAGCAGAACATGGGAGGTCTCCAGCAGCCTTCAGCTCACACCCTGATGCTCAACAGCTTGTTGGGCACGATGTGGCTGGGTCTGACGTCTCCTGCCTGAAGCTCCCCTGCACTCTGCAAGCCACGTGTCTCTCCGTTTGCTCTCATAGACAGCCAGGAGGACCAGAGGGAAGAGCAGTTCTGTGTGGATGGCTCAAAGTCCCCAAATTCTTGAATTTTCTGCCCCCCAACATCCAGCCACCTGGCCGCCTGCCAGGGGCCCCTCTCTCAACACCACTGGGTTTAGAGTATGTCCCAGACTCCCCTCTGAGGATGGAGCTGAAAAGCCACAGGGACTTGTTTTTTTTTTTTTTTTTTTTTTCCTGGCACAATTCATCTCAGCGTCAGTGATTTCTTTGAAATGACATCTTTTCAGAGGGATGCCCACTTCACCATAAGCCTTCTGTGCCCAAGTTTAGATCCTTTCTGATAAGAACTCCCAAATGCGCTGGATTTGGCATGAGGTTATTTTGTGCACTTAGCAGACCACAAGGCAGAGGAGAAATGCCAACAGCTCATTAACCCTTGTATCCCTCTCCTTTTAACCATAGTCACTATATCATTTACCAGTGCAGTGGAAGTACTGCAGCCGACGCTCAGGCAAGACTTGAGGGTCAAGTGGAGCAGATAGGCACCCAGTCCTGGAGTCAAACAGTAGCCTTTGTCAAACAGTGGCCTTTTACTTTAATTTTTTCCTTAAGTCCGTCCATAGTTCTTGATGTCATTTTCCTTTTCAAGGTCCTTGGGTGCTGTGCTTTCAGCTAGGTTACAATATCCCAGTATCCCAGTCTGCATGGAGATGGCATGCACGTCTTCGTCAAAAGCACCAGGCTTTTGGTATGTTTCAACCGAATGTGGAAAGTTTCTTTGCTTCCCTTGGGGAGCAGAAGTGCGGGTGCATAGAAAAGGAGAGCACTGAAAAGAGGAGGGTCGTGGGGGCCCTGCTCTCTGCAGATCGGTAGGGCAAAAATCGCAGAGGGAATCTGCATGTTGTTATATGGCTCAGTTAGCAAAACCTGAATGCATTTGGCAAATTTAAAGGTTTAAATATCTCTTAAAATATTTTAATGGCAGAATTTTAAGGCCATAGTTATTTCTGCATTGAGCCGCAGGACAATGAAGACATCTCATGATGTTTTGCTCATAGAAAATGTCAAAAAGGGCAAAAAGGGCAACCTCAGGTACAGGAAATAATGAAAAAAATCCTGTGTATACTGGTACTTCTTTACACACACTTGCATTTCTAAACACACCCATATACTCTTTGTGCAAAGCTGTGCTGTGCTGTGCTGGAGGAGCTGAGGAGGAAACTAGGAGCAGAACAGACTCTGAATGCAGCAGCTATAAGAGAGCACTAGGAGGAAAACACTGAAGGTCAAGGACACTGTCAGGAATGGAGCTGAGGTACGACATGCTGCAATAAATGCACGAAAGAAGGGTGATCGTATGCTTGGATGGGAGAGTGGCAAGGCCAGGGAGCTCCAAGATGTGTGTCTGACTTTGGTTGTGTATCCTACAAGCTGTTCATCCCACAAACACCACCAAAGGCAACACCAGCATCTGGCACACGTGGCAAAGGGGAAAAACTGCCAGATTTCTCTTCCCACAGCTATCAATATGCAACCAAATACCTCTGGAGGTGATCGAAGTAGTGTGCGTTGCATTGTCACGGGACAAAAGGTAGCTCGTCACGTGGCTCACCATAAGCAGGCTGGGACTTCCATGAAACCACGAAATTTCTTCCCTGAAATGCTTCCATGAAAATTCTCTGCACCACACGGGCAGAATGGGTTGAAGAACGAGCTGAGACTCACTGACAAGTTATCGCGTGTATCCTGCAGCAAGCACCGCCTTAGCATTTGAAATGCGTGATAGAAAACTGTCCTAAATGACCACTGACCTTCATAAGGAAGGGGGAAAAAAGCCAGACCCGACTTGACGATATCTTCTCTGAAGCAAAAAAAAAATTAAAAAAATCCCACCCTATATTTAACTCGATTCTCATGAATGATCACGTGTGCCACAAGAGGATAAATTTGGAGCATTCTCAGTTTCAGAGTGAATATTTTATATAAACAGACTAAAGAGTATAGGAAAAATACAGTGCTCTACACACCAGTAATGCTCAGTGAGCTAAAAAACAAGGCTGGGCCAGACCTTAGTTATAATTCCCAGTGCAACTTACTCTTGACTATCAAGTCTCCCGAGAGATACCTTACATAACAGGAAATTGTGGATAATCACAGAAAAGACATCAAAGCCGTTTCAGATATTTCTAACACAACAAAAATATATGAGATGTTAAGGGGTGGGGGGTGGGTGCGAATTAGCATTTCATTTCCCATTCTGCATGGGTTTGGAGCAGGGCTTGTGAACCTGCTGGGGTGCCGAGGTCCGAGCAGCCTGCCGCGCGTTGCCTTCAGACCGTGTGATCTCTACAGGAGAGCGCCGAGCGGGAGCAGACGTAGCGGATCAGAAGCAGTCAGGGAACATTAACTGCATACATGCATAATTATTACTACAGTGACCTGATGGAAATTGCGCGAGGGTTTCCACACGCTGCCGTGTACCAGAAACGTGAAGAATCAAACCTTCCTCAAGCCCCTTTGTGTCTCCACGCGTGTGTTAGCAAATAGAAATAATATTATAAACAAATATTAATCTCCTAGCAGCCCCTCGAATTTCAGTGTGGATTTTCAAGAGAGAGTGGCTGGGGGCTTTCACAACGGTAAAGGACTGCGGCAGGACGCAGCTGAGCGTTATGCCAGCGTGCTCTGTGCAGGAAGAGCTACAAAAATAACAAAATGCAAGACCGAGGGGCTCTTACTGCCACAGCCTTCGCAGTGTGTGCCGTGGATCCATCTGTCTGTCTCTTTACGTTTGTCTGTTGATCTCGCTGTGCTACAGAAGTAGTACGAGGACTTCAAGGAGGAAAAAGATGAATTCAAATTCATCACACTTGTGTGTGTGTGCGCGCGTGCGTGTTTTTTTTGTTGTTGCTCTTTGTTTTTTTTCCAACGCTGTACAATGGTGCTGGGCATTGCACAACAGCATAGTTATGTCAGGGGTGGGGGCTGTAGGTTGTGGAGTTTTAAAATATGCCGAAATTAATGAAACACAATCCACTGATCCATGGTTTTATACCAGCCTGTCTCAGTCTAAGGTCAAACTAAAAAAGTTTTCTGACAAGAGCTTCAGGACTGGCTCTCTTTCTGTTTTGCTGCTGAGTTAGCTGGTTAGCTAAGTAAGTATAGCATAACCAGTAAAATAATCCAAAAGAAAGAAAATAAGTCTACAAATTTAGGCTAAAAACAAAAGTTATGGTAACATAACTGTCTTCAAGTTTTGCAATAATCCTCCAGTACTTTTGCATCCCAAAAGGCTCCAGATGTGACCAGCCACTGCAAAATGGCAAGTTGTTTATCAGCGCTCTGCATTGCAAACTGGCACCTGTAATTTCACTCGCACTTTGCATCAGCAGAATTAAGATATCCAGGAAAAAAAAAAAAAAAAAAAAAAAAAAAAAAAAAAAAAAAAAGAAAGAAAGAAAGAAAGAAAAAGCACGTAGACAGGTTTCTGCACGTTAATGTGTAAGCGCTGGGAGCCAAATGCCCCGTCTGCCACCCTCCCGGCGAGGCGGACGGCGTCGGACCCTCCCTCCTGGGCTGCCTGCATGGGGCACGCTCCCAGCCTTTCTCTCTGCTGGGTGCTGGGGGTGGCTGCGTCAAGTGGAAAAGAGAGAGCGCAAACAAGCTGGCTACCGACAGCACTGCTGCCAAGCACCGTGCTTGTCCTCGCCCCTCCACGAGCTGCCTGGCTCGGTGGGGTATCGCGACCCACCGCCCCGCGATGCTGCCCACCAGAGCTGGCTGCTGGCCACTGGCAGCTGCGGGCCGAGCTGGGTGGCCTTGATCAGGTTGTCTTCTTCTCTCCTCACACCTTCACCTTGTGCTGGGGAGGAAAGCTTCCTCTTGATTACTGCTTTCTAAAAATGAGTGCTACCTTCTCCATTTTTACAGGTGTTGAATCCCAGTTGGTGATAAAAGCGATGAAGTGAGCCGTGCTGCACTCAAGGGGCAGATATATTTTCAGAAAGTCACCTCCTCCTTATTTGTGAGAAGCACCTGCCAATTAGTAGGCTTAAAAATATCACTAGAGTTACATAAGATCTTTTAAAATTCGTCTGCTTCTTGACTCCGCAGCACTTCACCTATTACTAGAAGTAATCAACCTTCATTGTGCTTTAAAATAAACTTGAAATCAAGCGGCCCGGAAGAAATATGAGCAAGAAATTCCAAACTGCTTCCTTCTGTGCACAAATGGACATGGCATGCCAGGACGTGGCTTAGTGGTGGACTTGGTGGTGCCAGGCTGATGGTTGGACTCGATGATCTTATGGGTCTTTTCCAACCTAAATGATTCTCTGATTCCGTGATCCGAAGCGTTCAAAGACTCCCCTGCCACATGCAGCCTGAGTTTGTGCTATTGATCTTGCTGGGGGTTGTGAATCTGCATCCCTGGCCGAGCACCTCCAAAACGTGGTGCTAGTGTGAGTGGGCACACCACCCTTCTCCACGAATGCCATGTAATTTATGTGTTCAGAGTTTATGGGCATTAAGACGGAAATGGCTGAATGAATTCCAGATATGCTCTTCTGAAATTTTTAAGGGAAGACTACATGGGAATAGCTTTTCTGGAGCTAATGCTGACAAATGTCATCTCCTGGAATAGTTGCAGTCCTGAGGGCCAGAGGAGAACAATTTCAGGTAATGTGGGTCCCTGCTAGGAGTTGCACGTACACCCCAGGTACAAAGAGCATAAGGGTTGAGCAAGAGTGCTGCTTGTTGTGCTGTAAAATGCATTTATACACAATGAAGTTTGCCTAAAGTAAGTATTAAGGCCTCCCTAGTTTCTGTTTATTATATGGTGCATTGTAAGTAGCAGAGGTTTTCTGGCTTAAATTTGTAGAGGATCCTGAAGTCAATACCCGGTATTTTTCAGGAACCGATTCAGGCCACTGAAGTCGATGAGAATTTTTCTTTTGCCTTCTGTGATCAGGCTTTGAGGTTGGGTTTTCTACGTCACCAGAAAACTAAGATGGCCCTTCCTCTTCCACTGCCATCCTAACTGGAGAGTTTTGGGACAGGAACTGCGCTGCAGGAGGGACCAATCCATGGCCCTGCTACAGCTACGCCAGGAGAGCACCAACAGCTGGCAAGCGCCCGGTCCGTCTGGAGTCTTGCAACTGAAGCAAAGCCAAATACATTTAGGCTGATGACTTGATTCCCTCATCAGAAAGATATGTGAGTAAGAATTGTTCTCTATCTTGTAAAAACAGCACTATGCTTGTACATGCATGTGTAGAACTGTTAGAGATTTTACAAGATACACGGGAATGTGTGCCTGCTTATCGGAGGAGGGAAGCGAGCTCAACATTAAAAAAAAACCCACCCTCTAGCTGAGACCTTGCCTGCCAAGTTTTAGCTGCGTATGCTCTGTTTGAAGCACATACTCCCACGTCCCGCGCTGAGAGGTGAATGCACTCTTTAATTTAGAGTGAAGATTTAGGACCAAATTCTGCTTTCATTTACATCATTAAAATCCTAATGAGGCTGTAAATCAGGATAAGAATATGGTTGAGGTCGATAGGGTTGGATGGATTTAAATGACTGTAGAATTTGTCCAGGTTAGGTGGGAATATAAACCAAAGGCTAGCCAAAGCAGAGCAATGAAACAAATACAAACACTGAAGGAAAAAGATTTCACATTAGTATTAAGATCTGAACTTCATGACGAGGATGTTATAATGGCCAAAAATTATTTACAAAGGTCTGAAATTTAAATTCTTAGTTAAAATACTCTTGACAAGGTAAATAAAAATGTATTTTTATACTGAGGTTGACAATTTTCTTTCATTAAACTATTAACAAAACTTACTGTCTTTCCCAAAATATGCCAGCATGACTACCTTTTCCACGATTTCCTTGTTGTTAACAGGCTTCAGTTATTTCAAATTTCAGATATTTCAAATACAAATGGGATGACCTGGCAGTATGTATGCCTTATATTCACTGAGAGCTTTGGTTATGCATATGCAGCAAATTTGTTTTTGAATTAGAATTTGGAGTACTTTTAATTTTGCCAGTGTTAAGCAATCTTAATATTTATTTGCCATTCAATAAGCAATCTAAACTTGCTGATTAATACTCTTCTAGGTAATGCATTTCTAGGACGGTGTTGGTGCCGTGCACCAAAGCTGCTGCCATTTCATGAGCTGTTGTTGACATGGCAGGTCACTGATGGGGTTGACTGTATTCCACCTCTTTTTTTCCAGTCTTTCTCTTTTATTTCCTCTCTCTCCCTCTCTCTCTCTCTGTCTTCATGATTAGCAGATTTCCATTCTATTTTAAGTCTCAGTTAATGCTGTTTTATAGTGTTTCAGTACAGGGGAGCAGAGACTGGAAGCTGCAAACAGCACCCTGGTCCCGTACGTCCTGTCCAGGTCATGGATTTCAGTGGCAGCCTCCCCTAAGCACGGCCCGTGGAGTCAGCCTCTGAGCTGTGTTGTTGCCAACTTATTTTTATATTCCTTAAAAAGACATGCAGTACTTGCCAGGAAATACAAGAAAATAAAATGAGTCACTAAAACAGTAGTTGTTTTTATTGGAAATTATTAAAACAAATAGTAATGTTATCATATGTAAACTTTATTATTAACATTTCTAGAGCAAAATGATTTCTGATAATGAGTAGGGATATAACATCAAGGGCCATTTTGTCTTACAAATAATATTAATATGAGCTGATGCAAGTAGTGAGATTGCCTAATATAATTTTGCTGACACAAGACATGTAATGAGAATCTATGGAATATGGCATATAAACCCATTGTCTTGTGAGCAAAGCTCACGTCTCCAAACTGCACAGCAGCAAATCTATGATTTAATTGTGAAGCTCTTTCCTTACAGGCAGCATTAATTCCATATGCCACTGATGTTAATTATGTTTATATTAGAGACACACACAAACACGATTATTCTTTCTTTTCTGAAAGGTGAAGGGAGAGGTTCTAAAAAGCAAGACAAAATTCTTTGTAAGATTTCAAACCCGTAAGAGTATTTACAGACAAAGAATCACAGATAAACAGACCTGAAAATTGAAATTATTTGATTTTTTTTTCTTTTTCTCTGTTAAGTACATCATGATCCCAGGTCAAGATTCTCTGTTGTCTCTGAAAACTGCAGTATCTGTTTTCTTGCATCCCTTGATCCAACTAGCAATATCACACCACAACCCAACACTTATAACACAGCCTTTAAGATCGGCTTATGCAAAGGGCAGTATCTGAGGGCATGAAAATGTCGAACAATTTAAATTATATTGTTGAAACTACTTAGTACCTAGAATTCTTGAGCTTCAAGTAGGTGATTTCCAGTGCCCTCTTGGTTGTTGCTATTTAACCCAGCAGTTCATAGTTCCTAAGTGTGAAACCATGTGTGCAGAGGCATATTTTCTAATTTTACGATTACACAATAAAACATACATTACAGTAAAGCTTATAATTAGATTTCTAGTGAAAGTGTTTCCATTTGTGACTAAAATACAGACTATGAATTTTTTGAAATATTTGCCTGAAATGTGTTGTTTCTATCCTGACAGCAAAACTATTAGTTAAAATATTAGCAAAAAGTAAGCAAGAGGAGCATGAATATGGCCAAGTCCAATTCAGTTTTCTGTCTTGGTAAACACTTGTGAAAACATTTCTAAAAACGTTTCTAGCTCTACCTCAGAATACCGCTGTGATAGAGATCAAATCTTTCTAAACCACCTAGATATGTTCTTTATAAAATTACAAAACGTGTAAACATACATTTGATCCCAAGAACAACAAAAGAACTTTTATACAAATGAAATGATGCAAGGTGGCAAAGTCAAGCACTCAACAGGTAGGAATCACCGGTGTGATTCTTGCTGGTGAAACCTTGGTTACACACATGTTGAAGCTATCTTGAAAGACATGTGCTTATGCTACCTTTTTGAAAGAACAGCTGCAAAGTTAGTTCACAGAATGGTTTTACAAGCTACCAGGTATTTATTCCACCTCAGTTTTCAATATGTGACTACAGCCTTATGTGTAATGTGGAACACCTTGGAACTGTACCGTGAAAACAGATCTATTAACCTTGCTTTGGTTTTCCTACAGTGTTATCGTAACATTTGGAGGCACAAAAGCTTTAATCAATTCATTTTCAGAACAACTGTGACAGCAAAGCAGATGAAAACTAAGGCAAAAGAAAATTAAAAATGAACTTGTTCTGGAGTCCAGCTTGAGAATGTCCATGCTCTTTCTTCTGACTAATTAACATTTTACTTATTCTGTTAGTTGTTCATTGCCATTAAGAGCTTAATTAAGCTCTACCTAGCTGCCCTATTGGTAACTGAATCAAAACTGTTCGTTTTCAATCCCAGCTCCCTTTCAGCTGCATTCTACCCTGGAGATGTCCTTACCACAGAGATTCATAAATTTTCCCTGCTATGGTTATCTGAGCTGATCTGCTTCTGGGCATACCTTGAAATGCACGTATCTTGTCAACACAGGCAATTTGGCCATCACAGCCCTGTCAAGATGTGCAGTCTAAATATTCCCACACTTAACCTCACTTACATATTTGGTACACTGGAAGGCGTCATGACTGGTGACCAAATGGGCGGTCAGAACCCCAGAAAGCTCTTTCTGGATCACCAACGTACCATTTTCCTAAAACAACCTGGAAGACGCTACAGAGATGGTAATAATGCAGGCTGGAATTTGACGTAAAATAAATTGCTAAGGCTTCTCAGGAGCAACACCATTTGATGTTGAAAGACGGCAATATTCGAGGACTTTGATGTCTGAAGGATGACACCTCTAATAGCAGATTGCCTCCTAGTGCCATGCTAAGGTAATGACTGAGAAGGCAAAATACCCAGTCGCTTCCACCAATTCAGGCATTTGCATGCAAGTCCATCATTTAATTCATGAGTAAATTTCATATCGTGAAATTTAATGTCCGCTTTTATGAGCGGATCATCATTTTCAAATAAGGAAGAAAAAATACGTTGGATATACTTAAAAAAAATCAAAAAGATATTTCATCTGACACCAAAAAAAAAAAAAAAAAGGTTGTTTCTGGTTTCTATCACAAGTTACAGAAATCTCTTGTTATACCAAGTTTGTACCAGGGGCACTCTGCATATTTTTTTCTATTTAAAACTTTAATTTAGATCATTCAAATACTTATCTTAGCGTGTAATAAACCTTTACTTTTTCTATATATGATATGGATGATGGGAGAAGAAAAAAAAAAAAAGGGGGGAAAAAAAAGGAAAAAAAAAAAAGAAGAAGATATTTGTCCTAGGTCCTTTCCTTTTTCTCTGAGCCTGAGGATGTCTTTTGGAAGCACAGCTCCTCCATCTTCTTTCCAGAAATGACATACATAATCTATACTTCTCTGTGCTTGCTTGGCAGAAGTAAAACAATTTTTTATCTCCCACCCTTCAGATCTTTCACTAAGAACAGTCAAGTGAATTTCACACCTCACACAATTGCAAAGAAATTACAGGCACATTGAGAACACTTGACTCAGTTTGCTTCCAGGATAATGTATTTTTGGTAAGAAGTAGAATTTACAGTATGTAAACCCTGTCTTTGCAAATGAAATGTAGCAGCATGAGGGAACATTATATATATTCAACTTCAAACATACATTTGACAAAACAGAAGAGAGTGTCCGATGGCATATTTGGCAGCCGTAGACAGCGGAGGCAGAACTGCTTCCTGCCGACCGACCACGCAGGGATCCCACGTGAAGACGCGGATCAAAGGGGGGCACAATGAACTTGTGGTCTCCCTACCCCTCACCCGGGCTTACACAAGGATCCTGGTGTCGTGGTGCAGAGTCGTGCACGTGAGGAGGGGGCACCGTGAGCTGTGAGCATCACACCGAGGCCGAGCACCACAGGGCCTGGGCTGCTGGTGGCGACGAGCACGTGCCTCTCCCGAGCAGGAGGGCAGGAGGCAGCCCCGAAAAAGAGAAAGCAGGAATGTGGTGTGTTACAACACTCACTGAACTGGCTGGCAGACGTGGCTTGGCTTGGGTGGCCTGTCTCATTCCAAGCAGTCCACATATCCTTTGCCGTACCTTACTGCTGGTGCCGCGCTACTTCTCGCTGCGAAAAGGTCTTGTGGGGTGAATGCCACAAACAAAGAGCCACTTTTTAATGTTAGCAACATTTCTGTCCGATCAGATGCCGAACAGATTAGCTGCCTTAGACTCAGAATCCCGGTACAGCGCAAGGAGCCACAGGAACCCTGAGTAGCCATGGGAATAAATGTTTATCTTCAGAAGGTCAAAACCTATCACAGTTTCAGTTTTCAGCTAAACATGGGTAAAAAGTTCCTACGGTTCAGCTCTTTAAAAAAATCTGTAATAAAACTGTCTGGAGGAAAAAGGTTGACTTGCTCCCACAGGATTCATTATTTCTCAAATAAATGTTATGTGGCACTTCTATGTGTTTATATTGTGAATTCACCAGTTTTTGCTACGTATTTTAAATAAAATAATATTTAATAATAGTTCATGGCAGAGGTCTTTTTAAAAGGTACAATAGTTACAGCATTCAGACATGTTATATACTTCATCTGAATGAGAAAAAAAAATGTTAAAATTTATGATTCACTTGCATTACAGAAATTTTATTTTACTGCCATTATCAAAATTACATTATTTAAGCACTGCACAATTTTAATACCAAATTATCTTTTCACTGAAAAATTCTGCGTGGTCAATTACAGTGTATTAGGATCCCCAACACCATTTTTATATTACATTACAAACATCTCTTGTGCATGGCTTCTTCAACATAGCTTTTCTGTTTAATTAGATAGAATCTCAGAGTTGAGATTTACAAACTGGTCTGGATCAGGAAGTATATATACGAGATAATGACACCGGGATCTGTTATGCTAAACATGCTCGCTTATCATCTGTGTTCTGTTTGTCTTTATATGTATATCTATATATCTCTCCCTCTCTCTCTATATATATCTCTCCATATATATGTTTGCTAATTTTCCATATAAGAATATTAACAGGGTTTTTAGTGTACATGGATTAAGTTATTGTATTAGGGCTAGAGTAGCTAAGTGGGTGAAACTGAGGAAATGCAGGAAGAAGCTGTTGTCTGGGGAGCTGGGAATTAGTTTCCAGCAGACATGTTGCTGCTTACACTGTCAAGGCTCAGTGCAGCAAAAAGCGCTGGGCCCGGAAGAGTGGATTGTTTCACTTGCTTGAATTCTTGGTTGGCTCTTATTGCTCTAGGTCAGTTATTAATGAGGAAAACAAGGTTATTGGAAATAAGAGATGCTGACAGTCCGACGTATATATTTCTGCAAAACCCATATAATATCAGGTAAAAATAGTACTCACGTGATGCTGATTAAAAAAAAAACAGACACCTTTCAAACACATCAGAATTTAACTGGACATTTTAAAATATATGACACTGAAGAGTGTAGCTACAGTAAATAACAGATACGCACACTATGGGTTAAAGTGTCTAATTTTACTCATTATAATTAAATGCTAATCAAATCAGAGCTGACGCCATATCTAACAAAGCTCACATTGCCCTTCTCATAGAGGGTATCCAGGTTGGAGGGGTGAGTTTCATCCCCTTTCTCTTGCCTGGAAGTCGTGTGTACAAGCTAGGATGCTGTTTGGACTCCACGGATGAGCATTTTCTCTTACCTGCCAACATTTTGTCTAATGTGTGCTATTGAAAAAGCTGCACCATTAAGTCTGTGGTCAAGGAAGGGCCATGTTGAATACCAGGAAACTGAGTGGGAAAAACGTTCTACAGGACTGGTCTCTTTGAAATAGGCAGCCAAGGCAGGGGGTTGGAAATAAATGGTCTTTATGGTCCCTTCCAACCCAAACCATTCTGTGGTTCTGTGCTTCTATATCATTCTATGACCTTTGGTTTAGCTTAGTTCAAAAGGAGTCCAATTTTCATGCTTCAGGATGCAAACAAAAGAATGGTAAGTTAGGATAATTAGTAGATGCATTTCAAGAGCAAACTGGTTTGAACTTAAAGTGATAATGCAGATATGCCACTCTTCAAGCCATTCTTTAGCACACATTTTAAACCTTAGTTATCTGTGCTGCCTCATATCCGAAAAGGAGAGATGGGCTGGAATACAGAAGTGAACTTCTTCCGCTGATGACTAAATGCCTCTCAAATTTCACTGCAACATTCCTGAAAAAATCCTTAACTGCACAAGCAATGGAGTGTTTGCATTTGTCTTATCAAAGAAATAGCTCTGAATGGTCACCCGAGCGCTGTACCTCCACTTGCCATACACCAGCGTAACGTTGGCGTGGGGAGGGCAAGTAAGGACAACAGCGATGAACACGGAGCATGCAATAATGTTTCACATTTTTCGTCTTGGTATATGTGATCGTTGGAGAGTTGCTGAAAAAAAAATGAATATAGCTAATAGCAAAGGGAATACACATGTAAATCCACCGTGATCAATTACGAGTATGTGACACTATGGGTAGGTACTTTTATCTGGAGCATCTGAGACCATGAGGAGAGACTAATGGGTTTCAACTACCTGAGCTTAACCTGTCTGGATATATGAAACAACTTATTTGCATGAAGAGCATTGGAGATATCTGATGTCTTAATTCTGAATAAAATCCAAGCTTTTAATACAAATTTATAGAAAATTATCATTTTTAACGTATATAAGAAGTATTTAACTTCTGGTAATTTAGGACACGGTCCAGTCCAACAATCCAGAGAGGCCAAATTATACATAATAAATGATCGTTGAGAAAGAGGTATCATGTTATCCATCTTGTCCACAGCAAATTATAAAGCCATTCTAAACCACAAATGTTGAGTTCTTAATCAAAGAAACTACTTACAATAATTTTACTACAGATTTTTATATAGCTGTGAGGATGTACATCTGATGGAAAGATGATAAAATGTTTTTATAAGATCAAATGATATTTAAAAATTCATATTGCTGTATGTCTTGAAATTATACTGGCAAATCTTTTCATTTTTCTCTCCTCTTCAGTATTAAGCCATAGCCTCAATACTGCAGCCTTTACAAGAAAAAATGCCACGCATGGATTGCCTATACGATGACATAATGGGGGGCATTACAGCAGCCTCCAGATAGTAAAGATCACAGTGAGCTTCTGCTTCCTTAATCGAAGTCAGTGGGAGTTTTGCCTGACTAAGGAGGTTAGGGTTGGGTCCCTGAGAAAAAAGAAGATAATGAGATATAACTAGGAGTAATGGGGTGATATGAAGACATGGAAAATGTAGGTTGAATATCATTAAAATCTTCCTGACAGTGAGCTCTATTATACCAGCAAATAATCTCATTGACTTCAATGGGAGAATTGCCAGAGTAAGATCTGAGTAAAGGCTGGAGAAGCCTTGGTCCCGATCCAAAGCCCACTGACATCACTGGTGATACTTGCCCTGACTTCAGTGGGTTTTGGATCAGGCCCAAGGTGAACGGTGTCAGTATATTTGCCTGAATCCGCATCATTCCCAACATTTTTTTTTATTATTGTTGTGAGTCGTTCTTAGACATGTCCAAATGCGGCTAACACACGATTTACTGGGTCATTTAAACACAGTTTCATGGTCAGCTTGAGGGCATCTTCCACGAGGTGTAAATGTAAAGAAGCTGACGATGTCCATGGTGCAGCCAGGTAGTTTAAACAACAGAGGCTGCGAGGAAGAACACGGGCACACGGTGAGGCTCTGCTGTAGTGCCAACTGCGCTCAGAGCTCAGGGGCACACAGAGGCTGGGCATTAATTGAATTAGAAACCTCCTATGAATGCAGTGGGCAAAAAAAGTAGGGAAGCTAAATGCAAGGAATCACCCTTAGGCACAGTGTCAGGAATACTTGCAGAGCAGTGCAAAGGAAAAGTCAAGAAATAGTCTTTTTTTTTTTTTCTTTTTTCTTTTTCCATTCGTCCTGTGTACGGCTCTTGGTAAATAAACTGGATTGTGTCAGAGTCGCCAGCTCCCGCATCCGTTTCCCTCCTCACAGACAAATCTTGCAGGATGACAAACTTTAGCTAATACCTGATTCAAGAAAGGCAACAGACTAAATATTTGTGGCTTATGGCTCTCCGCACATAATTTAAGTCATATGCTGTTTTGTGGACACCAGCGATTAAATGCATTTTAATACTGGCTCTCACTGTTCTTCAGTGAAGTGTCACAAATACTGAATATTAAAAGTTAAATTTCTTAAGAGCAAACATCTCTGTCCCTTAGTGAATTCCCACCACCTGGGTATATTTTTTCAGCACCTCACACTGCTCTCCAGCCTATCCATATGTTTCTATCCCCTGCAACAGACTGGCAATTACTTACTTGAAGGTTTCTGTTTCTCAGTAATGTTTCTATTAGCTCGTTGGTTGAGTCATTGATGGGAGAGGGGAAAGGAAGCAAGGAAGAAGGCCTAAAGCTCATCAATTTTTTATTCATTAATACATATACCACAGTCAATGAGAAGAAGCTGTAGAGATCTGCAGCACTCATATGAGACTAATATGACCAGATTAAATAAAACTGCTGCGTTTGTTCAGGTAAATTTATTAAAACCTCAGAATCAGTACGGGGGAAAATGAGTATACAACTTCTTAAATTTTAACTTGCATCACTCATCATGGGCTGTAACAGTTTTGGAAAGGGGTTGCAGTAGCTCCTGTATGTTGCTCTGGTTACTCTAATATTTTATGATTATATTAGTATAACCCAAGGAAAAATGACCGGAAAAAAAGCAAACACAAAAACAAACAAACAAAAAAACAAAACAAAACAAAAAAACAAACAAACAAACAAACAAAAAAAACCAACAACAACAACAACAAAAAAAAGCAGCTGAAGACAAATTGCATTGACTAGCCCCACCTCTCCCATGACACTTTAAAGTTGTTCAGTCCAACAAGTCATAGGAAATATCTGGGCTACCTTCCTTCCAGGCAGTGCCTCAGAGCAGATTCCTTTCTAGGCACACCATTTGTGGTCTGTTTTTGTCCCAGAAAACTCCATTTGTGAAGATTTGATCCTAGTCTGCCTGTTCCAGTGTTCCTCTAGCCTCACTGCTAGAAAGATTATCTTAATATCTGATCTGTGCCTCCCTGACTGCAACTTAGTCCACCGGCAAACATGGGAGGGAATGCACTGCTCTTCTTTCACAGCTGCTTCCTAAATCTCTTGTGTACTTCTCTCTGTCTTCTTCCGTGTAGAAAACATGACCCATTTCCTTCACTCTGCCCTCACAGATGATATCTCCCAGACCTCATTCCCCCTGCTCTTCTCTTTACTCCCTCTATCAGCAAAGGCGTTTTTGGCACCGGGTACAGCTGCAGGTGAACCCTGCAAGTCTTGCAGAAGATGCTCCCAGATGCACATCCCTTAATGATGCCTACCTTTTTCTGTAACGTTCTGGTGGCTTTGGGTCTTGTTAGACTTTGCTTTACTACAACTCTGGTATTTCCTTCTGCAGTACCACATCCGTCCTTACAGCGTGTAAATGATTGCTACAGCCTGTGAGTGAAATTTCGCTGTTAACTTGGTTTTTCACATTTTTTTTTGTTTCTAATTTTTCAACAAGATTTTGAATTGTAACCCTGTCCTTGAACATGACTGCATCTGCCCTCCACTCGCTGATCTCTTCAGAGGCAAGAAACATTTTCTATTCTGTTATCTAAGTCATCACTGAGGCTGTTACATAGCATTGGACCAGAAAAGACCCTTGTGAAACCCCGTAGGATACGTATCTCTAATTTGATAATGAAACTCTGATACCTCTACTCTCCAAGTGCATTCTCTGTAAGCAGTTTACCACTTAGCAGCAGGTTCACGTAGCCTTGTTTCTTTACCTTGCCTACGAGAATTATATGACATAGTGACAAAAACCCACCGCAGTCAAAGATGTATGATGTCTACTGCTTCAATGCCAGTTACTCTGTCATAGAAGAAAATTAGATTGGTTTGACATGATTTGCTCTTGACAAATTCATGTTGGCTGCTACTTATCTCTTTGTTGTCTTTTAGAGGCCCATAAATAGTTTAATTAATTGGCCCAGGACTGAAGTTAAGATGACTGATCTTTCGAGTTTCTTCTTTCTCACTCGTTGGCCCCTGTTCAGTGGTCCAGAACCTCAGCCACCCTCCATTTACTCCCAGAAGTAACGAGTCATAATGCCACAGCAGCCACAGCTGGGTGTCCAAATAACATCCAGGCGGGATTTCACAACATGCAGACCACTTGAATGCATCTAATGCTGTCGAGGTATTCATATTTTTCTCCTCTCTCTCCCAGTTGTAATCTCAGTTATTACCTCTTTATCTTTAGCATTAATTAACCGTGTGCTTTGCTGTTATCATTAAGATGGAAATAAAAAAGCACTGGGCTTCTTGGTATCATGCCATTTTCTTCTGTTTGAGAAATGGACTAGCTTTCTCCTTGATTTGCTTCTTGCCCCCTTCAACACCTCTTGAATACTTTTCTGCTAAGGTTTATATTTCTCATTAGTTGCATTTAATTTCTTTGTCTTGGTGCTTTTATTTCATTATTTCATTCTAATGTCTTTATACTTTTTTTTTTCTTTTTTTTTCTTTTTTTTTTTTTTTTTAAATCAGACTTAATTTCCAAGTTCTGAAACTCTTTCCTTGTGTTTTAAATTGTTGAAATGCTCATGACTTAGCTATATGTGTTTCTTAATATGCTTCTACATTTAGGCTTCTGACTTTAGCGTGTTTTTTAAAGGAACTGTCAGATCTATTAGATATCTCAGACTTGTTTCCCAGAAAATCTTTCAGATTCTGTGAATTTATTGAATAATGAGTACTTACAATCCTTTGGTTTTGTTTTTCCTTCTTGGCTTATGAATTAGGAACTTTGACATTTAATGGCAAGGCTCACGAACCTTGCTCCACACCTTCGCATTCTCTGCCATGCTGTGACTATGCTGTTGTTTTTTTTCTGTTACTTTCACCCACAAATTTCTAACCCATCTCCCTCTCCTTCTGGACCTCAGAACAAGTGTTGTATGACCTAGAAACGCAAGGAAAGACTACCTCTAATTGCCCTCTGTACCCTTTCTGAGCAAGTTATACCCTTCCACATTAACATTCCAGTCACGCAAGTTACTTGAACAAGTGCCTGCTATGCCAATTAACTTGCAGTTTTGATCACGTACCGAGCCTTTCATCTCTCCCTGTTAATCCCCGCACTTTTTGCTATAAAGAAGTGTAAGATATTGGGTAGATGGCTTCATCCTCCTTCCCGTGCATCCTATAAGCCTGTTATGAATATCCCTACCTATTCTGCTCCCAGGCCTTTGAGCTGAATTTCTTTTTTTTTTTTTTTTTTTTTTTTTTTTTTCTAACACATGGACTCTTGTAATAAATTCTCAGTATTTCTAGTGTAATATTCAAGGAACCAGGGTTGCAAGCCTATGCCATCACAATTAACAAAGACAAATCATAACTATTAATTTTAAAGACCATTTTTTCTCTCCAGGTGGTTCGAAGCAAGAAAGGAAAGGGATGGCTAAAGGCGGAGATCAAATAACTTTGGCAGCAACCTTACAAAGGAGCCTTCATATGGAGGCACTTTTCAAGGGAACCAGACTGAGAGCTGGAAAAATGTCCGCGTTACAATCAGGAAGGACAAAAGTCCAGATAAGATAAAAAGGTACACAGTTCACTTTTTTTTTTGGAGGACCTTCTTCTTCCCCAGGTACTTCATTCCACTGACAAAGACTCAAAGATTCCTTTAACATAGTGTGGTTTTACCAAAGGTCATTGAGAACTCTACTGAAAAAAAATAAATAAATAAATTATAAAATAGTAGGGCAATCTAGAGGCTAACTTGAGAGGTGTTTTTTGGAATGCTTGTTAAAATAAGGCCCATTTTCGAGGAAATAATAAAAAGTGTGAAATTTTCTTTTTATTTTTTTGGCACTAAAATTCCCTGGGTCACTGAAGCTCCACAGATACTTCGAGAAGTTATTATGAAAAATTCGGTGGGACTTAGGAGAGCCTTTCAGCATTTTGTGAAAGCACATTTTCTACCAGATGTTTGTAAAGAAAGAAAGAAAGGGGGGGAAAAAAAAAGCATATTTTGATTCCATTGAATCATCAGCTGCACAGAAATCTTTGTCTTCTGAAAGCCCTTTAAGTGCTTTCTCTGGATCAAATATTAAGAAAAAACTTTATTAATTAATTTCTTCTTATTATTATTACTATTATTTTTTCTCTTTAGGTGACAGAGACTGTGTTTGGAAGCTTCACAGGAAATTTTCTAACAATCTGGGAGAAAGGTTCCTATTTTCTGGAAGTTTTCCAGCATGTTACCAGCTAGGGTACGGTGGTGTTACTAAGATCAGCAGAAGATACTGCTTTTAATGCAGAACCGCCGCTGCTACAAAATTATGTGAAAAAATATCAAAATAATATATTTAAATGCCACTGATAATTGCCGACACTTAGAAAAAGCAAAAGCAAATCATATTCATGTGGAAGAATTTGCTTTCTCTCCACTCAGGCTTTATTGAAGCACGATTTTCAAACTCTCTGCGTTGATCACATGCATAATTGCTGCTGTTGCTGCTTTTCAGCGCTTCCAGTTGGTGTTACATTTCTAATGAAAACTGATACATCGCGGTCGCCCATGCACAAGCCATCATTTGCCAACAGCTACCACACAACGGCATCCGAAACGCCGGGGCTGCCTACGGAGCGCTCAGAAAAACAGAGGGGTTGCTCAGATGAGCCCCCTGGCCTCCTGAGCGCCTCGTGGGCATCTCGGGCCGTGGCCACGCGTTCAGTGGCAGCGCTGCCGGAGCTGCCGTAAGCAGCTCTCCCACCCCTCCAGCTGCTTCTTCCCACCCCTGGGCCGCCCACAGCCAAACAGGCAGCTGTGGCAGCACAATGCAGCGGGCGGGACGGGAACGAGGGCTGGGAACGAGGAGGGATGCTTAGATCGCCAAGGAAATGCATATGGCGGTGTGGTGAAGGGCTGAAGTTCCCTGAGGTGCTGTCTTTGGCTTTCTGCCCTGGGGTAGTAACAGCAGCCTGATGGGATGTACTGAAAAACAATGTGTAAAGACAGTTCATCCATCTGTGTTGCATGGACAACCTGCAAACCCACAGGCTGTGGACGGGGTGGCTGGAGGTTGATCTGTGCTGTCACCTCCTGCAGAGGGTGGGCAGGAGGCTGGGTGCAGGCTTTGTTAGCCTGGTTCAGGGGGTTGAGGTCCCCAGGTAGCTGTTCCCTGCCCCTCAGCAGGAGGGGTGAAAGCCCGTTCCCACCAGCAGCCTTCAGCAAAGCGTAGTAAGTGTCTGCATCTCAGACACTTCAGTGGAAAAAGCCTGTCCTGGGCCAGGACCACAGGCAGACACAGAACCGTGGGTTTAAAATACACCGCCTACTCCATGGAAACAGCTTGTGTGCACACTTCCACTCGAGGATAAAAGCGAGGTAATTCGAGGTAGCCCAACCTTCACTTTATGCATGCACACAGGCATTTCCACTGCAGCAGCCGGCTCTGTGGGCTCGCACCCCAACTCGCCCTGCAGTGACTGGTCCATGTGTTCGTGTCCTACGGCAATCAGGCCTCACGAGGTGTCACAGCGGAGCTGAGAGCGCTGCTGTCCTGAGTCAGAGATGAGGGACTCCCTAGCCATAAAAATAAAAGGTTTGTAAAACGAGAATGCGCCGTAAAAATAAAACAAACAAATAGATGTTTGGGTGGATGTAAAGCAGGCTAATTCTGTTCCCTCATTCTGAGAAACCCAAGCCACGTGTACCAACAAACGCAATTACACGAGCATGTCTCCACGGCAGACTTCTTCCAACAGATGCAAGTGACCACACAGTTTGGAACAACTCCCTAATTTGCAATTTCTTCTTGGTTCAAAACACACATAGGTGTATTGTTTAAGGATTAGATCTCCTGTTCTCTTCAAGTGTTTAATCTGTATCAGTGGTTGCTAGAATGAGATGTCTCAAATATAAGTCCAAGAATTCTCGGAAAAGATGCTTAGTAATCTGCCTCGTGTCCCTCTTTACCTCGCTTGTTTATTCTCAGATTGGGCGATGATCTGGAACATGAGGTTTTGTATCTCCTTCTGTACATTTGTTTATTGTGCTTTTGAATATTCTTGCTGCTCATGAAAACCAATGTTTTCCTTTGTACCTTGGGAACTACTTGACCTCAGTTATCAGTTGTGGCAATGTGTTCCCTCATCTAAAATAATCCGGTTTGACAAAATGGTCTCTTTCATTGCTAGTGAGCTTGCGAACTTTCATTTCCAGTGGCTTTTCCACTGTCCTTATGTATCAAACGGGAAGAGAAGCTCTCAGTCTTTTTTTTGCAACAAACCATGACCTTGGCATTGGCATGGCAAGTAAGGACAGAGCAATTGTTATGCTGACAAAACTGTCCAAAATACTGGCTCCTGCCAGT
Source organism: Netta rufina (assembly GCF_964035555.1). Classification (NCBI taxonomy): domain Eukaryota; kingdom Metazoa; phylum Chordata; class Aves; order Anseriformes; family Anatidae; genus Netta; species Netta rufina. The sequence continues at coordinate 72,417,044 of NC_140126.1, forward strand.
GCATCAACAAGAACCATGTACCTTCTGGAAATGTTATCATGAGGCAACTTTTAGTACTGCACGGTTTTTAAGGCAGGAAAGAACAGAAATAAGGATCTGAGAAGGGTCCTATGCCCCGTCTCCCCACCCCATAACTCTGCAGTTATGCTATGCAAGTTCCTGAAGGTGCAACAAGCAGAATTTCTTGTTTTCAGGCATTAGGACTGAAGGATCTACATGCAGTCCACCTCCTGCCCTCATACATATCCCCTTCTGACTCTGCAAATGGAGATGCCTGCTCACAGACTGCTCTGCAGGCTTCTGCAGGAAGAACTGGGCTTCTTCCAGTATTCCCAACAAGCCACTGCAAGTAGCTCCTCCAAATGCAGCATTAACACCACACAGGTCAAAGACGGTCTGTCCCCAGCCTGTGGCAGAAAACACTCTTTCTTTCCGGCTCCCATTTGGCCTAGAAGCAAATTCCCAAATTTAGGTTTTCGATGTGCTAGAGCACCATGCTTGTGGCACTAAGCACTCTGAAGTGGGTGATTCCTTCTCACAACCTTCTGGATCTTTGGAGATGAGGGTTTAGAGCTTCTTGGAGCTTATGGACCCAACTCTTCCTTGACTGAAGTCCAGATACTGTTCCAAGTCCATCTTATTGATGGCTGAGCAAAATTCAGACATACAGCAGTTAACATTTAGAAGCTACTTGCATGAGAAAAAGATGGCTGAAAACTCAAGGAGCTACTTCTCATGAACTGCAACTCGAGTGCTTGAAATAAGTCTCTAAAAAAGGAAAACCAAACATGTTAATTCCTCTGAGGTTGAAGAAAAACTTGGAGAAAAAAAAAAAAAAAAAAAAAAAAAGGAAAGGAAAGGAAAGAAGAAAGAAATGTAATTCAGCTTTGTATAGGTTGCAATAGCAAAGATTTGGCTCAGAAAACCTTTGGCTAGTACAAACAAAATATGTGTAAGCTTTTCATCAGAATTGCAGAATTAAACGAGGGGGCTGAATTAGGGTAAATAATATTACTGTTTGATGGGCGAATGTTAGAGGTACATAGATAGCTCCGGGTGCCACATGTGAAACCTTGATCTCACTGAAGGGAACGGGAAATTTTGACTGATATTTCAGCACCTGGATTTCATGCCACTTACTCTTCAGAAAGAGGAGAGTAAATGTTGGTGTGTGTGTGTGTGTGTGCATGCATGTGTGTCTAATCAAAGTGTTATCTTTTTTAGATAGCAAGAAAATCAGGCATTAATTAGCAGCAAGCAGTGGAGTTGGGCGAAGAGCTGTGTGGAGAATACAGCTGAAAGAGCAAAGTGGACCAGTCTGGAAAAAGCAGCAGACACAGCAGAGATCACAGGATGCTATAAAGCAGTAGGCTGGAATAGTGAACCATCCTGGACAGGGAATTAAGGAAGAAATGAAATAGGCTAGCTTGCCAGGAGGCAGTGTGGGGCTTACTGGACAGCTCTGATTTTAATGAGCCTCCAGCAAGCCGTGTTTGCAGGATGTCAATAGCACTCATGCTGTATTTATTTTATTTATGAATAGGTATCTCTGTGGCAATGGTGAACGCGTTAATATCCTAAAGAGGCAGGAGAGCCACTGCAACACCTTCGCACCACGAGGCCATGTCACGGCACACGCGCACACGCCCCGCCACTACGATCAGGTAGCGGGGTGCCGCATTTAATGGCAACTCCGCAGGCTGCGGGACTGATCCGGCAGGGAGCTACGGCCCAACTTCTTTAACGTGGGTGCCCAGTGGTACGTCCTGAGGCGTGCCATGAGGAGCCCAGCTCCCCAAATCTGCGGCCACAGTGGTGGGCACCGCCACACACGGCGCCTCAGCGCTGAGGGGCGCTGAGGGGACCCCCGCGGGCCCCCAACCGCCGCGTGCGGGGCGAGGGGCGCTGAGGGGAGCCCTCGGCAGCCGGTGCCCGGGGTCCCGCTCCTCATGGCGAGGCTTTTTCGAGGCTTTTCGACCGGAGCCAAACGCAGCTTGCCCCGGGGGCTCGCCTCAGGGCACCGCCGGGTTCCGGCGGGTGGCGGGGCCGGGGGCCGGGCGCTCCCGCTCCCACTTCGCCTTGGCAGGGCACCGCCATCAGAGACGGAGTGGGAGGAAGGAACATTAACTCCAGCAGCTGTTTCTTGACCCCGGCTGTCAGCCTGCCCGAGAACACGTTTGGGCTTTATTATTTATTTATTTATTTATTTATTTTGTGTGCGCGTGTGTGTGTTTTCCAAAAAAACTCGTCGGACGGGGAAAGTTGGGTGCACACAACCCCCCCCCCCCCGCCCTCCACACACACACACACACACACACACACACACACAGAGTCACCCCCCCTTTTCCTGCTCACACTCAGACTCCTCACACACACACACACACACACACGCTCACAAACTCACACTCACACACACACTCACACTCACACACTCACACTCACACACACACACACACACACACACACACACACACACACTTCGCGCGCGCGCGCGCGCACGCACACAGAGCCCGCGCCAGGCGCTCCAGCAGCCGCAGCTCGGCTCCAGTAATTCCCCAGCATGGGCGGCTTGAAACTGCTCGGGCTGAATAGCATTTGCTGTTCCGTCCCCGCGGCCGCCTCCCGCCGGCCCCGCGCGGCGCTGCCGCTCCTCCGCCCGCGAGTTGTGCTGACACAGGCTGGCTGCAACCGCGCGCCGCGCGCCCCGCGCGCTCCTCCCGCCGGCGGGAAACACCCAACGGACACAACGGTCCCAACCGTCCAACACCCCCCCCCCCCCCCCCCCCCCAAAAAACACCCCTCAGCTCCCCTCAGAGTTGGGAGCCCAGAGTTGGGCTTCGGAGGGGCTTCGGGGAGGGCAGCGTGTGGCTGGCAGCTTTCTCTTTTTTTTATTATTATTTTTTAATAAATATTTGCGTGTGTGTTTTTAATTTTTTATCTTAATTTTTACTTTTGAAGGTGGGAGGGGTGTCGTGTGGAGGCTGTGGGCAGGGGGATGCCCCCACGCGTTTCGACGCCCCCATCGCCGCGCCGGGTGCCCATGGCGCACCTCAGCTGGGGCCAAGGCTGCCTCACGCCTCGCCTCACGTTGCTGCTCCAGGATCCTCGGGGCTGGGAGGCTCCTGGGGGTGGCTGTCTCCTGGCTCCCTGCCCTCTGAGGGCCTCTTGGCAGGAGGCTTAACTCTTTGTAGGGCTGAAAATGCACGTTTCGTGCTCACAGCCCTGTAAATCAGCGGCGTGTTTAGCAGAGCTGTGCCGTGGATGCACATGTACATAAAGGTCATGGCTTGGGGCAGGAAGGAGAGCAGGCAGTACCATAGCACTTGAGACTACCAGCGTGTTTCTTTTTTTTGCCCCTTCATTCACTTCAGGTTTTATGCCTTACAGCACCAGAAAGCCCGCAGGGATACCTGCACCGCTGTCCTCATCTCCACCAAGAAGCCCTAAGAGATGGAGAGCTTTGGCCGGCAAAGTGCTGATCATTGGTGCGGCGTGTGCTCAGGAGGTGCTCGAAGGACACGAGCACCTTTCACCGAGTGAGCAGCCCCAGTTGCCAGTTGGGCAGGGCATGGTCCCGACAGGGCGTAATTACAGTAGGCTGTGTCGTAACCCTGCTGGTCTCCCTGCCCCAAAACGCGCTGAGTCTTTTCAGCCTACACTGAGAATCTGTCTTGTGGCGTCTGGTAAGGATGCGGCAGTGGTTCAGTCCTCCCCAGCATCCCTCACGTGGGGAGAGGAGCTGGGAGGAGAAGATGAATATTGAAATGAACACGCCTGTGGGTGTTTGTGCGTCGGGAAGAAGAAGGTGTGAGGAGGAGAGTTATCAGGGCTGTCTGAGGGCGAGCAGTTCGCGAGGGACAGAGCAAGATGAGCAGCTCTACTTGCCGTGCTGTAGGCAACAGACCCTTCACCCGGATCAACTTTTTGAATTAAATAGTGTTCATGTATTATATCTCGTATACTCACAGTACAAAAGTCCTGAACACATACATTAAAGATCGACTGAAGGATATTTGTCTTAAGCTAGTGAAGAATATTTCTCTCATTCAGTAGAGTGGGATTACTTGTCCATGACTCCGCAGTTTTACAGAAAGCTTCTGTACTTGGAGCTGATCAAAGGGATACATCTCAAGTGCCTCTAAACTTAATTTGATTAGAACTGATGAATGCCTGTGTGTTTTTTTTTTTTTTCCTAAATTATGATTTTACAAATAAAGATTAGTGATGGTTTTTGGAATGTCTGGAGCTGCCTGAACAGAAATCAATGGATGCTGTCACTGCTCTTTAAGAAAATGTTATTGTTCTCTCATAAAGTTTCTGGAAAATACCGTGTTAGTGCCTAAGATTATTATCCTGACCTATTTTTTTTTTCTATTTTTTTGTCTCTCTGGTTAGCTGATTATGTTCTGGAGAATAGGAGTCGGAGCTCCTGTAATAGCTTGTCCAGTGTACACTTCTGGCTCTGCCAGCTTTGGGGGGCAGATGAGACCGCAGTGACAGTGTCTCAGCACAAGCTTCTAGGTACACAGCCACATAATTTTCACCAGTCCTTATTTGTAACCATAATAAACTGTACCAGCAATGAAAACTGTGCCTAATTTTTAAAAGCTTCTAAAACTGCTGACTGACACAGGAAAATAACGAATGAGGGTATGTCTGTACGCATTGAAATATGCACAGCTTAATACTTTCTGTGATACTTTTACCCCGTTACTTGCATTTTTCTCCAATGTTAATTTACAGTCTTAAAATGGAAGGTACTAGCATATGTGAAAACTTGTGAGTACTGTTTTGCATTTGGATCCAGCTACTTGTAAGTTAAATAATGAATTAATTTGCAAAAGTCAGTATCAGATGGCCTAGTCAGCGTAGGGCCAAAAACTGGGACATGTGAGTACAGGAGGTATGTGGGGCCAGGTGCAGAGGATGTTGAAGACATGCTGTTAATTGAATATTTTCTTGGAACCTTGTATCATGTATTAAAGTCACGTGTTAATTGCAGGTTGTAATTACACGAATTTTATTCAAAACAAGTTTTATTTCAAAAAGGTTTGCTTGCTTTTAGAGCAAGCTTTAAATTAACATCGTATGGATACAAACCCCGTGTTCTCAGGGCTGATAGGAAATGAATTTGGCTTTAGGATCATAAAAAGTACCTTCCCGTTGGACCTACATATCCGCATGAATCGTGAGCTAAGGGGTCATTCAGAAGGGTCCTTCAGAGGTGTTTGATTTTACGTTACTCTACTGGAACTTCTTGTCTGTAACGCGAGACCTTGTAAGCTCTTCAGGCATTTGGCAAGGCCGATGCTTTCATTCCTTCTGACTGCAGCTGGAACCAGTGGTGCTCTCTGTGCGTGAGGTGGTTGGCACCTTGATGCATTGGGCCCTGGGCTCTCCTAAGCCCGTTGCCTCAATTCTTTGCAGTAGGTCTGCCATTAAGAAATCTGTGGATAATATAATGCTTTAGCATTGCGATAAATAACGACTTCTGTGTGTTTGACTTTTTAAGTCTTCACAGAGAGGCACAAATTATTCAATCAGACTGTTTATCAAAGCTGTTTCTGAATGAGGTCTCCAGACACACATTCATCATTGTGGGAAATTTCCTTCTGAGATTTTTAAGGGGTTCCTTCTCTACTGTTTGTCTACAGAAACATTTTTGTAATGGGAAATGAATGACCAAACATTTTCATGGTTTCATATGTGCTTATATACTATATGATTGCGATTGTTAAGATGGTCCATTCAATCATTTTACATTTGCTGAGGCATGTTAGAGGCTGTCGTTAAAATTTCTTTTAAAATAACAAAACTAACTCCACCCACACACCACCATTTTGTTTGCAGGATGCACAAATTTGAGTGCAAAATCTGCTCTTCGTTCACATGAGTAGGCATAAGTTTTGCCTGCACGGAGGGCTCAAAAACAGCAACCATTCTAATTATATTGTCATTAGTCACATAGATCCCGTGAAAAAGATTTGTAAATTTAGTCCAACATGGGGTAAACAGGATAAAAAAAAGTATGAGGAATGAAAGGTAACCTCAGTGCAATAGTTTGTCTTCTGTACTCTTAGTTTGTTTACTCCAGTTGCAGTCCTAACCTCACTTTGACAAGCTGTGTTTATAAAATATTTCCATTTATAACAGTCTTAGCAGCAAGAACTTTTAAGTTCCAATTGAGAGAGAATTCACACAACGCTGACCAGAATACAGTGATTTTAATTTTCCTGTTCCTGTCAATAGTTGACATTTAAGTGCACACCTTTCATTTTTCATTTGCCTGGTATTTCTTTTAAAAACATTGTTGAAATAATCTCCAGAATAATAATATATTTTGTTATACATTATTTATTGCTCTCATACAGTACGTTTTCAACTCTTCTTAGAGCAAATACTGTATATATTATATCCTGCAGGTTTGTTTATTTATTTATTTATTTATTTATCTCTTTATTTATTTATTGTATTTAATAATAAGGCAGGTGTAGAGAATAATTTGCTTGGGACTAAAGACAAAAAATATGGTGCCACATTGTTCTGCACAAAAGAAATGTGATGGGGCAGTAGATATACCTAAGATAAACAGAAAAATGCACTATATTGGTAGTCCACAGGTAGCTGGTATACCAATCTTATACACAGATGAAATGGAAGTGTCTGGAACAAGACAGTTCATTTTCTTTAAACTTAAAATCCGAATGCTGTATATTCAGTGAAGGCTGAATCTAAATTCCTTACTTAAAGCTGCAGCTGAAGAAAAACCTCAGAATTGACTGCATTGTAAAAATTTGGCTGATGTTTTTAAAAGAGTCCTCAAAGCAGTAGATGTAACTTACTTTCCTTGTGTGTTACCTGGTGGTAAGCAGGTAGTGTCCAAAAACTTCTGAAATCAGTTACAGGATTATTCTGAATCTAATCTGAGCTAAACAAAAACAAAAACAAAACAAACAAAACCACACACACACACACACAAACAACAGACAAACAAACAAAAAAACCTTTTATTTTGACTACCTTGTAACTTGTAAGTACATCCTGCGTGTATTTTTAATCAAAGCACAATACTTACCATTAATGAAGAGTGTAATGCAATATCTGGGCAGAATAGTCACGAGCAAAGTCTATAATAAACATAAGGAATCTTTGCAGGGCCTACAGCTGCTTCCAATGAAGTTGGTAATAAAATTCCCAGAGATCTCACAGTTGCAGGAATAATTTTCTGAAAATATTTTAGTGATACAAATAAACAAAACAAAAAAAAAATGAAGAGGAAAAGAATAAACTGAAGAAAATAAAAACACGTTCTATCACCTATGCAGATGAAATTCATTTTTCTAAAGTTTTCCTGCTAACTTTTTGTTCTTTTTCACTGCTGCTGATAACCATCTCTGTGATGCTTTGTGTAAAAGTAATTTTATGTTAGCGTTGATGCCAGTTTTAACCCACAAATACCTTGCCTGAAGTTGGAGTCTGCGGCTGTTTTAAAAAATATATCATGTTTTTACATGCTTAGCAGTAGTGCTAATACAAGTGTGATATGCAGAGGGTGTGCTCATTTTATGTTTAGCTAAAATGTGTGTAATGCTTGGATAACAAGTTGGCAATGAATTAAATTGTAACAGATACTCAAAGTATACTTTTTTCGGGTGAAAAAGCTGCATTGTGTTGTCCATGTGCTGGAGGAATTTCTCAGCCTAGAAAGAACAAATGGTGGAGAAAAATAAAATTATATATATGTATATACAACCTACAGTTATTATCCTAGGAAGTTCCTTAGATTTGGGCAGCAGTTTATTGACTGGTGTAGCAGTTGACAATTTTCTACTCATGAATCATGGCAGAGTGTTTACATTACCCCTCTGGACAAAATTTTAAATCTTTCCTTCTTACATCAGAACTTACGAAATGTTTCTGCTTACCGTGTGTTAGGAAATGATGTAAACAACGCACCAGTTAACATGTGGCTTGCCTCATGAATTTATACAAGTGGCTCTGTGAAGGGTGAATACGGTCAGAAAATGAACTCAGTAAAAAACTGGAATCCGTGTTTCTGAACTACAGAGGAAAGGATGCTGATGGTGGCTGTGCAATCCTCTATCTGAAAGTCCTTACGTAAGGTAGACCCTTTTGCTCACACTTTCATTAATTACTGTTGTCTGGTCAGAGGCTCTCAACTGCACATGGGATGATGCATAAAAGTCACACAGATGCAGCCTGTCCCATTCTTTCCTCGTGTGCTTTATCTGCTTGCATTTTGTTAACAGTCGTATTAGAGTTTATTTTTGTTTGTAATTAATCTAACAAAAACCAGAAAGGAGGTGAATCCTGGAGCTATCAAGATGCAGCTTCTGCCAAGTAGGTCTTCTGATGGTTTAAAACATTTCAATAAGCAACATTTGTCTGAGTATTTTAGTCTGGATCCTGTCTTGTCTACTGTTGAGTGAGGGTGATGCTTTGGGGATGCTTGGTTGCTCTGATCAGCCATCGGGGGGCAAATCTTGATCCGTGCCCCGTGATTTCAAACCCTACTGCACCTCTGTGCTCGGATGCACTCCATGCCTGAGAACTGATAGATCGGTCCTGAGAGCGTCTCCACTGCCAAAAGAAAAGGTCGCAGTCAGCACACGGCTGCTCGGGAGAAGGAGAACGTGTTGGTGGTGCGATGTGGGTGACCTCTGCGCTGACTTCAGGTGGTGCCAGACGGGGAAAAGATTGTTGTGGTGCAACATGGATAAGGACAGCACAGCCAAGAGTGTTAGCCTTCGGCGGTCGTCGTGGCCCATGTCAGTATCACCACACGCTAACTGGTAGCGAAATAGCAACCAGCCTTCAGCTGAGGAGGAGCAAACGAACCTCTCCCTTGGAGCAGTTTGGGAAAGGTTATTTCAGAGCAGTGCGAAATGGCTGTTTTCATTTACCTGTGCCTGCTAAAGCAACACGGCGATGCTCTCAGACGGTGTATTAAGTAGGTCCCCGAATTAAAATCGTCTCCACTGATAATGAGGAAGATTAAATCTGTCACCTAAGGGCTGAGTTTGATAACACAAGGATGCGGTGTTCAGCTAGCCAGCAAATGTAGTATGATGTTTTTGTGACAAATATGTACCAACAATTTACAGTGTTGACACAACTGTTTACAAAAGTCTCATGAGAGCTAACCTGTTTGCCTGAGCTTCGCAAGTGTTCATCCTTGGCTGCGCCCCCAACCTAACTGTAATTTACTGTTCTCTGGTACTAAAACAATTTATCCTGGTTATTTTGTGTACCATTAGGTAGACGTGGCATAGATGTAGAAGGAAACCTGTCTCCGGAGGATATTAATGTATATCAGTTTAGCTTGCAGGTGCACTTCTGCTGGGAGCAGCTAGAGGAGTAAAGGAATTTTTTTATACACAGAATTGAACTGATTGACCCACTTGGTACTAGGACCAAGGTTGATTATGTGGTTAAGGAGGTATTGCTGACTAACATGCTATTTTTTTCTGCTATTGCATGTTACCGCTAATTTGTGTGGACCGTGTTGTGTGCCCTTCATGTTTTCGGGTTCTGGGGAGGGAAATGGTTACTGCTACTGTGACAGCAACACGTCTAGATACTAGTATTTTTGGCTGCTGAGGATAAATGGCCGTAACATCATCAGACTTGCATAGACCTATGCAAGTATTCTAAAAATGTACGTGTTGTAAGGCGGGTGGGAATAGTGTGAGCAATGAAAGACTGTACAGCCAGGGTTCAACAAGCAGATTACTCAGCTGTACAGTGTAGGCTGTCGTCCCTTTAAAACAAATTAGCTGAGTGGGGTGCTCTAATCACAGACTCATTTCTGAGGGCTGAAGAGGAAGAAGTGAAACTAAAGCAGAGCTGGTGCTTCTGTTTTTTAAAATAGGGCGTGTGAGGAATTTGGAGAAAGAATGAAAGAATGTTTGGACAACTTTTATTTGAGAAAGAAGAAAGAAAGAATAAATCAGTTCTTTTATTTATCTATCTTTTTAAAAGGGAATAGTTATAAATGCTGTTCTTCTTCCTAGAAAGACAAATCCTCTTGCTGAATATCAAGAAGTTATTTCTTGTACTTTGAGGAGGACAGAAATAAAAGAGGGACCTGGGATCACGCACGCTCAGCTAGCTCTGACTTATGTTGTGTCTTTGTGAAAGAGTGACAATTGTACCAGAAGAGCATATCCTGATTTTAGATGTCCCCCTGTGAAAGTGTTTATGCATTTTTAGGTTACAGGGCACATTTCTTTGAAATCCACGAGGAGGTACTCAGCAATTTAGATAGGCTGGCGATGACAAAACAGCTCCCAGAGGGACAGTGGGATTGCTCCTTCTAGATCCGGGGTTCAAGTTACCTGCCTGCTTATGTCCTACCACCGCTGTTCTCCTGGTCTCATCACGTAGCTCTGGTGCTTGAAGGACCAAGGAGCTGCTGCAATTCAATCAAGCGTCAATTCTCTCTCTAATTTACCTAATACCTTTGTGTTTGTGGAGAATGTTTCAAACCAGCCCCTTCCTTTGATTACTCAATCCTTTATCTGTGAGAATTGCCTGCTGTGCGCCCAGCATCTCCGTTTGCCCGTATACATCTCTTCAAGTCTGTCTGCTCCGAGCTTTGTGTTCTGCTGTATTCTGTCCCTTCTCAATTTCCCCGTGTGTCCCAGCCCAGACCTAACAGACTTGGTTCATGTGTTCTGGTAATCCTGGAGTGAGTGTTAAGCTGTTTATTCCATCAGTGTTTGTTAACTAAAAGTTTATTGTGAGTGGTATTGATAACCTGAGTTACTTTCTGTTACTCAGACACAATTCCTGCTAATGGGTGTTCAGTTGATAATAACTCTGTGAGCCTCCTGGCTGAAATTTTCCAGGCCAGTTGTCCACGTCCAAATTAGACTTGTAAACACAGTCACATATTGAAGTTACATGATCATGCAGCATTTTTCACAGCACTCTTCCCTCATAAATGGCCAGGGGGGACCTGCTTTCATGAATGATGGCTTGTAAGGAGGGTGAATGTTTTCTGTAGGACCTCTAACTTATTTGGTCTAGAACTTCACAGAATCACAGAATTTCTAGGTTGGAAGAGACCTCAAGATCATCGAGTCCAACCTCTGACCTAACGCTAGCAGTCCCCACTAAACCATATCCCTAAGCTCTACATCTAAACGTCTTTTGAAGACTTCCAGGGATGGTGACTCCACCACTTCCCTGGGCAGCCTGTTCCAATGTCTAACAACCCTAACAACTTGGAACGTATTTGGTGAGTCAGGATATTGCTGACACAGAAAGGATGTTTTAATTAATACAGTTGAATGCTGTTCTGGAAGATTGGATTATGTCCCTGTTGCAGGATTCATGTGTGACAAGAAGCAAGTCATTTAACCAAATTTACCACAGGTGCTCATTAACTGTGTCCTCCTCTTTTTCTAGGTTCTTGACCGGAAACTCTGATTTGTGGAATTTCTGAGTCCTCATGGTTGCAAAGAAAATTAGCAGGGACTGCCCATGGCACATGTAAGTTCTCTGAAAAAAATAAAGTCCTAGGCATACCAAATTATCAGGTATCTCCGATTTCCCTCTGTGCACTGCAGTGCTCTTCTGGAAAGCAGTGTACAGTCATAAGGGGTTCTGCCCCATCTCACACAGGAACAATGGAGATTCATCTGATGAAACTCCAGGCTTTCTTAATGAGATGCCCTAAAAAGCAATTAGTAGTTCAGTCTTCCAAACACGGTTTACATTAAGTACAGTAAATAAGGCCTGCAACAACATAATAGAGAATGAGAAAAAGCGTAAAAAATGTATTGTTGCTCATCAAAGGAACACCACCCATTCTGCCTGACTTTTGAGTACTTGACTTTGCAATTGTAATAATATTATTTTAGCATATACTTTTGTGTACAATACGTAAAAATGCAGATAGTATTCCTAATTTAAATGTTGCTTTTTAGAGGGCCGCTTTACTAGTGGGAGAGTCCTGGATAAATCCCCCTTTTATAATACCAAAGAAATAATAAACATAAAAGTTCATGAAGAAATAACTCTGTAAATATTTTTAATCCCTCAGCAGTCTTTCTAAAATACTAAAGGACACTTCTACTTAATGAGGCCAACATAACAAAAATCAAAGCAAATATTCCAGAGAAAAGCTCAGCCAAAATAAAACACAGAAGAATTCTCAGCATGTTTTCACAACAGTGTAATTCAGGATATTATTTTATGTATTTTACCAAACTCTCATGTATAAGCATATCTGGAGATGAGAAAGGATGCAAAGTTTTAGGGAGAGTTGTTTTATTACACAAAGGCTGAAGAGGCCAGAGAGGTGATAATGCTTAAAAACAAGTTTATATTAAAAAAAACAACCAACAAATTCTTACCTTATCTGGAGAGTAGTTTTTGCAACCTTATATCTTAATGCAAGACAGCACAAATGTAAAGAAATGGATAATGCAAACATTATGAGGCTGGTTTTGCTTCATATCACAGGTTTTGGTAAGACATGCATTGATTTTGTTTTTGATTGAAAATGGAAGCTTTTTTTAGGAATTACGGTTTAATTGCATAATGTGTAAGTGTACAGTAAAACTGAGCTCTGTGACAGAAGTCTTAAAACGCCCAACTGTTCTGGTGGTGGTTCAGAAGTGTAATCCACACCCGTTGTTCTGAGTGCTGACACTGTTGACAACCATTTCATATAACCAAAATAACCCACAGGCTGGAAGGGGCCTCAGGACTTCTCTAGTTCTACCTACTCCCCAAAGCAGGATGAGCTGTGAAATCAGACCAGGTTGCTCAGGGCTTTTCTCAGTTGGGTCTGGAAAGCCTTCAAGGCTGGAGACTGCAAAGCCTCTCCAGGCAACCCTGCCTGTCCTCATGATGAAAAAGTGTTTTCCTGGTATCTAGCCAGGCCCTCTCTTGTTTCAGCCTAGGCCCACAGTATTTTTAAAACGCATGTTTTAATTGGATTGCAAATATTTTTTCTTACTCCCTGCTGAAAGCATTTTAAGGAGATACAGAAGTTCAGCTGCAGCTGAAACTGATTGGGATAAAAAATTATTTTAGTATGGAGCAGTAATTTTGCATGACCAGAATGCTCTCAATTCCAAACAAAATTGTAACAATGAAATACAAAATTCACTGGATGATAAAATGTGTTTATTAGCTTCATAAATATAAATGATGAACAATGCAGGCATTCCCCAATGAGAGTGAAATTCAACAAAGCAATATGAAACTAAATAAAAAGCGAAACAAGCTCAGATTTGTACAAACTTGTCCTCCACACACCTTCAAGAAATATTATATACTGCTGCGATCAAAAGGCTCTTCTGCAGTTTCCATATGATACCATCATTTTATGACTGGCATTTATTGCTATAGCTCATGGATACAAACTTTGAAGAATATTAACAATATCCCATCTAATGACCCCATGTTTTTTTATATTCTCTGTCTCAGCATGTCTACTTAATGAGAAGCTTTCTTCTTCCTAACAAGCCTTTCTCCCAGTACCATTCAAAAGGTTTGTAGCGTTTTAGTTCACAGTCACAGAAGATATACCTGGTACTTAAGTGCTGAGCAAATAAATCAAAAACCGATGACAGTCTGACTAGGAAGGAGGCATGCCTCATACTACCAAATTTTCCCTGCTCATCCATCCCATTAGCCAGCAGGTCAGGGCCAGTGTAAAGCACATGTAGGACAAAAAAAAAAAAAAAAAATTAAAAAAAGTTCCCTTTGTGGAGGGAATGCTTTTTCCAATATGCATTTCTCTGAGTAAAATCTGGCTGAGTCAGAACATTCCAGTGTTTCAGGTGATTTCTTTGTAAGGCTGCAGGACAAATGATGTCTAAAACAAGTGGTAGGGTTTGACCACCTGTAACCAGCAGCTGCTAGATACTCTCAACTCATCTTAAAAAGACTACATACAAATAGTACAGCACAAAGGGATATATGCTAAGAAGATGGGTACATGTTTCAGAGGTAAGACCAGGTGCCAATGCAGTCACGGAGGTTATGTTAAGCATTGCACTGCAACCACATGCCCTGGAATGAATTATTGAGCTTCTTAAATGGTCATGCTAATGTTGTTGCTTATGAGCTCTTACCTGTAAAGGTATGGCCTCATAATTACTGTAATTACAAGGCTTATGAGTCTCATCACTCAAATCAACTTGCTCCCTCAAGACATACTCAAAATTGCTATCTGTCTAATTCCCACACACTAAAAAAGGTAGTTTTGGAGTAACGTTTCCACACTGAAAAAACAACCCAAAGTCAGAGAAAAGAAATACACAGCTGTGTCATTCAGCTGCACATACAGCCATCACTTTCCTTCCTAAACCTCTGCCATGTCTTTCCCACCATCCGCAGGTGACATACTGAACCCCCATACCTTAAGCAACCAACGTGCAGCCTTCTTCACCGGAACACGTACGCTGATTGTACAATTAGTTTTGATGATGAGTGCAGTTGGTGCAGATTGCATGCATGACATACTGAACACTACTGTGTTTACTTAATATCAGACAATAGATGGTGAGGAAGAAATTCTTTTCTGTAATACCACTCTTGACACTTCTAATAGCACCAACTACAACAATGAAAGCTGCACGTAGGGCTGCACTGGCAAGTATACTCAGGATTAGGGCTGTGAATACTTCTTGTTTTATTTTTCCTTTCAAATTGTGGTCCAGCTCTAGTTAAGCATCATGAAGAGCTAAGTAGTTCCCCTGGCTATCATCACAGGATTTATTTAGAATGCAAAAGAAATCTACCCTACAGGGAATAGCTTTATGCTTAATTTCGAAAGTTCAGATTCGCCTTATGGCTAAATAAGCGTATGTGTGAAATCTGAAATTTGTGGAGATGGTGGCTGCTTAGCCCCAAAATACATAAAAAAAAATAAAAGAAAAGCATGAGAAAATTTTAAAAAGAAACATTTAGGAATGTGTCTTTTGTCATAGTCTCAAAGAATTATAAAAATGTTTTTTGAAAAAATACTGGGTAAACTTTCTATCTAATTTCAGTTACAAGAGATATCTTAATTCTGTTTTAAGGGCCTAATTACTGCCTCATTGAAACTAATGTGGAGGGGCATCCAATGAAGAGAGAGAATGCTATAAATAGAAATCCCAAACGGAGGGTTGCTACTGGAGTGCTCATGATACTGTATAATCCAAACAAGCCGATAAATTAAAGAAAGTTCAGTAAATGAAATGTAGGGTAATATAACTTCCACTCTCTTAGTGTTATATCTCATTTATGTCTGACTTTACATCATTTGTAGTACAGTTATAGTTAAATCTGATTTGTGGCAACCCGAGCTTTATAAATGTCATCCCTTTAGCCTTTTCTGGATTGAGTTGTAGATAATACATTTCATGAAGTACTAAATATTCTCTGAAAAAAAAAACACATTAGTTGCAGAAGTAACATTGGCTTCTTAGGAGCAGCCTAGGGACTTGATGGCAACATGGGTTAGTTCAGACCTTTGGTCTCCAATAAATAGAAATACAGTAAACCTTTGGGTACTTTCTGATTATATAATTCTTCAAAAGTCCTGCAATTATAATAAACTCATACTGTCTCCGGTAGCCCTTTATCTGATGATGTAACCAATAATAATAAAACAACAGGGACCTAAATCAGGACTTACCTTGTTAATATCGTATTCACTGGGCCTGTGAATATAGTTACAGGATTGGGTCCTTAGAATGCTATTTTACAACTTCCTATAAGACAGCAATACTCACCCCCCCCGCCAAAGAAAAAAAAAAAAAAAGAAAGAAAAGAAAAGAAAATGAACAGTGCTTGCTAGGAAAATCCTCTCTAAGCTCAATTAAGAGTTCTGCTTTTTTACTTACTTAATAGCAAGTCTCAAAATCCTTCAGTTCCAGTGGTCTGATTATCTCATCATCCTGTCTTCGATTCCCTTTTCCTCCAAACAATAATGTACATTTTCATAATAATTATACTTTGATTTTCTATACACCCATGTTTTCACTTGAGTATCTGAAAGGGCCTTAAGTACTGTTGAGTTAATCTTCAAAACACCTGTTACATTATCATCCTCATCCTCATTCTACGAATAGATGAAAATGACAGCAAGAAGTAACCTGCCAAAGGTAATAGAGTTAGTGGCAGAGATGAAAGCAGATGTGAGCTGAAAGCAGATGACACCACCCTCATCATTAGCCCCCAGTAATCCTGTAGTTGATAAAATAAAATACAGCAGCTGTTTCTAAACTGCTGGATACCTATGAAGAGCTGTCATCTCCCAGGGTGCTAACCACCGTTTTTAGCTGCTTCTGTGTCTAAACACTTTCCCTCAAAAAAAAAAAAAAAAAAGGAAGACATTTACTAGACAGACAACATTTGTGAATGCTATTGAAAACATAAATTAAAATGTTTTTGTGTAACAAAATGCATTCATCAATAAAGCAATATTGCTTGACCAGGAGCAGGTATAAAGGCAGCAAAAGTTACAAAGTTTTGGGATAAAGGGGATCAGACAAAGTGACCTGAATTTGAATAAGCCTTCCCAATGGTAGACAAAAGAAACAGGGCTGGGAAGACACAGTGCTCCAGTTCACTTGTACTGGGTGGGTCTCATTTGAATTTGTGCTTGGGGGTACATTCCAGCATTGTTACATACAAAATTACTACTCCTCTGGCCTCTAAATTACAAGTCAGATACAATATGTATACATTGTACATTAGGGATCAACAACTTAAATTTACATCTTATTTTGGCTTTGCTTCTTGAATTTGGCTGTTTTCATGAAAATTCCTAGGAACAGAAATCTGTCTCTTACACATGATTTAGTTTGTATCGTACCCAGTTCAATCAGTTACCATGGACAATAGGTGCCAGATGTGGCCCATTTTGTTATGGAGATATATGCAAGCTAAATGCTTGCAAGACATATTTTGGCTTATATATAAGCTAGAAACCCCTACGAACCCAAGTCAGCTCTGTGCAGATCCAGCCTCAGTGCCTCAGTGTTGTCCTCCAGCTACCTGGACGCTGGGCTGCAGTTGCTTTTGTGGTTCTGTGTGAACCGATCTGGCTGATGCTGAAATGAACCTAAAAAATCTGTGTGGAGTGGATGTGGTTCCTGCACTTGGCTGCCTTTGCACTATGCTTCTCAGCGCTCTGGGAAAACTCAGTAGCTCTGAAATGTGTCCTTCACCTGCAGCATTTTGGAGCACCATGTCTAAGGAGTTCTGCAGAAGTCACTTTTGCCTCCAGATCTGGGCCTGCACTGCCTACCCTTGGACTTGGTTATTTCCAAGCAGGGTCACTTTGATGCTGTCAACTGTGTGCCACAGTACCTGCATCATTCTGTTTTTCCATTAGTCAGGTGTTGCAGCCCCCCCATTATTCCAGGAAATGGAGAGTAATTGTCAGACAACATTAATTCTGGCATACCTTCATCAACTTCTGCAGAGGTGCAGCAGAGGCGAATTTGGCCCATGGATTTCATCGTTATATTAAGAAGCTGCCAGTGCCATGTACAGATGAAGGCAGCTGACGCTGATGAGTTGGTGAAGCTGAAGTGTGCTATTTCACAGTGTTATTAAATAAATCATTCCGATTTCAGTGACGGTCTGCTCCTCATCCTCTTGAGCTCCTGACTTTGACTCTTACTGTATTATTTACCTTGTAAAAATGCTGCATGTGACTCTTAAGTATGATGGCTGAAGTTCAGGACTGGAAGTGGTTTGGTTAACCTCTACACCTTCCCTGCAGGAAATATTCCAGCAAAGCGTAACTGTGTTATAGGTAAATACAACTTCAGTGAAAGAAGAGGAGTTGCAGCCTCCTGTGCCAGGGTGAGTTTGGTGAACTGGGTCAATGCACTTGAGAATCACAGATAAAAAGTAAAAAATTACAAGGGGTATACTAGGGTGAAAAAGAGAACTGAGCTCTCGTGGTAATTTATTTTGAATTCTACTGACAAGAGGTTTATGGGATTGGATCCCCTACAGATCTTCTTTTCTTTTGCACTTATTTCTTCAGTGGCAATCAGCAGCAGTTTCAGGTTCAGCAAAGTATCCCAGTATTGTTCAACTTACTGTTGTACTTGATACACTCAATGCTTTCATGTTTTATAAGGTAAATTCTATCTGAATAAATGTGCAATTTTTCTGGAAAACAAACAAACAAACAAACAAACAAACAACAACAAAAAAAAACCCTACACGCTGGAGTTGATAATATCTCTGTAATTTAACATCTGATTTGAATTCTGGAGATCTGGTAAATTTCTGGAGTATAATTCAAATAACTGAAAAAAGCCTTTGACTGTGCAAATAAGGATAAACAAAAGCATCAGTGTCGTATATTAGCTAGTGTTAGTACAGAGAATTTTGTGAAATCCAGTATACAGACGATATTTAGCACAGGCTAACTGGTTCATTTTAAAGACAAGGAATAAGAGTGATTTTTATGTTACCCAGTTTAGCACATTTTAAAGTGAGAGTTCTTGTCTACAGCCAACTTTTGTATTGTTTCCACATTGTTTAACATCTTGCTGTAATATTTTCCTTCAGAGAAGCTTTCTTCTGACTGTGCAGTTGTCAGAACAGAGGATATAGGCAAGTTTCCTCAGATCTGCACAGACACAGAGCATAACTAACGGGTCCATAGAGAAACACAGAATATCCTGAGTTGGAAGGGACCCACATGGATCATTCAGCCTAACTCCTGGCTCCACACGGGACCACCCAAAAATCAGACCCTATGTCTGAGAGCGTTGTCCAAACGCTTCTTGAACTCTGTCAGGCTCGGTGCCATGACCACTGCCCTGGGCAGCCTGTCCCAGTGCCCGACCTCCTCTGGGTGCAGACCCTGTCCCTCACCCCCATCCTGACCCTGCCCTGTCCCAGCTCCATGCCGTCCCCTCGGGTCCTGTCGCTGTCCCCAGAGAGCAGAGCTCAGCACCTGCCCCTCCGCTCCCCTCATGAGGCAGCTGCAGGCCGCCATCAGGCCTCCCCTCGGCCTGCTCTGCTCGGGGCTGAACAAACCAAGGGACCTCAGCCACTCCTCATCTGTCTTGTCCTCTAGACCCTCCACCATCTTAACAGTCTTCCTTTGGACATTCTCTAATAGTTTTACGTCCTTCTCATATTGTAGTGTCCAAAACCACCTCACTGTGGGCATGCTGAAGGATTCCTACATCCTTTCCAGGAGTATTCTTACTTACCCTTCTGGGAATTCCCAGTGATGAGGCCATACTTCCTTAGGGGCCGTTTTCCCACTCAGGATCTCTGAGATAGAGGATGGTCTCAAAATGGAGTCTTGGGAGCAGACTGGGGGCAACCCAAATTAAACGATGTTTAACCAGGAACAACCTGCTAGGCAAGGTGTTCCAGCTCATACGCTGTTCTGCTCAGGCTTGTCCCAGCCAAGGCTTACCTAGGACCCATGTGAAGACAAAGCCAAAAGCACTCTGAAAAGGCAGAAGAACAGCAAGAGATAATATAGTGCCTGATATCCATACCGTGCTGCTTTGACGTTTGTTCTTTCTGTTCTGATTTTTTTCATTAATAGTTCAATGTCAGTTGAACAGTCAATTGCTCACTGCTCACTTCATCATTTTATCAGTATGGCCTCTGATTTTTCCAGTCCTGACAGGTGATACCTATCTGTATTTTTCAGGAAACCAGAATTTTGTCAGTTCAAACTGATAAAGAAACGAAACTCTGCAGATGACTGACTTCTCTAACATGTTAAACTCTCCGTTTATTGATACGCTGATCTTCCACTGGGCTTCTGCAAATCTCATTTGCCTATCCTGACGAGAACACCATCACTGGCTGAACTGAATTTTTTGCCTTGCATTCAGAAACATTCAGCACGTGTAGAATTTTGGTAGTAAGCCTGGAAACAGGACTGATGGCAATAAAAGGCAACATGTAAGAATCAACATTATTTTCACCTACTTATGGTACATGCCATAATGATACGAAACATGTAATTTTTAAAAGGACTGTTACACTCTTATGCTGAGGATACTCACTTTCTAGATTTACTGTAAATGGGAGAACGAGATACACCAGGAATGTCATGTTAAAAGCCATGACCTTATGTTGATGAAGATGACAAAGTATTGGGCTCTTCTCCAGCGTTTTACATCAAATCAGATAAACAGACTTTTTTTTTTTTTTTTTTTTTTTTTTTTCCTATTTCATTGGCTGGCACTTTCAAATGAGAATGGCCAGATACACCATTCAGAGCAGTAAACAAGTGAATGGTCCAGCTGTTCAGAAAATAAGAACAATAGACAGCGTTTGAGAATCAATACCAAGTGAGAAATAGAGGTGGATTCGGCAGCCACGAAAGGGAACTGGAGCTGAAATTAAAAACTTAGGGGGCAGCCTAGGTGGTCAGCCCAAGCGCCCATGCAGCTGAGTAGCCCAGCGGCTGACTAGCAGCAGGAGAGGCCACTTCAGGAAAACAAGCGAGTCTAACCACCACCTCTGGGCCACTCCTCAGCATCCACAATTGTATTAGGGATGCTAGAGAGCAACAAAACGTAAAAAAAGCCTTAACCTCAGGGTGAAGAGGTCTGAAGGAGAGCTGCGTGGCCACTGCATATATCCAGAGTGGATCTCAGGGAGTGCTAGCTCTACAGGTGTTTATGCAAGAGCTGTGCACATCCGAGCTGTACAGATGCTGTATGGGAATTTGAAACCTCATGCAACAGAGGCTTTCAGCATTGGCATAGGGAAGGCCAACATACTTGACCCTCTGCTTGAACCAATATCACGGATGCGAGATGAGGCATCAGGAACTACAGAAAAGGGACAGACCAGGCTGCAAACAATTATCATTACATCTGGCTGTGTTTTCATGTATTCATTGCACTGTTGCACTGTAACTTTAAGTTTCGTGTTTCAGCTCACTTTGTTTCTGCACCCATTTAGCTTACATTTCAAAAGATGGCTTTGAACTGTTAACGGGAGCATAATCAGCACATGATATGCACTTGGATTGACATCTGAGCTATGAGCATTTTTTTCCAAGTAAACCCTTTTTTCTTACAGAAATATCTCCAATCTACTATTCATAATCTCGCACCGGTGTTAACGGGTTTGTTTTCTGAATGCACAAATCAGTTTGGTTTTAGTATTGTAGGTCTACATCCATAGCCCCACAAACATTTTTAGGGTACAGCAGTCCACGGTCACACCAACAGCTTTTAGCTATTTGACCTCGTAACTTATTTTTGCAGCACCAGTGTGTCTTCAGTTAACCAAACGCATGCTCCAGTCCTACTGTTCCACGGCTAGGTATGTAACTCACTTTTCTCTTGGGACCTATGCAGTTAGAGAAGGATTTCATGATCTTTAATAAGAGAAATTAGTTGTTACTAAAATAATAGAGAGCAGTAATACTCCATGGGCAACAACATTACTGGGAAGGACCTAATTTTGTCTATGAGCTCAAGCATTAGGCTTCGTTACTTTGGTGTCACAGACCTTGATGATATATTTTCCACATTGATGTTCAAAACTCTGTTCTTATCATCCATCAAGCCTCTGTTGAACTACAGTGCATCACTCTTGGCTGGCATAACTCTTTGAGCACTAACCAGGGACATCTGCAGTCCCTTAGTACCTCCAGAAGTATCTGGGACCTTGCTCAGCTATAAAAGCATTATTTGGCAGACATTGGTTTCCCCCTTTGGGACCATAAGGGGAAAAAGTAGGTTTTGCAAAGCAAAATGAAAACCAAGAAAAAATCTAGTTCCTGGAAAGGCACGTCTGATGATCCCTATAAATCCCGAAATCAAACCTATAGATCATCAAATACATCCCCAGTGTGCAGGACCCTGTGTGCATGCAGTGCTGTGACATGAATAACTCGCTGGGACACAACATAAACTTGAATTCAGAGTTTTCAAAAGGCATTTTCTCTCATTATGCTGTTTGTTGACTGTAGGCTAAAAGCTCAGATGGGGTCCCAGGCTAGGAAAGGGGTTTGATACGGATTGGAGTACTGCCCTGAAGGGATTATTTCATTCAGAGTCAATTAGAACAACTCCAAGGGAAAGTTTGTCTCCTAGGCAGCCTGGAATGAGGAAAGGTGGCCTCGTGCCTCCTCTGTTTTCTTTCACTTAGCTGCACTGTCAGTACAGGTAACGCTAATGTCCTGATTCATTGTGCAATTTGTGTCACAGGCAGGATTTGGAGTACGTTTCAGTGGATACCTCTGCAGCATCTGTTAAGAATGCAGCGTTTACTGATACAAACCTCGCTGGATGAGGGTGCACATCTGCAGCCAGGAATTTGCCATGACAGACAGGATGGTCACTCGATGTCCTTTCCAGTAGGACGGTTCTTTACCTTAATCAGATTGGTCAGAAAGGTGCCAAAAAATATGTTTGTAAATATGACTGGGTGTTATACTTGTGTTATGACTTCTGGTTGATCAACTTAGAAGAAGCAACTCCTATGCATTTTGGTGGAATTTAATTCTTGCTGCTGTTAATCTACTCAAAATTATCCGAGTTATAATTATAGGAATTAATTTGCAATTTTGACCAATGATCACTAACTTTATATGATGTCCACTACCACCTTTATAGTTTGTTGTCTTGCTCCTAAATGGACAATTTATACATATATTTTCCTCTGCAAAATGACAGTGGATGGTGCAAAATTTATTTATTTATTCATTCATTCATTCCTAGTTTAGATAGCATCTATTCTTGAAGAATTTAAAAAAAAAAAAAAAAAGTAAAAACTGTCATTCATTGTTCTTCATTCATGAAGAAATTCTCTCCTATTCCAAATTCAGTCAGTCTCATTAAATAACAGAGTTCTTAACTTTTGCAGTAAATCTTGTTGTTAGGCCCAGAGCCTCTCCTCCATATGAGGTAGATGATAATTGGTCTGCTCTTGCCTGTCATTTTCTATCCAGAAAGCTTTCTTCCTGACCTTCAGATTTATCCATGGAAAATATTTTCAACACAGCATTGTACGTTACATTATAAAATTGTAGGTTCACAATATACTGTAGGAATCAAGAATAAAATGTTCCTTCCACAGCATCAATATCTGTCAGTTTTGACTCAGTTCAGTGTTAATTATGAGATGTGGACCTGCAGAGCTGTACCAGATAAACTATGTCTTTGGAATAATTTATTCTGGAGCTTTACACTCGGCTTTATTTACCCCTCACACGTAGAATGAATTCTAGTTCTTTTCTAGCTAGCAGCCTGAACAAATTTCAGATGTTGTATTCAGAAATGATTTCTGATTTACTGATTTCAGTAACAGTGTTTTCAGCTGACAGTGGTAGCACAGCTTTGCTGGCTTAATAACACAGGAGAGAGAGATGGTACCTTGTTATTTTTTACGCGTATGTATATATTTACTGTATGTTCTAACAGTAATCATATAATCATTTTTTATAATGACCTTTGCTCTACTGTCTGCAGATATTTTAATGCCATTTTGACGAAGAACTTGTAAGCCAATTTAAAAATTTATCTTTCTATATCAATTAGTCCTCCTCATTATTCTCAAAGTCCCAGAAATCCAATTCCCTGTTTAGGAGCATCATTTTTGAGGCCTTCAACTGCTATTATCTTCTGTATTAATGACACGATAATTTCCTATGCAGCCTGTCTCAAATTGTTTTCAGTATCTATTGGTCTAATAGGAAAAAAATGAAATAAAACAAGAGTGGAACATGAGTAACAGAAACAAAAGAAAAGAATATACAAAACACATGGGAAAAAAATCTGAAAAATGAAAGAATGATTAAGCTCTTAGAGTAAAAAGAATAAGAAAAAGTAGAAAAATTGCTAAAACCAGAAAAATGCAAGAACTACTGCATTATATCAGTCCTTTTTTTCAGTGCTGGTTCATGGCTGCTCAAGTAAAATAAAAATACCCATGAAAAATGCATGCTGTTTGTATATTTCCCTGTTTGTTTCCTTTTGAACTTTCTCTCAGAATAATCATAGTACCGAAAAGGTAAATATGTTGAAGGCAGAGACCATGGATCTACAAAATTTAGCTCCAGTCGCCAACCTAAATATGAGTCACCACAGCCTTTAACAAGTTAATTCCTCTTTTTCTACCAGCAAAAGGAAAATAACACTACTTGCCTACCTCGTAAGGGCACTGGAAGTTATAGAAATTACAGTTATTACTGAAAAATAGGTTTGTACCTCCATTAGCAATTTCAAAATAGTGACTCTCACCTAACAATCTCTATCAGGGAAATTTCAACTCTGAAGTCTCCAAAACAAACCAAATAGAATTATGCAGATGGTCATATTTTTAATTCTTATTACGTATTATGGGTGCAGAATCTCTATGAGGTCTATTAACCTAATGAAGAGATTTAAATTAAGTGATCCGCCCTGGTTACCGTTTGCTAACACTAGTTTCAACTGGAAAGAAGTCCAGCATTTCACTCTTGCAGATGTTGCCTGCACATGCAATCCTTAATTGTAAATAAGGGACATTTGTTCCTGCGGCCATAGCTGTAGAGCAAATGAGGAAAGGATTTGTTAGAGCACAAATGACATTTTGATTTTGAACATGCTGCCAAATAGCCTCCTGTGATTTTCAAGACCATTTTTCTTTGGCTAATCCATCATTTCTTACTTGGCTTATCTCGCGATATTCCTTTGTTGTAACACTGTGCACCCCAGGTATATTGCTCACCATTCAAAATTAAAGGCAATCAAAAACCAAAGTGGAAGAAATAACATTAGAATTGAATCAAGCTAAGCAGGATTTGTGAAACTGAAAGGATATCATGTTAATTCCATCAGTTCTAGAGGTGCAATGTTATCTTTTTTTCTGTAGAAAACATTACTAGCAGAGCGTTGCCTGAATTGCTTGAGTGATCAATTAGTTGTGGAGGAAGTTGTCTTTTTTGGAACCAAAATCCAGGAAGAAGAGATGAAAAAGATCCTCCAGAGACCATTCAGTCCACCTCCTAGCTGAAGAAAGATTATTCTTCATGATCTTTGTTCACATTAGTTCTTTAAGTCCAACATTTAAGTCCTTTATTTTTGCTCTCAAAAATTATCAACATTCGATAATTTTGTAATTATATATTTATACATACTGATGTATTTAGAGTAAAAAATGGCCTGATGACCTGTATCTCTGTTCTAAATACGTCAACGTCTAGGTAGCAACACAAGGAACAAGGCTCAATGCTTTCACATGGCAGCAACGAGAGAGGAAATGGGCATTTATTCAGGCAAGAGAAGGAAGGCAAAGGACAGAAACTGGCACACTGGGGCCTGTTTTAAAGTAATTTTAGAACTATGGCAAACACGTTTCCTTTGATAAAGAGGCACTCACTACAGTTTACTGAAATGACCCAGCTGATCCCAGACACCGTGAGAATATACTATGAGTCCGATCTACTTTGAAGACAGCCAAAAAGGGAAACGGATGTGAAAACGAAACTGCTAGCCCCAGTTTGTCAATACCAGAAACAGGATTGGAATCCACCCCTACAGTATCCTGTCTACTAAGAGATTCACAGTATTTCATTGATACTGCCAAGCACAGTTTATGGATATCAGCAGTTTTTAAAGTTAAGCAATTTAGACCTTAACTCAACCTGAAGAGTTGGCTATGCCTAACATGAGTAAGCTTGTGAGCCCTGGACGGGGATATTCAGGTACACTGTTCATTCTTATGTTAATTAATACACAAATTACTTAACACTGTGTGTGTTCAGTTCCAGGTCCAGGGTAATACTACCCGTCTGAGATACGTGCACAGTATAGCGAAAGCCTACTTACCTTCAAAAATCACCTTGAGTGGCAAGTACCTCATTGCTGGCTGTCCTTGATTTTTACAGGGTCTGTACGTGAATATATGCTTACATAAACTCTAGTTTAAGTAAATGAATCCAAATATAAAGAAATTACGGCTTTGTTTTCTAGAATCTGCCAGTCATGGCAGCTACTCTGCTAAATTCAATGCAAAATCTGGGGCCCCAACAGTCACTTTTTCAATGCGGTATGTCTTAAACCTATGATTCTGCCTGAGAAAATGCAAAGAGACAGTAACAAAGCTAAAATTAGAAATCAGGAGCTCTAGCTTCCAAGGCAATGCACATTACGTGACATTTTTTCAATAACACAGGCATTCTCTGTTAGCAAAAATGGCTTACAGAATATATTGCACAATGTAAAATCTTCCTTCAAATCTCAGGGCTGGAGGACAACATGATGTTTATTTACCTAATTTCAAAACCCCAACATTTTGAAAGAAACAGCCAAGATCAATACAAATAAGTAATTCTAATAATGATTAAGTAATGACTATATGATCACAACTTGTAGTTCTGATGGCATCACCCAAGCCATTAGAAGCCAAGCAGCTATACAACTGCTTTCAAAATTAATATATTCAGTCAAAATAATAATCTATGGGGGTACAGTAATCTGTTCAAAGCACATCACACAATTAAATGTTCTCCAGAATAATGGTTTAGTGGAACAAATCTTTTCTCAAATATACCTAATGTTTAAAATTATGGACTTACATGGAACATTTCATTTTTCATGAAGAGCTGTGAAAATTATATTTAAATATGAATCATGGTATATATTTGAAGAAGTAGGCTGCTAACAGCCAAAATCCAGCAAATGGAATTTTGAGAACAAAGAGAAGTGGTTTACCTCAGAATATTCCAGCAAAAAGCTTTGGCCCTCATGAGGTTTCCTCGCCCAGCAAATTACAAGCAAACGAGGAACTGCACAGTTGGAGAACGCCACATCCTAGCCAGCTAGAGCAATGCATTTTTGCATAAGGAGCCTCTATGCTGAACGCTGTGGGCTCCAATGGTGATGGGACAGCTCATTTATTTTTCTACAACAATTAAAGAACTCTTTATAATACTAGTTTACAGCCAAATTGGTAAAGCCAACATTTTAATGTTCTACTTAAGCCTATCAAAATATTGTGCATTCTGTAATTACTATTGTTTAGATAGTTTAGTCATGCCGGACAAGACCTCACTACTGAAAAATGTTTGGTCTGATACTCGAGAGCTTAAAAGTAATTCTTCCAGCATTTGTCCAGCACAGATAGATGCACATTTAGCCCAGGAGGTGCACATTATCTGTCTAGCAGGCTTCCTAGCGAGGTGGTTGAGGTCCCCAGACCCGTCAGTGTTCAAGAGGCATTTCGACAATGCCATCATTAATATGCTTTAACATTTGTTTAGCCCTGAAGTGGTCAGGCAGTTGGACTTGATTGTCTTTGAAGGTTCCCGTCAACTGAACCATTGCACTCTGTCCTGTAACACAGCTAAAGTAACAAAATCATTACAGGAATCTGCGTTAGGTAACTCCTGAACATAGCCCAAGACTCCAGTCTGGGTGAGACCGTGCATTTCTTCGTGTTTTCATCCACAAAACTATATAGCCATTTTGCATGACTTTTTTTACTGCTGCTCAGGTGATCTGGCCATTTTAATTTCATGATCCCCCCTCCTTGTTTTCATTAGAGAAAAGTCATAATGTACAATTATATATTTATATTGCAGGCAGAGAACTCAGATTAAGTCTGCAAAACTAATTAGAAACATTCAAATAAAACTGGCATTGTTGAGCTTCTGGCACAAGGCCAGCCTGAACTAAATTTATCTTGCTCAAACATCTCTTCTTTTTCGGATGGTGGGAGGAGGGGTCTGAGAGAGGGAAGAGCTTGATGAAGGGAAGGCTCTCCAGAGTTATGCCTCTGCTGCAGAGCCTGATGCCTGTTGCATCACCCAGGCCACCAGAAGACGTGTAGGTGCGAGGGGCTGGAGACTGGCACACGGTGTTTCACCCCTGGCTGTTTCTGCCTGGTTGTGCTGTGGCAGTCAGAGTCTTCATCTTCCCCTGTGGAGCCACACCTTGCCGACTGGAAGAGGGACTTTTGAGGAAAAAAGTAATCATTGAATTTTGGAAATTTAGATGGCTTGGGTTGGAAGGGAACTTAAAGACTATTGAATTACAACCCCTCTGCTGTGGGCAGGGACACCTCCCACTAGGTAAGGCTGCCCAAAGCCCCATCCAGCCCGGCTTTGAGCACCCCAAGGGCTGGGGCACCCACAGCTCCTCAGGGCAGCCCTCACCACCCTCTGAGGGAAGAATTTCCACCTCACGTCTAACCTAAATCTCCCTTCTTTTACTTTTAGTGCTCCCGTCAAGGAACATTCCTTTAAGAAAACAAAACCCTCGAGAAGCTTCGAGCTGAACGTGGGGGGGGGGTTGGACAGCCGGACTGACGGACAGACAGACAACCCCCCCTTACCCCAGCCCCACCCACCCGCCACTGAGGCGCCCACACTCGTTGGGCCACCAGCCCCGCTCCGCGCATGCGCGCCCTCTCCTCCCCCCCCCCTTTTCCCCTCCCTCCCCAGCGCCGCAGCGCTGCCCGCCAGCATGGCGCGCATGCGCAGCAGGCGGGGCGCTGCCACGTGGGCGGGGCCCCCTTCTCGCTCCCCCCCCCCCCAACCCCGCGCCGCGCACCCCCCCCTTGGGGACCCTGCCCGGTGCTGGGGGGGGGGGACCCGGTGCTGACCCCCTGCACCCGGGACGGGACGGGACAGGCTGGGGCAGGGCAGGACAGGGCAGGATAGGGCAGGGCAGCCCCATCCTGTCTTGTCCTGTCCCCAAATCTCCCGTGCCCCCTGCCCCAGGTAACGCGCACTCGTCCCCGCAGGGCTGGGGGCGCTTTTTTTTTGGGGGGGGAGTCTCGGCAGTGGGTGCAAAAACCCACTGGGTAGGTGGGGAGGAAGGAAGGAAGGAAGGAGGAGCCAGGCTTTCCGCAGCGCTGCCCTATGAGACGCCAACACGCGGCACGCAAAACGACTTATTTCTTAATGTTTCAACGCAAAAAAAAAAAAAAGAAAAAAAAAAAGAAAAATAAATAAAAATATTGACTGCTATGGTAACCAAGCGCTGGGACAGGTCCCCCAGAAGGGGCTGTGGCAGCCCCTTCCTCGGAGGTAATGGTGACCCAGCTGGAAGCGATGCTCTGAGCAGGGTGGTTGGGCTGGGTGGGCTGCAGAGAGCCCCCAGCCCCGGCCGCCCTGCGATCCTCCAGCTGAAGGGACGGGCTTTTGTGCCAAAGGAGCGAAATGTGCCCCCGTGCCTTTGTTATTTCGCTATTCAGTCGCTGTAAATCAATGCGAGTTATTTTTAGCCCGCGTCTGTCAGTACTGACGTTTCGGTTTGCTCTGCAGATGTCCTGTAGCATGGCTGTCGAAGAGGACTTTTTTCTGGAAGAAAAAAGGTTCAGGCAGCACTGCGAAGAATTTGTTAAGCATTCGGAGCAAATAGGAGATGGCTGGGAGTGGAGAACTACCAAGGTAAAAATAACCAAAGTGTTAATTTTTAGATACCCTTGCCGGCCCTTTTGAGCTGTTGGCAACCACTAGGAGCTAGAACATCCTTTTGGGTGGTTTGTATTGCATGAAGTAAATGGCATTTTATTGAGCTGATCCAACAGCAGAGGTGGTTTATCTGAGGATTTAGGCCAAGGCATCTGTTGAATAGGACTCATGGATCCAGAAACAACTGCTGGGATGGACCTCTTATGTAACAAAGGGGTAGGATAATCTCATGACTGCTGCTTTGATGACAAAATGCTTTTTAAGGCGTTATTCTGTCTCCATTTTCAGAATTCCCAAAGATGAGGAAACAATTACAATTATCAACAAGCCTATCTAGTGGCTGACTGCTTGAAATCTGAAAAAAATACTTTTAATCTGAACTGCCTAGCTTCGGCTTCCAGCAGCTGGAATTTGTACATTGTCTTCGAAGCTGGGGACCCATCTTTTATCAGAATTCTTCCTGTTTTAGTACTTCGAGATTCACAGAGTCACAGAATTATAGAATGGTTTGGGTTGGAAGGGACCTTAAGCACTATCTAGTTCCAACCCCCCTGCCATGGGCAGGGACCCCTCCACCAGACCAGGTTGCCCAAAGCCCCATCCAGCCTGGTCCGAAGCAGCTCCAGGGATGGGGCAACCTGTTCCAGAGCCTCACCACCCTCAGAGTGAAGAATTTCTTCCTCATATGTAATCTAAATTTCCTCTCTTTTAGTCTAATGCTGTTCCCCCTTGTTCTATCCACACACCCACTGACACAGAGCCCCCCTGCAGCTTTCCTGCAGCCCCCTTTAGGCACTGGCAGGCTGCTGAGAGGTCTCCCCGGGGCCTTCTCTTCTCCAGGCTGAACAAACCCAACTCCCTCAGCCTGTCTCCTCAGGAGACATGCTCCAGCCCCTTGATCATCCTTGTGGCCCTTCCTGTTGTTCCAACAGCTCCCTGTCCTTCTTGTGCTGGGACCCCAGAGCTGAGCACAGGGCTCCAGGTGGGGTCTCACAGAGGAGAGCAGAGGGGGACAATCCCCTCCCTCGTCCTGCTGCCCACGCTGCTGTTGGTGCAGCCCAGGGTACGGGTGGCTCTCTGGGCTGCCAGCACACATTGCTGGCCCATGTTGAGCTTCTTGTCACCCAACACCCCCAGCCCCTTCTCCTCAGAGCTGTTCTCAGTCTATTCTCCACCCAGCCAGTATTTGTGCTCGGGATTGCCCCGGCCCAGGTGCAATCCTCTGGATGGCATCCTTTCCCTCCGGCGTGTTGGCCGCATCACAGAGCTTGCTGTCATCAGCAAACTTGCTGAGGATGCACTTGGTCCCACTGCCCGTGTCACTGACAAAGATGTCCCGCTACTTACCCCTGAGCAACACCACTCATCACTGGTCTCCACCTGGACGTTGAGCTGTTAACCACAACTCTTTGAGTGTGACCATCCACCCAATTCCTCACCCACCATCAAGTGGTCCATCCATCAAGTCCATGTCTGTCCAGCTAGGAGACAAGGATGCCATGGGGACAGTGTCAAATGCTTTGCACAGGTCCAGGTAGATGGCTCCAGTTGCTCTTCCGCTATCCACCAATGCTGTAACCTCATTTTAGAAGGCCACCAAATTTGTACGGCAAATTCAGATCGATTCACCCCTTAACCTTGTTTGTCTTAAGCAAAGCACATTGACCTCCTTGACTGTTTGGCATGTTTTCTAGTGTTCCTGTGGATCTTTGAATCCTTTCAATATGTCTACATTGTTCTTCGGCTATGGTCAGAACTAGATAATTGATACTGTATCATTGTGAAGTCCAGATTTTTGTACTAAAGGATGACTTTAACCTTTTAAACTAAAATATCACATGGAGTATTCCTGTTCAGCTAATTATCCATAAACCAAATGCAGGGATTTTGCACCTAAGGACCTAATCCTTCATCTTGCAGTCTTTGTTCTAGATGTGCGACTTAATATATTTTGTGTTTAAATACATGTTAATTACTTGCATACAGCAACCAGAAGAAT
Organism: Netta rufina; assembly: GCF_964035555.1. Taxonomy (NCBI): domain Eukaryota; kingdom Metazoa; phylum Chordata; class Aves; order Anseriformes; family Anatidae; genus Netta; species Netta rufina. The sequence goes on from NC_140126.1 coordinate 72,448,432, forward strand.
CTGTATTAGTGATCAATCCTCATTATTTTTTGCTTCCCCATCATTTTTAAACCTCACCAATAACAATTACATATTGTTTCTAGGTCATTAACCAAAATTTGAAATAGACTAGTCTCACAGGACCCCATTAGAATCACTTCTTCATGATGATTCCCCATTTTTTAGGTTGCGTTTGAGATCTCTGAATTAATCATTTTTAATCCTTTAGTCGGTGTCAGATTAGTTTGGGATTATTTTAATTTTTAATTTCTGCTTTTGGAATCAATGGCAAATTTACAGAAGTCTGCATGTGTCTTGTATAATATTTATCAAGCGATCTCATCTTTTTAAGTTACCATAACAAAAATCTATTTTTCTTAAGTAATTCCAGTTAATGAATATATTTCATTAATGATTGAATTCCATACGAAGTCTTTGCTTGGCATGATGTAAAGCTAATGTGTGTATAGCTACCCAACTTTGTAAATACATACTTCTAAAGAAACATGGCTATGTGCTGGCCTTCTCCCAAGTTCTCTGAAACTTCCACAGGGCTTGAAGACTTGAAGTACATCAGCAGTTCTTACGTGCTGATTTGAGAATACCTAATTATAGCCACTTCATGCTAATGTCCTGCTTACCTACTCCTGACATGAAGAATTTGTAGTAGTCATAGCACATGGCTACACTGTTTGTATTTTATCTCCAGTACAACAGAAATACTTTGAATGCTTGTTTTTTTTTTTTTTTTTTACTTTGAATGCTTCTATTATTTTCCACCTAATAATAAGGCTATGCTGTTTTAAGATTTCCTTTTTCTTCATTTTTTTCTGCTTGCTTTCTTATATTTTCTTGCTTCTGTGATCGGTGTTCAGTAATGGATGGTTTGAGATACTCATTATCTTAGTATTTCTTCTCTTTGCTGTATGGAATTTACTTCTCTAGGATTTTTTTATTGTTATTTTTTAATGTCTTGTTCCCTATCCTTTCATGAATTTTGGGAAGAAAAATCATGCTTGTACCGTTTTGAAATGCAGGAATTTCCAGAGTAAATATGTAATATAATTTCCATGTAATTGTATGGCGGGGTTACCATTTGTAACCCCTTCATCACAGATAAAACAATTCCAGTAAGAAGTGGGATTTTGGCCCTAGATACATTCTTTTCAGATGTTTTTAAAACAGTGCAGTTATTAGCCAAGTGTTACAATGTACCCTTTCTTGTAGGCAACCATTTGAAACTTTAGATTTTGGTCCAAGGTTCTATTTATGAGGGATTTATTCAACAAAGAAAGATGCTATGAGCCTCTATTGGGAATTCAATACATAGGTCAAAGTTTGAACTTTCTGTGAAATATGAACCTCTGCTGGAAATAGCAAAATAAGATAGATTCTTCTCATGTATAAAAAAATTGTGAGAGTTGATTTTTTTTTTTTTAATGGACCAAGTTGGCGACTGTGATTTCAGAGTGTGATAAAAACCTGGGCACTGAGACCATTCATTTATTCAATAGCATCTGTGAAGGAAAGTATCTCATTGTCTTTTTGCCTTTTTTTTTTTTTTTTTTTTTTTTTTTTTTTAACAATGTACGTGTTACGGGCAGTTTGGGGCACTCAGTTTTGCTGATGTAATGCACTTGGATCCCATTCCTCATTCCATGCTCACGTGAATAGACCCATTGATGGCAATAAGACCACACAAGTAAATCAGACTTGTAGAACTGTGTTCTTGTGTTCCCATGTTTTCAGTAGAGATTAAACTTAGGTGATGAAATGCTCATTGTTTTGCCAAGCTGCTCTTGTGGCATAGGCTTGCATGACCCAAGCAGAATCCTGTATTCTTAGCTGTAAGTGAAATGTTCTAAATTGTGTCATTTTTATAATCTCTCTTTTTCCCCCAGAAAGAAGGCTGTATAAAAAGCTAAGAGAGCCTCCGATGTGGGATCTGCTGGACCTCAATTTAGATTTTAACACTGACTTTTATTAGGGATGGATAATTAAATCTCATCTGTGATGGCTGTCCCACTGTTTGCTTTCTGTTTTCTTTTCTTTTTTTTTTTCTTTTTTTTTTTTTTTTTCTCTGTTTTAAATACTACAAATTGTATTTAGCTAGGTTAATCTGGGTGGTCATACCAAAGGCTGTATCGGTTCACTTTTGTTTATGGTATTTAAAAGACAGATGGAAAAGAAAGGGACTCCTTTTCCACATTCATGATGATCAAAATCCTTACTAAAGTATTGATTTATAGGGCAGAAGTGTACAAATTATTTACACAGAGTGCAACGGGAAGGATGCTCCTCTTTCCAGCCACCTCTCCACTGACCTCTGTCAAATATGGAGACTTCTAACTCCGGGTTTCCAGCTGTATCTAACTACTTTGCATGGCATTCAAATACTATAGAGCACAAAGACTATATGGCTTTGGCTCCTTTCCCCTCACTGGAAAAACTGGTTCAGGGAGGTGGATGTTATATCCAGCCCTTCTCTGGCAAAGCTCATTGTGCCTTGGGGTGTTTCACCTCTGTGGGTGGTGGTAGTCCTTTCTTTGCTGCTCTTAGGGTGATAAATACCAGTGTAGGTAGCTGTACTCCTGCTTATGCTTGCATGAAACTCCCCAGGGAGAGACTTGAGAGGGTGTTGAGAATGAATGGAGTGGCTTTTGTATCACCAAGATATGCCTAATTTTTTCCACCTCTATTGTCCTCTGGTTCTTCAGAGCCAGGATACAGTTGGTTGGTTGTACAACCAGGACATCCAGCAAAGTTTGGCAGATTCATCCTCTCGATGAGCAATATAATTGCTCATAATATGATTCACGCTTAAAAATTCACAGGGAAAAACACAATATAGATGGCATTATTGTTTTATTTAAGGCGTGAAACTTGATAAGAGCAAAGTACATGTATAGGCTTAACAGATGTTGCAGGTACTTATGTACTGCAGTGTCACCGAAAGGAGAGAGCTAGCATGTCCAAATAAAACCTGTGTTGATTTAAAGGTCAAAATACATGAAGTAAACTGTGTCAGAAATGATACATTAACCAAAGAGTTAAATTATGGTTAAATTTGTGGCCTTGTCAAGCAATTTAATGCTACATTAATGAATTCTGTAGAGAGACTGTTTTGAATAGAATCCTTTTTCATCAGATGTTGCACATGTGCTTTCTGTGTTTGTCTAAAATAAAATGTAATGAAACAGCTCATAAAACCCCAATTTATTTGTTTCCTTTGAGAAATATGTTCTTAACATGCAACTACTGTTCTTTGTGTTCTGTATACCCTTTCTCCCTTTCAGAGTGTATGTTTTTCCAGTGATCTGTTAGTAAAGTTTTTTCTCTCTTCTTTGAATTGGAAAAAAAAAAATATATATATATGTGTGCAGATAGTCAAGTCAGCAGAGGGAAAGCTCCTAAAAGCTTCTCCTACTACTCAGAATTGCACAAGGGCCTTTTACAACAGTAGACCATGTGGTCTGGGAAGCAGAACGATAAAAAGGGAATTGGGAGAAGGTAAAGCTTTGCTGTTTTCTTTTATATTTGACCCTCAGAAGTGATCAAGAGGAGGGAAAAAAAGCTGTCACTCTACACATTCAAATTCTGAAGTTGTTTTTGTTCTTTTTTTTGAGCTCTGTTTACCATGTAACTTTCATAAAGTCCTAAAGTAAAACAAACTACTAAGAATTGGGAAATTTATACTGGTATGATCAATGCCTTGCAAGCTATTGGCTGCCCATCTTTTCATGACCTTCGTGCATTGTCTTCTGATTCCTTGGCAGTCACCCTTTCTCCTAAAGTATCAGTTATCTCATTCAATTTATTACTATATTGAAATTTATTTTCACTTTTCAAATCTATAACTTCCTTTAACACTGAGAACTAGCGTAAACTATCTGTGAGAAGGTGCCGAAAAACAATGCAGTGGTTGGTTCCTGTAAAAAGACTTGGAGCTTGTGCCTAAATGATAGCATTTTGGTAGCTGTTTATTTTCTAGAACAGTGATAGCATTCAGCATTTTGGTTACAGATCTTTTATTTTTTATTTTTATTTTTCTGAACACAGGACCTTGCTGATGGTTATCTCAGTAAAACACAGTTCCGAATAGCAAACAGAGGCATCCCACCAGATCTCAAGGAGGAAAACAGTGATAACACTGAACAAGCTCTGTTTCTGCATGTTGAAGTAAGTAGAGATTTTAGACTTCTGAGTTAATAAAAGAAATCATGAACAGGATTTTTTAAAATACTATGTTATTAAATTAAGTCCTTCCAGAAAGATTTCAGATCTGAAGTTATGGTTTGCAGTGGCTTTTGGTTATTCTTCATTCAGTTCTCGTTCATGTGTGCAGCTAACTTGGAAGTGGAAACTGGCAGGAAATGGAAAGGCTCTAGCATGTATATTTGTATATACACATACATGTATGTATAGTTTCATCGTGGAAGGATAATATTTCTTAGTACATCAATTCACTAACATCAAAAAAAAAACCTGTTTTTTTTGAAAAAGGCATCGTTATTTAGTTATCTTAGAGGCAAAAAATAAAAAAACAAAGAAAACTTTCAGGTTTATGTTCATTTGAAGTGATATTCTGAAGAAATAAGATGGGTAGAAGCGTTTTATACTTGTATACTTATTTCCTGCTGTGAGAATTCTTACCAAATCTTAAAAATATTGAGTAATTTTTTGAAACCAGTAGTGGGAAGGAAAATAGATTGGGTGTTCTTTGAGGAAAATAAACTGATTTCTTCCAGAAAATGAATCTTGTTCATTAAACTGAGGGTGACTGATTAGAATAATTATTCGCTTGTTTGACTCTGCATTAGACCTCCAGATTATTGACTAATCAAGATATAAACAGCAGAAGTTCACTCACTTGTTTTTGTGTTATCATACATATGAAAAGAACTTTCAGATTATAATTGACTGAAAACAATGGATTCTTTACATTATAAACCACTGAATAGGTTGACAGAGTGTATTTTCCAGTTACCTTTCCCTGTAACAATTCCTTTTCTTTTCTCATCATCACACTGATTTTTTTTTTTCTTTTTCCCCACAGAGACTCAGGTACAAGGTCTTAGATAAGTATTCTTTTGGCCTGATTTCTAAGGAAATGCCACTTAAAACAATCATACCGTCTGCTAGGTAGTTGTTTCTACTGATTTTTCAGTTCACTCATGGATTTCAGCTGTGGGTAGAAGAGGGATAGATATTTCAGATCCTAAAAATGTTGTGAGAACTGATGTCTGAATAGGTGAAATATGACTTTTACTGGTAGGTAGGAGGCTGATCTTCATGCTCTGTTTGGCTGATCTGTGCAAGTACAGGACTGGACTGAAGCAGCACCTTGGTCCCTCAGGGTACCACAAGGAGCAGCTAGGGTTCAAATGACCCAATAAGTTGCAAACAAGACTTGATCCTGTTGCTGTTAAGACAGCTTGTTCAGTACTCTGAAAAAAATTGGGAAACTTTACAACCCCATTGCTGGTACACCAGCTTTGATATAAATTGAAATCCATATCATCTTTAAAATCATTACCTTATCTTTGTTTGATAGTTACAAATTAATAGCATTTGTTTGATAGTTGCAAATTAATAGCATTAGTGCATCTTAAGCATTTTAGGTTTTCCTTTAATTTAAATTCTACTGTTTCTAAGCTAGTATCAGTGCTTCAGAGGTTGTTATTTAGCTGTCATTACAACAAGGTTTGTGTACTTTACTTCTGGCTTGTAAGAACAGATTACTGTTTATATTCAAAATTGCTTTTTATTATTGCAACTGTTTTAATAATGAATCAAGACTTCATTACAGAATATATTTTAAAAGAGCGTCTTGTAAAGCTGTTTAGTTCTTCCTCTAGAAAATGGTATCAGCTATAGAAAGCATGTCACAACAAAAGAAAAGGCTTCAGTCTTTAATGTACTGCAATATAGTTTTAGGTCAAACTATGGTTTATCTTGAAATATTGTGACAGATTTATATATCTTGAATCATAGTTGTGTCTAGGTTGGAGGGGACCTTGAACATCAATTGGTCCTCTTTGAGGAGAAATCTTTGTTCATGTTGCAGAGTAGCAATAAAGATGAAGAATCAAGCAGAGGGGAGGTCTTAGAAGGTGATGTAGGTTATAAAACCTAATAGTATGCATAAGAAAATATTGTCTCCTTTCCAAAATATTAGTTGCCCAATAGAGATTATGTCAAATATATATTCTTCATTGAACTAAAGGGTAACCAGACTGTTCAAAGCGTAGCTATTTAATCTAGAATTTTGTAGAAGCAAACTGATCAGTTAGAGAATGAAATTTGCTATGGACATGTAAAGTAAAACTATTTATTGAAGGCTAAGCAGGAAGATAGAAGCTGTGACTGCAAGGGGGATGAATTTGTTCAAGAAACCAGTGCATGCATGAAAGGTATGCTTTTTTTCCACAGGTGAAGACTGTGAGAGCCTTGTTGCACTAACAGTCTATTGTTTAAACAGGTTTTGTTTTGCAAAAGTACACATTGCACCCATAAATCACATGGTTTTACAGAGCTACTACAGTCTTTTAAAACACTTTATTGAAATAGATTCTGATGAGTAGACTTGAACAAAAGTGGGAGTTTTGATAGAACTAGGGAAGTCCTCCATGGTTATATGCAGTCAGTGTTTAAAATATTTTTTTTAGTATATTTTAGAAAATGTATTTTTATATACTTGAAACCTAAGGGAGCTCTAAGTAAGAATTACAGTTGCTTTTGCAAAACATGTGGCTGTTGACTGATAGTTTTGCATTTCAGAATTTTCAATTTTCAAATTACTGTTGTGATCTAGATCTTTGCTATATCATATCTCTACTGTTTGTGTGTCACTGAGATATTTTCATCCAATCTTCTCCTGCAGCGTGTGGTTGGAGGTAGGACACAGTATTATGTTAGGTAGTTAATTAGGAACAGTCAGAAAGGAAAAATTAGGAAATTAAAAGTCCTTGTAATCAATATCCATTGTTAGGAACAACAAGCACTGACAAAAGACAAGGCAAAAATGTATTGAAGTATATGGCATGTCATAAAAGGCCACAAGATTTCCCTCCAGAGTGTTCCTGGGAAGTCCAGTTCAGAGATTACGAATGGAATGTTGGTTTTGGCAGGCAAAGTGAAAAATAGGAGGAAGATAAAGAAGACAAAATTTTGAAGCTGGATGAAAATATAGGAAAGCTATCCATAATAAGGGTAAAACTCCCATTTAAGTAATTGAACCAGAGGAGACATTGAATAATCCAGTGGGTGTATCCTGTTACAGCGAAGATGATAAATACAGTGTTGAAACTACAGAGAAACAAAATAGTTACTGTTCTGTTTGTTTTTAATCTGTCAAGAGATACTAAAGTATAATGATACAGTGCAAAAGATATGCGGAATAGTTGAATTAAAGTAACCTTATTAAAACAGAAAATCAGTGATTGGATATCATATTATCAAAAATGTGCTAATATCATGGGATCCTGAGGGAAACTGATCAAATTATTTGAAAAGTTTATTTCAGTTCATTGGTCATGGACAGTAAACTTTTTCAACTTTCCATCTCATTCTCTGCTATCTAAATATTTGGAGTCTTCGTGGTGAGGGAGTAATGAATAGCTATGTACTCTGGTCTGTTCTGCACAGCGGTCTGTATTACGTGGTGTATGTGGTTCCATTTACACAACTTGTGTTTTAAGACAGAGAAGAAAAAGCATCTGAAGACCAAGAATAAAATCCTGTGTAGGTTTCTTTTTGCTGTTTTTAGATAGATGCAACATAAAGCTTGTCACTTACATCTTTTTTTTTTCAGCCTGAGGAGGTGAAAAAGCAGTTTTCTGTATAAATCAGTCAACCTATTTTAGGGGAGGATGAATGTAGAAGAGTCTATTTTTCTTCATTGGTCAAGGAGAGCTAGAAGATGGTTAACTTGGATGTCGGTGCCTGCGTTTTGTCATACGAATTTTATACAACAAAGTATGGATGAATGCTCATTAAAGGCCACAGCAGTTGTTGCTGTTGATTTCACTGAGATTTCACTTGGACAGTAAAGCTTGTACTTCATTCAGGGCTCGAAGGATCAGCCCTTGGAGCAGCTTGAATTGAGTCTTTGCATCGAGACTGGCATGCTTGACTGCAGCTGGAAACTTCATTTTTTTTTACAGTAGGATGCTCTTGCCCTTGTGATACCAGCAGTCAGAACAGGCAGGCACAGTTGGCACGTGTGATGGAGCCGTACATACTGGTGTGGCAAAGTACTTCTGGTGGCTCATCACCATTTTAAGGGGGGGCAAATTGCTGTATTCCAGCTCCTTGCTTTCACGGAGGTTCCTGTGTTGCAGGTGTTGTGAGTTACTAATGACAAGCTGATTGGCAGGAGGTTTCTGTAAGGTGAGGCTGCCTGCTCCGTTGCACCTGCAGAAATACAGCAGAAGCTAAGAACAGGTTTGGGAGCCACTGTGCTGCAAGTTGGCATGCTATCTATTACAAAGCAGGTTTTCCCTTTTCTGGAACTTGAAGGCTCCTGCCATGCACATAGTAGTTAATTGATGGTTGCTTCAGCTCGTTGGCAAGGCTGCAGGATTCAGGCTGTCTCCTCGTTATCCTTTCACATGACAGAGAGCCTTTGACATCTGCGAGTTTCCAGACACACTCTTGCTAATTCCTGAGCTGTCCTAGGCAGTAGAGGAATTGTTTCATGAACTCATATGAGGGCTGCATAGGGTGTTGGGAGAGGGTACAGTGCCCTGCTTTTTAAGTAGGTACAGTGTTAGAGCCATGAGTTGGATTTTGTTCATTGTATTCAAATGACCCTTAGAGCAAGCTTAGGTTAAGATAAATATGAAGAAGGTTTTACATCTTCATAGACACTGAAACTTTAAACACAGGATGTTTGGAGACAGGTAAGCTTAAATGCTAATACCTTCTAAGAGCAGTTTCAGAATGTTTTTCTCTTTGTACCTGTCAGTAACTGAGATGTCAAGCCATTTTTCTAACCATTGCCTGGTTGTCCTGTTTTATGCAGACCCTCTCTCTTTCCATTTGTTTTCTTCCTAGAAAGGAATTGAGAATGTTTCTCTGGAAGGCCATTCTCTGATTTCTGTGGGTTTAGTTTAACCAAAATGTTTGTTTTCACATGTGAAAGGGACGTTTGCTCCTTTTCTGGAAGAATTACATCCACAGCTCCATGCGGTAGTATACGCATCCAGATTGGTAAACTGAAACTGCTAACGACATTGTGGCTAACTATATACAAATTTTTGACCAAGTTGGTGAAGGGCACTCCCTTCTAACTAATGAGATGGGATTCAGTCCTTGGGGTAACAGCTCATAGAGAGATCATAAATCTTCTGCAGCATCTTTCAATAGATTGAAAAATAGCATGAGATGCAAAGCAAGAACTGATACAAATGCATGGTGCTATTGTAAATTTTTAAAGTTGCAATTTTGGTCTGGTTAGATTTTTATTGAGTCAGTTGTCTTTCTGGACTATCCTGACTTTATTCATCTATACTTTTCTGCAGACAGCAGAAACCACCATACTGTATTCTGGCTATTATTCTATTATTACACCAATATTTGGTGTATATTCTTTCTTGATCCAGATCAAATCTGTTCCGCTGGGAGATCTGTCAGGGTCTGTACCAAGGAACGTGGAATTGTATAATCTTTTGTATAATTTACTATATATAGAGAATGTGTGTTTAAAATATTTCTGTGTTGATGCCCTTATGTTAACCGATTTTATAACTGAGATTCATAGATGTCTTGCATCACAAGCTGTTCACTGAAATTAAATGCAACGATGACCAGCAGTGCAAAGGCAGTAATAAGTTTGATGAACTTAAACCGTGCTTGATTTTGAGGTATACTGGGACAGTAATATCTTGACTGAGGCCATAGGTTCCTCTTCATCTAAAATTGGAAACTGATCCTTCTACATTTGTGTTTTTTTTTTTTCTTTTTCAGTCATCCTTCTTTTTTTCTAAGCAAATCATAGCAAACAGAATGTTTTTTTTTTTCTCCTTCCTATAGTTGAAGCTATTTGAATGCTATGAAGTCATATATCGCATATTTTATTATCAGCCTATTGCACTGAAACACTGGCTTTCATTCTGGACATTAATATTTACCATCAACTGTATCCCACTCCAGCCTTTGTTAAGTGCAGTGTAGATACCTCTTAAGCAAGACAGAACAATTACTACCACATATTATTACGTGGATTGTTGACAAGATGAAAAATTCTGTACAAAATTTGAAATGAGGACAGTCCTCATGCCTCAAAGAGCTTACATACTGAAAGAGTGAAATGGGAAAATCTGGATTCACTTATGCATTCTTTCTGTTTATTATTCAAATAGCTTAAGGGAAGCAATAACTTGGAGTAATAATTCTCTGTGTGTGGTTTGTCTCAGCTCTTCTCGGTATTGCAGAAGTAGTGAGTCAGCGTGGAACCATTTCTGAAGCTACAGCCATTGCTGCTTTATGTAGGAGTGGGCAGGTTGGGAATGTAGAAGGTCTGTTAGTAACCGATGTTGCCTTTGGAAAATGAGCTCTGAGCTTCACTAACATGTCGGTTAAGTTATATATTTATTTCTACATCGACTCATACCTTTGCTGGCAGATGTTCATTAGTGTAAGTGAAGATTTTCCTGATGAAGGGTGTGGGAGTGAGCCTGACATCTTTCTTGTACTTCATAATGCTGTGTGATTTGCTGTTCAGCTGTTCTGTTCAGTTTATAACAATTAGAAAATTATAAATCTTAGTAATTATTAATCATTTTCTCTCTAAACAACTCCGGTATTTTTAGAATTAAGAACAACTCATTTTTTTGTGCAAAAGTAAATAGCATGAGCTCAGTGTAAACATAGGCAGAACCACAGTATTTGTTGGATGGTTAAAAAAATGTGAAGTAAAAACCCAGCAAAAGTACTTAGGGAGAAAAATGTAAATATATTTAATGGAATCCAGCTCTCACTGGAGAAAATAATAAAAGGTCCTTAGTACACAGGGAGACAATCAAGTATTACATACGGCCCCCAAACATCATTTTTTAGTGAATGATCCCAGCTGAAGAGCGGTGCAGCTGCTCCAGAAGCAGGTGAGTTTACCCACAGTCTTTCCCATACTTACCCTGATGCTCTGAGGAGGGAGTAGGTCATGCTGCATATGTACTCAACCCAAATTATGTTTCCTCCGAAACCTGATGGAAGAAGGTTTGGTAGTTTTGACAGGAAGAAGGAATTCTAATTTCAGTTCAACTCAGATTCTTTTCAGCACGCTGGGCTTCCTCTGCCATCGGGTCTCCCTGGAACTGGCTCTTCCTTTAATGCTTGTGCCCAAATGCTGCTGGGCAGCCTTAATTGTGCCATAGTACATGTCTGTGCCCCATAATTCTGCATGAGCCTGGCCACTGTTTGGCTCTATCTTCCAAATTCTCTCGATGCTTCATTTTCTGGCATAGTACCACAAGCCTTTTAAAATGCCAGATCACAGGAAGAAAACCCAAACTGGTGATGGAAACCAGTAAAAAAAAATAAAAAAAAAAATAAAATATATATATATATATATATAAGAAACCACCTGTTCTAAGGAGATCTAAAGTGAGTTGCAAAATGCAGCAAAGATGCTTGTGATTTTGCTTAAAACTATATTAATCTAAAAATTGAATTATTAAGACACATGAAAAAAATCTGGTGTGGATTTTATTAACTTTGTTTTAGATTAAAAAGCTTGGCAAAAGAATGACATTGTTTAGAAATACTAAAGCTGAAAGAAGCTTCAGGAGAGATTACTCCCCTTGCATGAGCTGGGAAAACCTCAATAGAGGAGGAATGCGATGGTGACAGAAGTCATCTGAGTCCAAGATAAATCCTGCTTCTGGACTCTTTTATGGTGGGATGTTTCAGTCTTCATGAAAGAGGCTAAATGTTTCTCCTCTTAGGAACTTCTAGAGGCATGGGAAGTTTCTCTCTCTCCCCCCCATACCTTTGCAGATCACTTTTCTGTGTGTGACTTCTGTACCCTGGCAAATCTTTTTAACAGTAGTTACATTTAGTTTTCAACAGCTTTGATGACATGCTGTTGGTTTGGCTGTTGTTGTGTGTGGTAGGACTGTAATCTGTATTCTCCATTTTACACATTCTTTGATTGCTGTTCGGTTTTACCCACTAGAATGTACTTAGTGTGTTTTTACAAACCTTAGAAATGATATCAAAGCAAATACAAACTAATTACGAAGCTTTTGGGAGAACTGAAGAAGCACACTGTATGACCTTTAAATGTAATTTCTTTTTGGTGTAGATGTTAGTCCAAAGCGTTTTCAACTTTTTGTGTGCTTAGTATTCAAAGTCATCACATAATATTAGCAAATGAATTCTACATCAAGCACTGGGAAAAAAAATCTTCTAATTCAGCTTGGGTAACTGGATGCGACAGTTCACTTAGAGTTACAGTGGTTGAAGGCATGCCATAATCCCAGCAGAATGTCTTCTTTCTGCAATAAATAAACCTCCATTTCCTTTGAAGCACACGTTGAGACTAGTAAGTGAAGACGGTTTTCCCAGAGCCTGAACTTTGAGAGACTAATAGCGCCACTGACAAAATTATTTATAAGTTCATTCATTTGGCCCGTGATCATGTGTTACAGATATTGGAAAGAAATATTGTTGTTTTGTTTCTACTTCAGTGCATTGTTTACTGACATCTAGAAAGTTGTTCTGAAAAAAAAACCCACGTTTTTTCTGTTTTTTCTTTTTCTTTTTTTTTTTTTGAATCTAGAAAAGAAAAATTACACTGAGACCTTGGAACTTTTTAAAAAATTTTTGAAGTTCAGATTTTATTACGTAAATTTCAAGTATGAAGTAATTTCATAAGAGTACAGACTGCATTTTTATGTGCCTTTTTAATCAGTCATTATTATTAAGTCATAAATAATATTTTTTTAAATGGTGCCAGAGTATACTTCAGTAACAGTTGTCTTTGCCCTGTAAATTATGTGGCCAAAGTTACCTTAAAACTGCTTGTAGTTGCACGTACAGAAGTCTTAGAGGTATGCAGGATACAGATTTAGACTGTAAACCTACCTGGCCTTTCTGTTTCCCCTCTCTGTCTTCTAGGGTAATGTCTTTTATAATTTATTTATTTATTACAAGGCTTGGTAACTTTTGCGTCAGATAGGTTGATACCCACAGTTCATAGCTTTGATGTGATATGCTTGACGTGCCTTGATGTTTGCCCAGCTTCTACAGTTTTGTAAGTTGCAGGGCTTGTGGGAAATTAAAATCTGTTTTTCTATTTTCAATTTAATGATATAACTTTAATAGTCTTATTAAGTAAAACCTATTATAAAAATAGATCTTTTTTGTTATGTTTTTTTTTTTTTTTTAAATAATTCTCCCATCTTTTTTCCTCCAAAACCAGAAAGTCTGATATGAGCTACTGTAGGTTGAAGACATACTCAAGTGATGGACATACCAATGGTGCTTATGGTAAACACCATCGCATCAGATTCCATTATTAAAAATATTACAGCTGTGTAACATCACAGAATGGCTGAGGGACCTCTGGAGGCCATCTGGTCCCACCGCTGCTGCAGCAGGGCCACCCAGAGCAGGGTGCCCAGGCCTGTATCCAGGTAATTCTTGGAGATCCCCCCAGGAGGAGGCCCCACAGCCTCTGGGCAGCCTGTGCCAGTGCTCAGCCACCCGCACAGCACAGAAGTGCTCCTAGTGCTGAGGGGAACCTCCTGTGCTCCAGTTTGTGCCCACAGCATCCTGTCCTGGCACTGGGCACCACTGACAAGACCTTAGCTCGGTACTTTCTGCGCCCTCCCTTCAGGTATTTATAGATACAGATGACATCCCCTGGAGCCTCCTCCACTTCAGACTGAAAGTCCCAACCCTCTCAGCCTCTCCTCATAGCACCATTGTGGCATTCATTTCCTGAGCATTGCTCTGCTTGGGGATAATGAGAATGAAGAGACTGGAGGAACATACCAGGAGAAAACACCAATTCTTCCTCATATATGAGCAGGTAGATACCACGCACTTTACCATCTAAGTCTCCAAAATTGTGTTCAGTAGTTGAAAAAAGCTCTATGCTAGAGTGTTTTTACTCAGTACAGCTCATAAGTGGGAACAGGCATGTGGTTAACAGCTCACTAGAAAGAATAAAAGACCCATTTTTGTTACGCTGAATTTTACTCTAACAGCTTGCTTTATCTCTTAATTGTATGGGTTTGTATATGAAGACTCTGCGCTTCAAAATTCAGAAGAATGCATGATACAAATTGGTGGTGGTTGTTCAGAACTGATTAATCACTGAGATATGCCCAATGCAAAAGGAATATGCTCTGAGCATATACATCGAAACTGACAGTGATGTTAAATATAATAAAAAGGGGATTAATGGTAAAATCTTTGTGTTCCTAAAAAACAGTCACGTCGTGCGTTTGGAATAATCTGGCCTCGTGAAGGTAAAGATAAGGTAGTTCAGAGGAATAGGAGTACTTGTGAAAATAGTTGATGCACAACTACATTCTGGATTGACTAGTATAAGGTAGAGAGAGATAAGAGAGCTGCCTGTATCATGAGTAGCATTTTGGAGGCCTGGATTTTAAAGCGTGCTTCTGTTTTCTGCCCATATTTATGTCATGAGTTAGTGACAGTGGTGCATGGGGTCGGACAGCGTGAAGAAGAATGAAGCTTGCTCCCAGCACTCCGTGTGGCATTGCTGCATCAGCACGTTGGGCAGTGTGTGTTGTGCCAGGTGTAATTAGTTTGCTCCCTCCCAGAGTGGAAAGGAGTCCTGGGGGAAGCTGCAGTACTCTCTGATCACGATTTTTTGGCTGGCCAGGGGCGGGGGGGCAGTCTGATGATGTGCTGCTCTAACGCAGGGCAGAGCATTGTCTTTTTGTGCAGGCTGTATTTGTCAAATGCTTGTGACATCAGCTCACAAACGAGAAACATGACACTGTAGTATTTGTCAATACTGTTCTACCACAAAGGAAGCAAAATCACAGTCTAGTCAGTTGTTAACATTTTGCTTTTTATGGTGAACCTCCAAATACTTGATGTTGCAAGCCTTGCATATATGCCTTCCTTTTTTTCTTTTAAATTAAATTACACTGGTACAGTGTTATGCTCTAATTTTCTAGGGAAAATGCTCATCTGTTGGATCAATACTCTGATTTTGGCTAAGTGCCTGTGTTCTGTAGCAGCATCATATGCTTCATTTTTCACGTTAGTGTATCTGCACTATTCACCTGCAGCATACAGGTCATGTTGGCATGAAGTGAGTGTTGGAGGTTTAGGGCCGTACAGTGAGCAGTGTTTTCCTGAGAACCAGGCGAAATGGATGAACTTCTGCATGGTGCTGCACTGTAGAAAATACCAGAGTCAGGAAGCTCTTAGATTGCTCATTTTATTTCTTTCTGAAAATTATTTTACTACTTGTAAGAAGAGTCCTAGGTTACTGTCCCTCTAGCTGTGTTTAAGTCCTGTACGATGGACTGCAGCCCAGCAAGCAACCCTGGCAACTCTGCTTTTGGTGGTGGGGATCCAGGACCTGATCCCAACTTAGGGGTGCTGAAATTACACCACTGAAAATTTACATCTACCAAAAGTGTAAAGCAGCAAATTATCTTGAAAGTTAAGAAGATGAACTCAATTTGTCATTGTCATTTCAGTTACTCTGCCTTAACAGTCTCTAGTCTTTGATACAGTTGTTTTTGCTGTGAGGTCTCATTGTGGGTTTTCAGATTTTTACCCCAAAACCATCTCACCATCATTGTCTCTGAACTGCTAATATGGGTCACTCTCAAGGTACATGAAACACTGTTTTTCTCCTGTGTTACAAAGCACTGTCATTATTTCCTACTCTGGAAAAATTCGCAGTCCCATATTTTTTTTTCTTTTTTTTTTTTCCCCCTATGTTTTAAATCTTTCTACACTGTCAATTTTGTTAGCCTTATTAGTTAAAAAAAAAAAAAAAAAAAAAAAGAAAAAGTAGTCACTGCTGGTTTGTTGTTAGCGTTGTCAATATAGTGATTTACATTTCTTCTCAAGGTCAGAATGCAAAGTGTCCCCCATGTATACTATATACATGCTGTGTAGTCTGTGTGTGATTCTGAGGTCTAATCCTTCCTAGCTGTAACCAAATAGCATTGAAGTTGATGGAGATTTAGGTAGTTGCGTTTTCTGTAGTTATGAAATATGTCAATATCAATAACAACAGTAACTTACCTAGCATCATAAAGACACACACAATGAGGAGACACTGCTTTTCTGTCTCATAATAGCCAACTTGTAGCAAATGTCCTATAAAAACATAGCTGTAAAAATAAGGTTGGGTTTTGCTTTCTTTTTCTTCTATATTGGGCTGGTACTCAACATAGTATTACCAAGGCAGTATGTTAAAACTTAGTACTGATGGGATTGTGAATGCACCAATTTCAAAATTACTATTCCAGTTCATAGCAGGAATGAATTTGGTTCTGTGAGTTTGTATAAGATACAGGTGTTTTCCTGAATGAATAAGGCAATATATCTTAAATAATAGCAAGTATATTTTGCTTGAATTCAGCTTGTTAATGTTGTGTAATCTTTCTGCCCTGGTTTGCCAGGAACTAGTTCAGACATTGCTTAGACATGTTTATTGACAATTTCTGTGAGACACTCTCACTTGTACATTCCAAGCAAAGGGAAGATTGTTTAAATGATCATATATGTTTGGGGATGGGAAAGTGTATTGCCGAGTGTAAACTCATGTCTGTAACTGGGCGTATTTCATTTTGCTCAATGAGAAGCTTTCTCTGGCTGATCTGTGGTGGTAGCAATGAAATTAAATAATATGAATTGGATTCGAAGAGTTTTTACCATTCTGCCCTGAATTCTGGAGAAAAAACTTAAAGTCATAGGCTTAATAGGATTTAAGTTTGCTTTCTGAGAAAAAGAAAACAGTAAAGAGTAAAGACTCTTCACAATCATGGTATAGACATTTCTGTGGGATCAGTGATAAACTAAGATGCAGAGAGATGGCTCTAGCACAGGAGGGAGAAAGCTGTGGCTTGCAGGAGGTGAAAGATTCGTGCTGTAGGTAATAGGTCGTATTTTTATAGTGTAAGCTTTGTGTTCAACTAGTGATTTTTGTAATACAATTAATAGTATTTATTTCCATCCATATTTTGTACTTTTCCCTATTTGATGGCTTGCCAATAAAATTTCTTTCCAAGACAGCTGAACCTAGCTTGCAGACTGACAGGGAACAAAAAAACACCTTCAAAGGAAAGCACATTAAAAAGCTTAGAAATCACCAGAAAGCATTAACGGCTCTGTTGGCTGTTGCACAATGGGATGCAGGAATTGCAATAATGTTCTTCTTCCATCTGGTGCCTGCAAACTTGCTGTTTTCAGAGGCATTCATTACTGTAGCAAACTGTTCACTTATTCATTCATGTGTGGCTGCCCGTTATTCTTTGGAAAAGACTTGGGTTGAAATCGGCTCAGTTCTTTGTTGCAGAAGTGCTTAGTGTCAAACATATTACAAGAAGATGTCAGTCCAAATGCAAATACCACCGAAATTTAAAACATCTCCGCATGTTGTATGTATTTGGAATGTACTGTGAAGGTGTAGTCCTAGGAGAGAGGATCTTGACTGACAATACTCAAAGGAAAATCATGCGTTGTCTGTGCCAAAATGTCTGTCTTAGACTGAAATTTCAATTTCTGTTTTAAATTTCCTGGCTTGTGTTAAATAACATCCTAGCCTTAAAATTTCTTTCTTTCTTAGAGAGTCGATAGTTATTTTCTTTGTTACATCTGGACTAGTTAATTTTCAGGATGCGAAATAGCTCTTGGAAGGTGTCACTCTGTGAGGGAAGAACAGTTTTCTGAACTAAAAAGATGGGGAAAAGCTGGAGCTGGCTTCTTTCAATCCTAGTAACAAAAGGAGACAACTTTATTTTGAAACGTACCTTGTTATTTCCTTATTCGTTGCCAACTGGGGGCAGTATTGGGGTTGCTAAATTTGTCACTTTTGTGCAGAATGAGGGACATCTTAGGTCTAAACTGAAACTTAGGCCCTGTAAGTAATTGAAACAGATAAACTGAAATTTAGGCCCTGTAAGAGTACTGTGCCACTAAGTGCAGAGCAAACCTGAATTAAGGATCTAGCTTAAGCAAATGGAATTCCATCTTCTGCTCATGAAATCTTTGATTTTCCTCCTTTTCAGGTGTTAGCAGATAATACAGATCATGTTGGAAGTGAGGAGTGTCAAAAGAATTATTTAAAAATAACTAAAGATTATCCCTTTTTTTTTTTTTTTCTTCATCTGGACCATAGGAGCTTCGGTAATCCCTAGAAGCTAAGTGTAGGTTTCTGAACAGACCTGGTATTTAGCAGTGGTAAGTCCTTCAGCTGCCCTTAGTGGAAGCCTCTGAGTACATAGTTCTTTGAAAAAAAAGCAGATAGGTGCTTAAATGGAAACCTGCTAACTTCTGACTGTAAGAGTCTTGTCCAAGGCTCATGAGGTAAGGTAAGGTTAGTTTTAGTTTTGAGTAGTTATATAGATTTGCAGATATGAACACAAGAGCAAGTAAAAATTTCCTATATGAATTCCTGAATCCGAGGCAGGACATGTGGCATGCATTTAAATATTTATTTTTCTAGGGTTCTTGTGCTTCAGCAGTGTCTCAACATCTGTCTTTATGCTGGAAAAGTTGCAACCAGTCCAGTTATCACTGGTCTAGAAATACAGGTGAGGAACTGTTTGCCTGCTGCTGTAGGAAATCAACCAAAAATGGTTACTCATAGTACAGAAGATGTAGAAATGCAATTAAAGAACAACAGAAAGTGCATGTGATCAAAACTTTGATCCTGTAGTGTGGTATTAGCTAGAATTATTTTGCTTTCCCAAACAAGCATTACAACTGCAACCAGTTGAGTGTAAATGGTAGAAATTCCCATGATTTTTTAAACTATTCTTACTTTCTGTCTGTTAATAGATGCTTAGTATTCATGTTTCCCATTTTTTTCGCCACACTTTGAAGGGACAGAAACATATTTGCCATTTAAAAATCAAAGATGCAATTTCTTTGTAAACTGTAACTGCTCAAGTTTCTGAGAAAACCATAACTACAAAATTCTAAGAAAAGTTTTAAACATTGGGAAGATGAGAATGCAAATTGTCTGATATTCTAAGAATTAGCAAAGTATGCCACTCTTCTTCACTTGTTTTAGAAAAACTGTTTTGATTTTCTGTAGTATTTATCTCTGCCCTTGCCTCTGCTCAAAAATTCTTCCATCAGTGGAGGGATGTTAACTGCATTTGAGCAAGGTAGAGGTTTTTAAAGACAATTAAATTCCTGTAAGTTTTGTGAAATTAAATGGCTGAGTGGAGGACAGAGACCATAAAAATTCTCTGCTTGAGGGCAGAGTTACAACATGTGCTGATAACTTGCAGTGTGCCAGGCAATCCACACGAGAAAGACCTTGTAAATGTCCCAGCTGAAGCAAAAGCCCTGCCTTTCCTTGGACCTAACACTCGGTTGACCACAAGATTCAAATCTGAAGGAAAGAAAATCAATCAGGCAAACCATTGCAAAATAATTCAAGGTAATTCTGAGTGTACACTATTTAACAAGCAATTTGATGAGTAATTTCAAAATGTTTTGTCATGTGGATTTGATGCAATATGGAAAAACAAACACGAGTTGATTAAAGGACTACGGTGACATAAATTTTATTTTATTTATTTATTTATTTTTGCTACTGAGACTTTTTTCATCTTTCCTCAAAAACTTATGCTTTGGGAGGACAGTGTGTATGGCCCACCTGATGAGCAGCCCCGTGGCAGTACGCTGAGTATATGGATATTAAACCCCCATTGTGCCATAATTGATGGCGCCCCTGTCCCCAGGAATGGAAGATTTGAGTGTCTCTGAGGAACAAAACTGTGCTGAACCTCTCTGGTAGCATTTTTTGATCCTGTGTTAAACAGATGCTCAGGTCTTGGTAAATCTGACTTGAATTTCTGGACATACATGGTCGTAGCCAAAGCTGCTATGCATGTGTATACTAGTGAATTTACATGCAAAGTAAATCCAGGATCTGTGCAGAAACCCCAGTAATTCCACTAAGCTTTATTACTCAGTTCTTCATAACTGCAAAAAGTCTTAATGCTTCCAGGGAAAACATTAGACTTACTGTGCATTGCTGCATATCATGCTTATGGTACGTGACCATCTTTGAAAGGAAAATGTACTGGAAATACTCTTTTTTTTTTTAAATTTTTTTTTAATGCAATATGATGAGTACTTACTTTCCCTGTCTTCTTTATTTTGTGATTTTTTTTTTTTTTCTGGTTGATTTCATAACTTTATAACTATAATGTTGCATGGGCATTGGTAGCTGTAGGAGATTTCAGAGCAAGGGTGTATTGAAATCCTACCCAGCTTTCGCTGAAGCTAATATAAGGACTCACACTACTGTGAACTGTATCTGATCCTGCTTTGTAGATAACAGAATTAGTAGCCAGAGATGCAAAGCTCTCTAATATCCAAGTTTTTGAATCAAAATGAATCATAAACATACTGATGAAGTGAAGAGAATTCTAAACCATGTTTTCAAACATTGTAGCCAGTCTAAATTTTGATATAGTGTTGTTCTAGGCACCTAAAGTAGCCTGGCTGTCAGTAATCTTAACAGGGTATTTTTTACCACTGCTGATCAGATTTTAGTATTAGACTTGATTTACTGCTTCATGTTTTCCACTGTTTTGTGTGTGTGTGTGTGTGTGTGTATATATATATATTACCTCTTCTACTACCATTACATATTTTGTCTCTGCATGAAAAGGGCATTTTTCTGCTGCAGTAGAGTCTTGTTACAGAGTTTTATTTCAAACCCATCTCGACAAGTATCTCTTAAAATAGTTACTTTAATGCCATTAAAAAAAAAAAAAGTCATTTTCTCAGAACTGCTGATACCACTGTGATGAAAATATTGGTAAAAGGGAAGCAATGGAAAAACAACATGAGGGGGGTTGTTATTTATGTCTTTTACTTGGTGAACCTTACTGTCTTCAATCAAAAGCCCTGTTGTAATCCGATACACTTTTTTCTGGGAGGTGTTCTCATTTTTTTTTCGTAGCTAGTAATTTCAGATCTCACCTGTTGGTGTTACTGTAAGCCGTGTCTTTGAGAATTAACTTCTGCCAGTTGTTTTCCAAAGGCAACCCTTTATCATAGGTCTCATAACTGCATGTAAGCACCATTTTTTCCAAGACTCCAGTGTGTTGACAGCTGGTTGTGCTGTAGGTGTTACAGTGAATGGTGTATTGTTTTTTTAGTATGGCCTAGAAATCTTTCTGTGGCAAGTTGGTCCCTTATATGTGTGAAGTCCCTCTTAAAGGACACCGCTTTTTAAAGAAGTAAATAATAGGCAATTAGAAAGCTTAATCATTTTTTTTTAGTGATTAAAGAACATTTAGTAAGTAATGAGTAATATAACAATTTGCTTAAGCAAATCAAAATCAAGTGCCTAGGAAATTTTTAAATAATAATTATTAAGAAATGAGTACTTACACTTTGAACTGAACTTGCTAATAATATGTAGATGTACTTACAAGGAGTGAGTGGATGAATATAAACAAGTGTTATGAGTAGGAGGGAAATGAGCTGATGCAATACGTTGGTAGAGAAGGGGATGAACCCATTCTAGTCATTTGGAGACTAATTTTAGAGCAGCTTCAGAATGCCAGAAGTTTGATTAAGAGTAGTTTCATTTTCAGCATCAGGAAAGTGGAAAGGAGAGCAGAATGGTGTTTTCCCCCTGTTTTATTTTTTTTCTTTTGGTCTCTCTTAAATTCTCACCTAGCAGTATCAAAGAACAGTTATTTTAAAATATCTTATCTCTGACTAGGTGAAATACAGTTGTGTTCAGCTGGCTCCAAAATAAAATTATCTTAATAATTTAGTAAAATGATAGAAATTCAAAGCATTAATTAAATTTTATAAAAGATAATTGAATTAGAGAGTGGGAAAAACCACTGTGAATGCATTGTCCCAATACACTTGCATAGTTATTGTATCCTGAAAAGAACACAGAAGAGATAAAACATTTTCAGGTATTTCAAAATCTGGCTGTAACCAGGAATTAAGTTAGATTGTAAGCTGTTTTTTTAGGGACCTTCTATTTCTTCTATTTTTGAAGGAGTTACAAGGGCTTGCTCCTGGAAACAGAGTAGTTATTATTGCATTGCGTTGTTAGACATAATTAGCCTCATAGAGAAGTAGGATATTATGTTTGCCCAAGCAGAGTATCATACTAATGTAGCTGTGTTTTTTTCTGGTACCTGAACCATATATCTCTAGAAGTTGTGAAAATGCTTTTGCTAGAACAGATGATTCATACTGATAATGTCAGGAAACCAAACAATATAATAAACGGACTGCATACACTGAATAGTTTCCATCTGTCCATACCTTTTGGTATTTGTATGCAGTACTGTGTTATTCTTTGAATCTTACTCTAAAATAAACAGGAATACATGTAGTCCTTTCTCTCTCCTTATTTTTCATCTTTCCTGTTACTACATTTTATGGGTAATATTTTTACTGAGTATTTTTCAATAGTGGTAGATAAATAGCAATCATATAAATAATATTTGAAAGAATAGAAAACGAGCTACAACCCCTCTCTCTATAAAAATAGGTTAGGAAAAATGTTATAGAACTAGAAATCAGTTCTATATCTATATCTATAACTTTTTTGGTTAAAATAACAGTTGAAAGTTTTCACCATGTCAATAATAACATTTGGAAGCAAGCTTGTAGGATTGTATTCTCCCACTATCTATTGGAAGTGGTTTGTTCATAATTATGGTATGACTAAATTTAATTATTACTTGGTTGTTATTTCTAAAAATGATAAGTCTTCTAGGTGTAACAGCTGGTGAATTTTTTTCATCAATTGGGTTTCTTAATGAACAAAAACTCTTTCAAATCTTGTTTCAGCATTTAGTTAGATTTACAGAATAGCTGGCCTGGGAAAACAAACTTGTATGGATATATCATGAATTGATTCTGTTTAAATAAGTAGATAACCAACTTTATATGTTTCTTAATTTCAAAAGGTCAAACTTTTTTTTTTTTTTTTTTTTTTGGTTTACTAAATATGTTTAATGATTTTGGTTGAAATAGGCTTTTACTTCCCTTGAATTGAAAGCACACGGTACTCTGAAACTCAGCCATTGTAGTAAGATTTGCAGGAAAATAATGCAACCTTAAGGAATGGAGTAAAGATATGGCTTCGAATTTCTAGATAAGAAATGAGAATTTCCAGAAAGTGAGCCTACATTATATCTTGAAAATAGATCTGAAAAGATGCTAAGACAAATGTCAAAAGGTTATTTAACTGTACGTATAGAAAGATCAAAGGAAAAGAAGTAAGCCCAGGGGAAAGATCGCAGACAATTATATTTTACTCTCTTCTCCAAATAAATGAAAATAAATTCCCATTTTCAGTATAGACTAGTTCATAGAAGGTAGGATAACTACTAAGAATGGGGTTGTATATAGACAGGAATTATTTCGATCAAGGTGAAAGCAAAATCTGAGAGATGATAGTAAGGTAGAACATAACAGATTAACTTCCATCCTAGAATTCTTGTCAGGTGTCTGTCTTGTTGGGGACATAGTTTCGAAATACAAAAAAAAAAAATAAAAAAAAAAATTAGAAAGGCAAAAAGCTATAGGTTTATTAACCTGACATAAGTAGTATTCAAGATTGTTGAAAGAAGTTTTAAGAAATATTTAAATGTTGAAAATGAATATAGGATGGAATGCAATGTGGGTTCACAGAAGGTAGTGGATATACTGAACCATAATGCATTATTTGGCAAAATTACTCATTTGTTGGGGAAAGAAAAATACATTGCTTCTAATCCATGTGGAGTTAATAGAACATTTTGTATTAATAGCACAGAGGAAAATAAAAGTGAGTGATAATACCACAAAAACTGGTCTTTGGGTAGATCTTATATTTTAACTTGTAATTATAGTACAGGATGTAGGAGTGGGTTAATTAAATTTGCTGATGGCAAAAAATCTGGAGGCATTGCTAATGTAGCAGAAGATAAGAAATTCCTGTGGAGAGAACCAGAGGGCCTTGAAGACTGATATAACAGAAATGGGATGGAATTTATTGGTGCAAAGTATAAGATCATGCACTTAGGGTAAAAGGAGAGGATAGTTCCATTTGAGAGGCTTGTGACTCGTTAGTTGGAAATGAGGGAGGAGGAGAAAGAAGTGTTTTAGTAGATCATAGGATTGTTGTGAGCTGATAACGGACATAAAGGTTCTGTCTAGGTGGTGCTCTCAACTGAAATAGGCATTGTACAGCAAGAGGGCTGTTGAAAGCTCATCTGTAGTGCTGTACATCTCGAGTTTCAGCTACTCACTCTCAACAAATAAGGGAACTGAGGAAAAAAAAAAAGGTGGAATTGTTTTGGTGGTTAGAAAAATGAGATTGAATAGAATAGTTCAGTTGGAAGGGACCTTCAGAGATCATCTAGTTCAACTGCAGTTGGGAAAAGCCTGCAAAATCGAGAAGCAATGAGAAGTATCTATCTTATGTAGCCTGGAAAAAAACACAGCCTGACAAAGAATAGGGTCTATCCCTGTTAATACATTGGTCAAAAGAGGTTTGAAATGCCTGTGAATGAAAGAGCTATTTAAGCCCAACTAGCATGTTGGCACTGGAATTAAAATTTATAAACCAAACATGGATAAATGTGCACTAGAGTCAGTGAAGAAGTAAGATGATGCAGGAGGTTTCCAAAAGGAAGAGTACTGCCCTGGAGCCAGTTACTTTTCAGGTAAAGCTACAAATTTAGTATAAGGCATAATATGATGTTGGATACCTGTGATAATGGGGCTGGACTTAATGACCCAGAAGGTTCCTTCCCCTCCTGTTTCATACGCTATTTTTAGTCATTTGTTGTTATCCATGGCTGTGGCTAAAGCCTGAAGTTAGTGCTGTTGTTAGATGTTGGAAGACTGCTTGGAGGGTCTGGAAATGAGAGCACAGCTTGCACAAGAATGCATGTTTTCTGTTGTAAAGTAGAAGCCTCATCTTTATAGTATCTAAGTAAGAGAAGTTTTCACTTTTGCTCTTGGTAAAGGGTCCTAAAAAACTTATTTTGAGAAACCGTTATCCTCAAAATTTCTCAGATGTTATTCTTCTAAAATCTGGCTTCTGTTTTCATGTGAGGTTGAGCTAGGGATTCCTCTTTCTGTATGCCCTTCCCAAAAACAAGTCAGAGAGATACCTACTTTTACCATAGAAGAATCAGCAGGAAGAAAATATGGGGAGGTTATCAAGAATTAACCTAATCGTTCACTGTTCAAGCATTTTTCCCTTTATGTTTGGAGTTCTCCTTTATTACTGAGACACCAACATACTGTGGGGAATATACATTTTAGGATGTCCTAATGACTTTGACACTTGGCTAAACAAGTGGCAGTCCTTTTTGCCTACAGAGCCTGCAATAGGATGCAGAGCAGGGAAACCTCCTCCTTTACTGAAACATGGATGGGGGAATCGAAGGCTCCTTTCCCCCGAACCCATCTCTACTTGGTTTTCAAACGAAACGTGTTCTGAGAACCCGAATGAGGTGTTTCTTCCTCACATCACCTGTGTTGTGCTGGAGGGGGTCTCTAGGAGCAGCTAGGCCTGTGTTAGATCAGCAAAAAAGGATAAAGTTGAGGGTTTGTGGAATCAGCTGGAGGAGCTCCTGACAGGTCCACTGGGCCCAAACCATGTCTGCTCCTCCTGCTGCTCACTCACCTCTCAAGAGGATCCAAAACTACCCAAAATCCGTGGGTAGCTCTTCTTGCCTATAGCTGCTTAGGCCTGGATGGAGAATTTGGTTTAGTGAGAGACAGTGGGATGAGAATTGAAGAGTGGGATTGCATGCTCACACCCTCTGTAGGTGTGAGCAGGGGCGCAGGAGCATTTCCTACAGATGGAAGCTGCAGAGGAAGGACGTGAATGGGACATGTGGAGAAAGCTTGGGATAAGATGGCAGTCATCAGAACAAATAGATACTGTTCCCTGCTAAAACTTCTCTTTGGTGTACATTTCTTGTTTTTCCCTATGTTCCTGGACTGGGAGCTTCCGTGTTTCTGTGGCTTGGAACAAAGACCACTACCGCCAAGTGTTATTGTCAGTAATGCTAAGCAGTCCTGTGGGCCTCAGGTAGCTTATGTCCACCTCTGTAATGAGCATTTAGTAATTGTGGTGGGATGGGACCAAAGAAAAAAAAAAGTTTAAATCCCTTTGGTTACTGTTTTTGCGTGTGTGTGTGTGTGTTTGTTTGTTTTTTTTTTTTTTTCCTTAGTATTGGACATGTAAGTTGTTGTATTCAATTGTAGTTCCTCAGTCTAAAAGCTGCATTCCTATCTGATAAAAACAAGCAGGAAGTGATTACTGGGTGAGCGGCCTCACAGGATGAAAACTTGCTCTCTACTCCTGCAGTGTAGCTTCAGAGCTGAGTTCTGGTGGATTAAAGAGGGAGGAAGGATGCAGCAAAGTTCATCACTGGCTTCACCTCTGTAGCTGAGCTTTGCCTTTAAGCAAGGAAACACTCTGGTAGTTAAGAATGCTATTTTTAATGAAATACAATTTCAGATTATACATAGCTTTAGCTTTTTACTTTTTTTTTTTTTTTTTCTTCTTGGCAACCTTGTTTCCAACTTTGTAGCCAAGAACATAATCTTTTGCTTTGCTAGATGAAATTTGTTTTCATTTTTGGAGTCATCTAGTGTTAAAAATGAACAGAACTGACAAACGTTCTTCTCCGGAGATGAATCCTAGGAAAGCAGCACGTAACGCTGTCAGTCAGCAGGGATCTACAACCTGAGAGAAAGCAGAGATTTTCTGGAGCTGGGCACAACTCCTGCCAACTGGAGTGGTCCATGTGCACCTGGCATCAGCTGCTTACTGATAGGAAGTGTCCTGGCAGGCAAGCTACAGGTGGATTAAAGCAGAGCCCTGGGCAATCCCCCAGATCATCGCACACTTCTGCACGCTTCCAGCTTCTGAAAAGCATTTTTTGACCAATCATAGAAATTACTGGTATTCAGGAAGCATGCTACAGGTTGAAGCATATGTGCTATTAAATAGTCCATGTTACTTACCTGCTACTGGTTGAAGGTGCAGTCATTTGGAAGAAAAGCAAATGTTTTTGAAAGTGCCGTTTTACATATCTGTGCTGAGAGCTTGCCCTAGTGAAATAGATGAGCTTTGAATATTAGCATTGTTCTTAACTTCCCTTGCCCTTGTTCTCAACCCTGCACATCTTTACGATCTTGGTTCAACCTTATTATTTTACTTTCATGTTAGAAAAAAATGAGCCAATACATAGTAGAGAGTTTGAGGTGAATACTTTTTTGATGGTGATAAAACTAAGGCTGAATAGAGGATGTCATCTACAAATGTGTTGAATTTCCATTTCCGTTTGGTAAACTAGAGGAGCATTTTGCATTTTTGCAGAGGTATTATCTTCACTGCTATTTCATTTTCATTAGCTGACTGCTCAGCAGCCTTTATGTCCATATTAGAAGTAAGGCTGGTAGTTCTGGCTGTGTGTAGGCACTGTTCTCTTGTCCTCTATTAGCGTTCTTCCCCTGCTGTAAGCCACAGAAGGATTCCCAGGACATGTAAGGTTTGTACATATTCCATAGGGACCTGTGGAGGACTGTTCTTTCACTGATGGGGTGTGCCTGTACGTTCATGCTGGCACAAGTGTGGAAGAGATATATCATCTGTGTACTCATCCTCTTAGTAGAGGTTTGTACGGGAAAAAAAAAATTAACCTTGATACTAGAATTATGGTTTTATACCAGAAAATCTAATATTAATGTGCTCTTTTTAGGTTAATTTTGTCTGAGTGACTCAGACAGTTCCCAATTGTGATTGGCAATCAATAGCAATAATATGAGCACTAAGTCATGTTTCTTCATCAAAATGACAAGCCTCAGAGCAGACAGTATAATTGTTTGCTTTTCTGCACAGATAGAGACATGATTGCTCTGCTTTTTTCTAAAGAATGTGTTCATGGGGGCTGAAGAAATTAATGTGTAGCGTACCAGAGACAAAGGCTTATATAAAAATAGGAAAGCATAAATATAAAACAGTACGGACATTAAAAAAAAAAAGTCAGGCTCAACATATACAGCAGTAGCTAATGACATACCATATAAATACCCTTTAGAAATCTGAAACAGAATGGAGCTTGTGTGTGGCATCTCAGAGAGGCTTGTTAACATGAAACTAGAACAGTGTTAGGTACATACATGCATGATCTTTTAGGAAGAGAAAAAAGGGTTTTAGAATTTATAAAGTAGGATAACTTATGTTACTGGTATTTCTCAACACACTCTAACCTTAAACCTTAAAACCAAAATAAAACCTATAATAAATTTTTTAGGTTCCCAGCAGGGTATATGATTTTTTCTGTTTTCTTGAGTCTTATCTCCATAACAAAGGATTAAGTATAACTCTTTCATTTGCAGTTTGCCAAGTTACATGCTTTCTTTCTAGCATCTGATTTTTTTTGTGTGTTCCAAAAGGCATATATCTTTTGGCTCAGTAATATGTATGTTATTTAATATCTGTAATATCAACAATTCCCTCAATGCCAGTGCGATTAAGATATAAGCTGGAGAAAGTTAGTTATTTTTAGAGCATCTGATATCAAAGGGGTGAAAGCTGCAGAAATCTTGTTGAAAGTTAGGTTGTTTCTCACAGTGATGTTTTAAGAAGGCTAGGAGGAGGAATGAGGCAAGATGGTTTTGGGATGGAACTAGCATCTGAAAGGGAGTATATGATGCAAAATTGCTGTATAAGGCAGGTACTAGGCTTGATGCTGTGTGCTGTTACTGTGTGCATGATCATCTAACTCACAATGAGTATTTCAGTTAATGTGTGGACGTGATTTTTATCTAACACATCCTCATTTTGTAAAACCTGGACCTCAGTCTGCCAGGCTAGCATGATTCAGGTATTCTGCACGTACTTGTATGCTTTTTCCTTTTTATTCCAAATCAGCTGGATTTGTGTAAAACTGCCATGTATCAGGAAGGATGCTCATGCACAACTGCCACAGTGAATGAAACAAAGAAAATCACCAATGGAGTCAGTAGTTAACAGCAAGAATGTGTGCTGTGACTGGTCAGTCAGTTTTGGAAAGCTCAAACTAGCATACAAAGTTCAGTTTCATAGTTATAAGTAATATGTTCTTATTTAGTTCTTGTAAATTCATTTTTTTCTTTCTATTTTATTTTTCCTCCAAAGATTATATCAAGACTTGAGATTTTCTGCTACTGTTTTGTGTTAAAAAATTAAGATCCTTTGCCATGGGAAGAACTCTATGATTGAAGAGCTAACAGGAATTCTAACAGAGGAAAATGGGAAGAGAATTATAAATCAGAGTGTGTAAACTATGTTTTAAGTATGCTTACAACACCTATTTCTGTGATTAACCTGTATCTGAATAGAAGACAAATTTGGGAAAGAGCTAACTGTCTTAAAGTTATAGTTCAAGTTAAAGATACAAACATATCTTGCCTGTATTGTTCTTTCTCTGGCATCAAATTCTGTGCCTGGGTTTACCATGCTAGAATTTACAGGTACAGTGATATGCTTTTTCTTGGTTATATCTAGTAATTATCTTCTGCCAGCTGGGGTATTCACAGGGTTTGGTGTCTTCAGGTTCAAGTATTTTTCCATTTAATTCTTCAAGGTTGCTGAAAACTTAATTTTACTTTCCCTGATATAGGGGGATCCAGTTTTGGAAATAACATAATCTAATAGTTTACAGAACCATTTGGCAGTCTTTTTTTTTGTGCTTAAACTTAATTGTATAATACAGAGACTCATAATTCCTGTTTAAGTTGTTTGCTAGGTTCTTTTCGAAGCATGATTTCAGTAGTGACTAAAGCTGTGAAGGTTTGAAGATGTATACAAAAGTCTACTAAGGCAGGGTTATGTTATTTTTGTCTTGTGATTGCAGTACAGACTGTTGATAAATGGTTAAGCATGGCTAGTGCTGATTTCAGTTTAAATTTATTACAGAAAGGGCTTTCCAAACTCATTGTTATTTTACCAGAGAATAATATGTGCTTTTTATTTTGGAATGCTTGATTGCTTTGGAAACAAAAATATTCTTTAAGATATCTTAAGTATTTTACTGTCACGTATTTTACCACTGTTTTAAGGGTTGCTGATATTCATAGACAATTTCAGAACTGGATTTAAAGTTTTTTAGCTAAAATACAGTGTTCTAAGGTAGGTAGTTGTTTTGAGGGTCTGGAAATAACACAGCATTTTGGCGTAAGGAGTCAGTAATTAATTTGTACCGTCAGTTTTCTTGTGAATTTATCGTGTAAGATTGATCAAAGTGCTTTACCTTTCTGACTTTCTTCACAGAATAGCTTGTGTTTGTAGGGGGTAGAAGTTAACAAAATAAAATAACTTCGTAAAGAGTTATTGCAATACAGAATAAGGAGTATATTTTGTAATGCCACTATGAAAAATGACAATTTTGCCTTTTTTTTTTTTTTTTGTTAAGCTGGAGCTGTAGAATAATCCAAAATGGTGCAACTTAAAACATTGTGTACATAAAGACTGTGAGGATAAAAATCTCAGAACCGAGCCGTTTAATATTTATGTTACAGATGATCGACCTAACTTTAGACCAAACTATTTCACAATAAAGCTGTACATAACCAGTGTTTATTGCAGTGATCCACATTCTTCTTCCATGCGACACATTAAAATCTGTGGAATTAAGCAAGCGATAAATTTGACCCCATTTGTCTTGTTTTTATTGTCATCCAATTTTAATTTTGCAGTTTTCCCTGAGCAGGGGAGAGGGGAAACATTACGTTGTCCAAATGAAACGCAGGGTGTGATGTGAGGAATTCCTCCTGCATGTTCTGCAGTAATGAGAGCGTGTATATCATTACAGATTCCCCCGCTGCAGGTTGTTTATTCGGCTTGAGTAGCAACCATGTTTTCTGTTCGAGTACTAGCATATTGTACTGTAAGTAGTTACACATTTCTCTGGTGACCCATATCTCTGAGCAATTGGAGGACAATTCAAAAATGAAGAGAAAGATAAGGCATTAGAGCAAGACCGGAGGGCTAGCTTAACCCCCTCTATCCTTGAATTTAGTTTGAAATACGACTTCCTGTTGGAGGTCTGGGTCTCTAATGGCAGTGGGAGGAAAATACATTTTTTCCTTACTAAATGTGTTGTAATTGCTGGGAAGGGTGGAATGGGTTGGTATGAACATTTATACTTGAGGGAAAAGCAGGAACATTGTTTCTAATTCCACTGAAGTACAGACATTTTAGAAAGCTCTTTTAGAAGGATGTAAGAAATGACTTGAACGCATCTCAGTGGTGAGCCAAGTGTGCCCCACACGTGCTCAACCAGCAGGCCGTGCCAGCACAGTGCTGCTGGTGGGCACACAGGCCAAACCTGCAGCTAGACATTTCTCCTTCTAGGACCATCCCCTGCCCCAAACGAGATCAATTTGGATAATGAAGCCTGGGATTTGGTGACAGGACAGCAGTGCTGCCTGTGGAAGAGGCTGCCATCTTGCTCCTCCACATCACCGAGCACCATGCCTGCTCTGGTTGGTGCCCTGCTGGGGACCGGGCTGTTTTGAAGTTAGGCCTTTTTTTTTTTTTTTTTTTTATCTTAACACATTTGTTTGTTTGCAGCCTGTTGTTGGCAGAGGCAAGGGGCAAAACCGATATAAGAGGTTCGTACGTGGTGAGCTGCAATAAATTGATTTTGGCTTTGCAGTCTGTCATGTAAATGCATGCTTTGGCTCATGAAGCACTTTGTCAGTGTGCTCACTATTGTTACATGGTAAAAGCTTTATGGAACGATTTGATGTGTCCCTGGTATCAATGTGAAGTAAATGAATTTTCTTTGACTAGTAAGTGGCCTTTTTCTATTCTTTTCTCTCTCTCTTTTTTTTTTTTTTTTTTTTTTTTTTCTGAGTTATAATTACAGTCAAGTTTATAAGCCTGTAATTCTCTTTTTACTTAGTGCTATATGAGTACTGCAGCAGAGGTGAAGGTGTTAGAGATTTTTTTAATGGAAAAATTGTTCTTTACAAAGTCAACTTTTTCTTCTCTCTCTCTCTCTCTTTTTTTTTTTTTTTTCTAATTAGACAAAGGAAAACAAAGTAGCTTACATAGGATCAGCTTAATCCCACTGGAGGTGTCACAATGTATTAAACTTTTCTGAAAGTTTTTTTTTTTTTTTTAATAGTAGTTCAACAATATGCTGCATTGCCCAGCATAGCTGTATTTTTTTTTCTTTTTTTTGCATCATTCCCCACCAGTGCTCTGCTGGGGAAAACTGTGTTATGGTTGTGTTGGTAGAGTGTAGTATTTCCTTTGACTGTGTAGCCAGCAGAGTAGTGAAGTACCTATGAATGCCTCCTGGTAGAGATAGAAGCCCTGTTTTATGGCTGAGAATCAGAATTGCATTAGGTTGTGTACACTTCAAGGGTTATCAAATTCAGTGTCCAGCTGGTTCTAAGTCAGTCAGTTCAGCACACTGTAATTTGGAAATATGCTTTCATTCTTAATATTTTAGTGTTTCTAACCAGAAAGTTTTTGTTGAGTGAAAAATGCTCACATTTAACTTTTGTGTTGAATAAAGGAAAAAACAAAACCATAAATACTAAAATTCAGGAGTTTCTCGTGGGATGGAAATTGCAGGATTTGCTTGGATGTCAGCAGTCCAAATTCTCTTTTCTTGTAAAAAGAGCAAATGAGATCTGTGAAATGTAGGCAGAACCCATAGTTGCAATATGAGAACGAGGGGCATTTTTCTTTCGTTTTGTTGATACTGTCAATACTTCTGTGACAAAGAGGGAGAGAAGAGCTGAGATCAGCTTGTGGATGATCTTGATGTGGCAACACTTGTGCTATAAACTCCATTTCCTGTAACACTATCCCTGCTCTATTGACAGTGCTTCACAACTTTGTATAATCAGCAAAAATTGTCTACAATCTCTTGCTTTTGTGCTCAGGTTATTAAGGAAAAATTTAACCAAGATTACTTTGCAGATAAGTTTTGGAGGTACCCAGCTAATCAACTGTGTTCTGGACAGTAATTCTCCTTTGAGCATATCCCATTATTATCTTCCCTTTTTTTCCAGTTTCTTATACATTACTTTTTAATATATTCCTCATGTTCTCCAGTTTAAATAATAATTTTCCGTTTGGCACAGTATTGGGTGTTTTACTGAATCCAGGCAGATTAGGTCTCCTGCATTTCCTTGTCCACTAATTTAGTTATCTTATCAGAGAAAGATATCAAGTTAGTCTGCCATGGTCTTTATTTGGTAAACCTGTGTTACATACATTTTGCTAGTGTTTCAATACAGCTCTGTATGTTTAATTACTCTTTCCTTCAGAAATTATTCTAACCCCTGTAAGCACTGAAGTCAGAAAACAGCTATCTAGATAGTTTTTGTGTTCCCCCCTTCCCCTTTTCTTAGGTGCAGATACTTCATTTATTATTTTTCATTCAGGTATTTTCACTCCAATAGGATTCAGTTATAAAAACACAACCCTTGCTGCTGTACGTATACTTCTTGTGTCATGGGATGAGTGTGCCCTCATCCTCATTAACAATTACATGATGTTCCCATCTTCTGCAGTAGCACACTGAGTGCATGCACAGTGCACTGAGACAAAATCTGAAATCAGGTTTGTGGCTGTTCTTTTATTTATTTGTTTTACTTGAACCTCAGTCTGATTACATTTTTGCATGACTTTTTTTTTTTCCCTTGTTTTTCTTTTACTCATGTTTGGTGAGCTTTTTGCCATTTATCAGTGTAACTTCAGCTTGAATTTTGGCAATTTTTACATTCTTCTTCTCACTCAGACTTCAAGATGCAGCTTTTTTTCTTTGTCATTCTTCTGTTCTCTGTAGGTTTGCTGTTGTGTGGTGCTTTTTTTTTCCCTCCATCTTTTCTGAGGTGATTATTCTCTCAGCTAAGACTAAGCTTCATTCTGCACTTTTTTTTTTGGTGGTTCAGGATGTAAATTTTAGGCAGTTTCTGTATCTCTCTTTTAAATACATTTAAGCCTTTTTTTTTTTTTTTTTTTTTTTTTTTTTTGCTGAGCTGATTTAAACTATTATCTTCCTTAATTTTTCAAGTATTTAAAATATATATATAAAAAAAAAAAAACTAGATTTGGAAAGGCTTATTATGGACAGTTTATTTCAACAAATACTCAGTACTGGAAGATCCATAAAAAAGCTGTGATAATCTGCATATTACAGGCCAAAATGCATTTCTCAGTTCATTTTAGAAGGTGAAGATCTGTTGTAAAATACTAAAAGCCACTTCTTTAATTTATAACATTCCTAGCTGATCCTAGAAAGCAGAGCCCACACTGTGCAAGGCCTTAAAATTTCAGGGATCTCTGTCAGTCTGATAGTGGAGATTCCCACCTGATCTGAAATCTTCTAATTGGTTGTTTTTGCATGTTGGAACAAGACATAACAGTCAAATATGCTTAACACCATGTGTACACCTATTCTTTCGTATTTGTTTGTACTTATGTGCAACTGAAGTCTTTGAGTCAGACTTGTTTTGCATAAACAACTGTCCTGTAATAGTCTTGAAGCTTTGTTAAAGTAAGTACAAATCATTTGTTGTTAATACAGTGGCTTTTTGGTGAAGAAATAATTCAAATATCATGTCTAAGGAAAAGTCTTGCCAATATTAGGAACATCTATTATGTGATATATTGCTACAGAGTTTGTCTCCTGCAGTTCCTGCCATCACTAATCTCTTTAGCAGCATTTGAGAGATTCTTACCCAGATAAAATCCTGTAGGTCCTTTTTGTGCTATTGTAAACCCTGTTTTTATAATTCTTCCCCCAGATGATTCTGACCCTAACTAAGTTATCTTCATCTGTGTTACTCGTGTTTCTCTGCATGATTCACAGATGGAATATAGGCACTGAAAGCACTTATTCTCAAAGAGAGGTACTTCTTCAATACTTTGCTTTGGATCCAGCACCAAAAGCCCACAAGAAGTCTCTGCTTCTTTCCGCGTTACCCAAGTTCTCTCTCTATATATATTTAATTTCTTAATAAAATTATATATTTGTTTCTTCGTTTATGGGTTTATTCTCTGTTTGAATAACAGACATCTTTCACAGCATTTTCATTCCAATTTCCTATTTTAAAACACTTTTATTAGCCATACTAGACTTGAGTGGAAACATCAGTGACCCAAGCTCAAATGATATATTTTTGTAGAGAGAAGTTAGTTTCATGTGGTTGCCTACCAATGACTAAGCTTCCAAACAAAGTTAATCAATAAGTCATCTCATAATCAACACTGATATTATGCCTCCGCTTTCCTTCCCTC
The DNA here is from genome assembly GCF_964035555.1 of Netta rufina. Lineage (NCBI taxonomy): Eukaryota > Metazoa > Chordata > Aves > Anseriformes > Anatidae > Netta > Netta rufina. Next base: position 72,483,899 of record NC_140126.1, read on the forward strand.
GAAAAGGTAAATCCCAGTGAGTCACAAAACTGCCACCAAAAGTTCTATTAAACCTTCATTTCTTTGAGCATTTTCCTCTGCCTCGTGTAGTCATCTGTGAGTCATTTCTGTGGAAATTGGGCTTTATCATCTGTCTCGGCATGAAGGGACACTTAGTAGTTTCCCGCACGTCTGTCTCGATCTGTGGCTTGGAAGTTGCATCCTCAATGGCAAGAATAAAAGTCCTTCAAGAAGAGATTACGAAGTCACCTAAGCAGATCGTAACGTTTAAGGGAACTGGACTAGTTAGGCAAATTCACTTCCTGTGCCCCTGTTGTTTGAGTGCTTCAGCCTGTTAGAACAAACATCTATATATATAGTCATCATGTGCACTCGTGTGCAAATGTTTGTGAAAACATATGCTTCAATATAAAAGGCCAACACTTGCTTTTTTCTCTATGAACTGCATACTGTTTTGTAGCATTCAACATATGAAGGGTCCTGGTACTTGTGAACTGATTGCTGCAACTGTAAATTCCTGATCTGCTTGCATATTATTTCCGTGCTTGGCAAGGTCAAAATGCAGAGGTCGTCTTGCACCTGAAATGTTACGGAATAGGGACCTCTGCGGTGATGTTTAAAATATCATATGGACACCAGGCCTTTATTCTAAAATTATACCTTCAGGGACTGCAGTTGAGCTGCAGAAAGCTATAAACAGGAGCTAAGAAAAAATCAATTGAGCCTTTGATTCTGGTGCATCACTATCATTCATAGGCTCTGCCTTATGAATAAAGTTATAGCATAGGATGTTAATAATATATTTAATTTATTTTTAGTTGCTTTTTCTTCCTCTACATCCTTTGTTTTGCAAATGCATGAAGTTTAATGTTTAGGAAGGCATGCTCATAGTTGATTCTAGATTTATTCCTTTATATAACCAGAAATGAATTAAGTAGTAAATATCTTGCAGTTTCTGTGGGACCCTATTTGGGGTACATGCAGCAGCAAGCAGTACAATAAATGGTTCTTTCAGCAAATGTTTAGGAAAATGCTTTCCAAGAGATCTGCGCAAGATTAGAATTGCTGAGTGCTCTCCTCTTTGGCTTCCTGTTTTGGAATTAAATGCCTTCGGGACACTTGGAATATCTCAGTTTTGAAAAGCAAGAGCAATTTAACCAATTAAATACTTCATTGTCTTAGCTATGATTTCAGTTGTTTTTGTTGTAAATAGGGACAAACATATGAAATGGTCCCTGAGATACCTTAATCAAATTGAAGGAATAAATTAGCTCCAGTAGCCAGAGAATAGCTTTTGAGGGAAATTAGAGGAGGTAAAGTGTAGCAATCAGCCAAATCTACATTCTGGCTCTTCCTGTGCACATGTATATGATTCCTAGTTCTCTTCTTACTGTATGCCTTGTTTCTGGTCCTGTGGGACACTGAGTGAATCGCTTTCTGATCGAGTCAAGGAAATTGGGTCTGTTGAGCCTCTCACGGTTCGTGCCTTCTGAGCACAAAAGTCATCTGCAAAGGTTAGCACAGCATGGTGTCATTCACCTGGCTCCACGAATACTTGGGCTCTGCTCCCTGCTCCAGTGAATGCTTAGTGGCTCGTATGAGGTGGGACAGGAGAGGCGTCACCCGAAATGCATCCAGCTTTCCCCACGCAGGAGGAGGAGTGGCACAGGATGGGTGAATGCAGCATCCAGAGGATACCCGCTCTCCTTCTCCATCTCCAGTTTTCTGCTTTTCCCAAAAGAGGAAAGCTTGAACAATTTTTTGAACAATTTGATGATTGCCAGAAGTATTTTACATAGCTTATTTATAAAATGTGAAGGGAAATTTAGATATGCTTCTGGAACATCTGTATAGAGAAGAATCTCTTCAGGTCTCTCCACCTACTGCTGAGCAATTACTTCAGCTACCAGAAGAACTCCCTTAAATGAGATAAATTGATGTATTTAGTTGTTTACAGATTATTTAGATTTTGCATCTCTGTAAATTATCTATGGCAACACTGTATTGGAGCTTAGCCAAGCATACCTATGTGCAGTGTGTAACATTTCTTGATTTTCTTAAAGCTTTTGCTACAGTGGTTTTGGCTGTCTGTTGTATTTATATAGTATTGTTGACCATTACAGGTGTTTTGAGCCTCATGCTGCTGTAAAACTATTTAGGTGTTCCTGATTTGGTACTGGGCTTTCTTGTCAATTGAAACAAAGCTTGCCTGAAGATGGAGACTATTAGAGGATTCATTCCAGTTAGGAACATTGTAAATTGTTCATTCAAATTTTCTACTTGGCTTCAAGTCCTTGGTTTTGGAGTACAGCTGGCTTCCAGGTGCAGTTGTACTGAGCTGTACAAAACTACTGGTGGTGTATTGTTATAGTTGGGATCCTGCTCTGCTTGTGTGTTTTCTTTATTTGCCCAAAAGAAAGTCTCCTAACTGTTACTCAACAAAGGAATACAGTATAGCTATCTTTATTGTTAGAAAATGCCCTAACAGTCTATTTTTAATTATAAGAATGTATTGCATTGTGCCTTCTCATTTGAATTTTGCGAATTTTAGCTACATTTCGTCAAACTACAATTACTTCTTTGTAAAGCCTGCTAGCGGTTAAAATTGCATTGAGTTCTATTATGTTCTGCATTCCTGGAAATTAATAGTATCATGTAATACAGCATGGCAGTTTTCATTTGAGATCACATTAATAAAAGAAGCATTCAGTACTGTCTTTCCATCCAGTACGACTGTCACCAATATACATGTGGGGTAGTTGTGATCAATGACATTTGATAACATTATAGTTATTAATACTTAGAGTATGTAGAGCATTTTGTTTGAAAATGAACCGAAGGGCTTTTGACCTATCCAAGTCTAAATCTGGAGCTTTGTGTTTCCTGTGTAACAATGATTGGAGAGTAGAAAGTAAGTACATCTGTATTACATCATATATTAATAAAATTAGCCATTTTTTAAAGCAGGTAAAAGCTGAACTCATTTGACTTGGTAAAGTCCAGCCCTGTTCCTCAAAAAAAGAATTAAAAAAATTTATTATGTTTATATCTTTAAAAAAGAAAACATTACTGCATCCTAGTATGATACTAGTTTTTGTATAAGTGTAGGAACAAATCCAGAGACTTTTTTTTTTGAGAACTTACAGGTAAATTGATAACTATTCTGAATGATAGTTTTTTTTTTGAATCGAGATTGATTTTGAAATAGCTCATTATATTTTAATTTTCTCTTCCTGTTTTAATAATAGAAGAATCATATGTGCTTCATCCTTAACATGTAGTTAATTTAATTGGACTCAAATAAATACTCATACTCAAATACACTAGTTGTAATTAAGCTATGTTGTTTATGGTTATGGTTTCTAATTGTTGTGATTGTGTAGTATAGGTTATGGCCAAGCTTAGTGTAGCATCTCAGGTAACTTTTAGGTTGTTTATTTAACCAGGTTCTGACAGACATAAAGGAAATCAGGTAGTATTTCCTTTTCCAAGTAGGCAGCATGCAGCCATTAATTACCCTGATTGCAGAGAGTGGTGTGATGGAAACCGTTCACCTCTCATTGGTGGTTCGAGCAGCCCGGTTGTGCCTTTTTCTTGTGATGTTTAGGGTGGGCATTAGAGCTGGCAACCCCCGAAACACTTGTCCTGGTCCCGCTGTGGCTACCTGGGGTCCGTAGCACAGCACCAGGCTTCTGAACCGCACCATCTCCGTTTCCCATCCAGCCGCTTTTAATTACAACCTGTAACTTCAAATCTCATGTTTTTATAATGCCAGATTTTGTGACAATTTGAGCATTTCTGTCTGTAACGTTTTCACTTGAATTACTGCTAAACACTGTCAGCCTTGGCACCATTTTCATGCAGTTTCCCATCTGAGAAATTAATGAGGATTTGAGTTTGTCTTCTGTAAAGTAAAGAGCTGTAGGAATTTGCTGTCAGTCTCCCTATTGAATTAAGTGTGGCCAAAACTGGGTTGCTGCTGAGATTCTCAATACAGAAATAATAATCCATGTTCTAAAAAGATAAAACTGACCTAAAATACAGCTGAACTGTTACCTTTCTCTTCTAATACCCCAATATTTTTTTCCTTTTTTGCCTATGATAAAGCATATTATTATGAAGTGTAGAGCCCAATCCCGGAAGCTCTTAAGACCAAAAAAAAAAAAAAAAAGCAATAATCTTATGCAATAGTGCTTAGCATTATAGAAATAACTTTTCACAATTTGTACAAATGCAAGATAATAACATAAGTAATGGAAAAATGCTGCAATTTGTTGTTTTCCAGATAAAATTGAATGATACACAACTTAGTCCACGCATCAGGTTTACACTTCTTTTATACTCTAAGAATTGTTGCAAACTAACTGTGCAGCCATGTATAGTCATACCCACTTGATGTGTTTTTCATGAACCTTGAAACTCACCTCTCTGTGTGTATATATATGTATACAAGTGCATGTTTGTAGTTTGTCCTCATGTGGTTGCACTGTGGAGGAACTGGCATGTTTTGCAAGTATTTTTATGCAAGCGTGGGTATAAAATTCCCAAATTTTCTACTGAATGCAATTTTCTTGTTTCAGTCTTAGAATGGTAAAATTGACATCCATAAATCTGTAGAGGTGACAACCACTGAAGGACATGGCTGCAAATGGCAGCTCTGGCCAAAATTTGGTCCCGCAGAACCTCCTCTCAGCCCACGATGTGCCCGGGGTCCCTGCAAAAGCCGCGTTGGTCATGCCATGAAGTCGCTCTCAGTGTTGGCTCTACTAACACTGTGCTTCTTTTTAGAAGTTTTAGGAGCTGTTGGGGTCAGCCAGCCCATCGTTCCATGCTCGACTTTGGCCTTCCCCCTCTCCTGGTTGACTTGCCTTGCTTCCTAGCTTTGCTGTTAGCTGTAATTTCTACCAGAAGGGATTTTTCTGACATATTGTTCCGGCACTGAAGCCCTGTTCAGAACGGGTCCTTGTACTTAGCACATAAAAAAGAAGAACAATGTCTCTTCTGGGGGAGGAGGAGAGCCACCAAATTCTGCATTTTACGTGTGACAACAGAGGAAGAATGAAGAGTTGATTTTGAAAGAATTCACCACCTTTATATGAACATAGAAAAAAAAAAAAAAAAAAAGAAATCACAACTGTTCTGTTTTCATGGTCCATTGCTTCTTTCACTTGAATAGATTTTGCTTTCACTTGTGATAACAGTTTTAAAGCAATCAAAAGACAAATCTAATTTCCAACCATTAGAAACGATTGTTAATGCATGAGGGACTACTAAAATTTTATGTGCTGCATCTTTTTGGGGTGGAAGTGTTGGTTTTGTTCTTTTGGTATGCCTTGAATGACAAAAGGCTGTGTTTTTTGTTAGTAACCTGTATTTTCCGGGAGAAAGGCATTCTAATAATCACTGAATTCTTTGCCGTTACCAGTGTCAGGGTGCTGACTTGTAGTAAGGAGATTTTCCTTTGTGAAATGACTCATTTAAGGGCTCCGTGTATCCATAGGGATCCATTTATTGTTTACCTCAACATACGTCTGTGGTTTCCATAGGTGGCTTAGTGGCTTTTCAAGGAAACTGTGTCTTCCAGAACAAGGCTCTTTGGGCTTGGTGTTTAGTAACATCACTTGAGTGATTTAAGGGCCACTTTCTTTCTGTTGTTGGAGGGCAGTATTTAACCAGGTTCTTCACTTTGCTAATTGGATTTGAACAAACCCAAGATAGTAGGGAGGATCGTGTAGCAGCATAAAAATATAAATCCATCAGGTAAGTTTGTCATTTTTCAAGGCTCTTTTGTCATCCTTGCATTGCTTCATCTGTCACTAATGATGGCCACACTGCAAAACATGCAGAGATTGTTGGATTCCTCATATAGAGTTACGATAAAAGAGCAATTTATTTACTATATGGAAGAGCTGAAACTGGTGGCAGAGACATTTGTATACCATTCGTTTTGCACTTAAATTATTCAGGAAGATGTCCACATTTTTGTGTTTTTACAGGCTGTGATACAGTGGGCCAAGTGTGATTAGGGCCTCTAAGTTTTAGCATAGTATGAGCATTTAATAGGGAAAGGAAAATGCTGGCAATCACTTAATACAAACTGAAATTCTCTTACTGTGTTAAAATAGAAAGCATGTGCTAGGACGGTTTTGAGGTTCCTACAAGGTTTTTTTAATTAATTATTTATTTTTTTTTCATCCCCAGGATGTTTATTTTTGCAAGGGGATTGTGTTTTTTTGCATTTTATAGGCCGCCTCGCGATTTCCACATAAGGGCTCGCTCTGAGACTGCAATCCAGGCGCTCGGCTGCTTGGCAGCTCAGCCTCCGCTCTGTCATCCCAGCTGGTGCCTCCTGCCACCGTCCCCAGCTCGTGGCGAGGGTCTGAGGGTCCGGATGGCTGCTAGGGGACGGCAGCCCCGGTGGCTCTGAGCCTCCTCGCAGGCCTCGCCGCCGGTTCTGACTTGGTGCCGGGTTTTTTCGGCGTGGCAGGGGAAGGGCGGCTGGGCTGCCCTGGGAGCCGGCACCAGAGGGACAGAAACCAGCCGCGGGATGACCTGCAGAGACTAGCACAGCGGGGGCTGCAGGCAAAGACGTGAGGCACGGTCCAAATAAAAGTGGAGAACACCCAGGAGGAAGAATAAAGAGCGCAGATACAATCTCTACCACGCTGCCGCGCCCTCCACATTAAGCGCGGTTTTAATTCTATCTGATGAAGGGAAGGCTGTCCTGCCATTCAGTTTGCATGCTCAGATCTCTGCGTTTGCCAAAGGGAAAGTGTTGAACCGGGAGGGGAGCTGCTCCGGGAAGGCTCTTGTGCTTCACACGGGAGCTCACAGCCGTTTCTGGAGGGAGAGGAGCACCACATGGGAGCAATGTGTGAAGGAGTACGTACATGATACATTAGTTCTCCAGCTTGGAGGCCAAAACAGAATCGAGCGTGAATGTATTCAAGGCGATGAAATCAGATTTGCTTACTGATCTGGACTGCATCTCCCTCTTCCCCCTCGTAATGGGACAACCAGTGCCAGTCGCGGTGCCTGCGTCCCCTTTTCCTCCCCTTCCTGCTCGTGGCCCCATCACGCCGACCTCCTGCAGCAGCATTTTATGTCTCGGGAGGCTCCCTGGAGCAGGAGGAAGTAGAGGTCAAGGCGCCAAAAAAAGAGACGAGGAACATGGGAATTGGGAGAAAGGCAGCAGTGAAGGGATGATACCCAGGAGAAACGATGTGCCTGCTGCTGCCGTTCAGACCACTGCTTGTCCCCAGGAAAAGACTTCAGGTGCAGAGAGTTTGAGCTGAGTCAGGGAGGCCTGTGTGTGAGGTAGGGAGAGGGAGAAGCTTGGAGTAATGTCAGCAGAGGAGAATCCCCTTTCCATCAGGTGATTGTGCCCCTTCTCAGCATACCCTGTCGCTCCCCTGGGCCTTCCCTTTCCATGGGAGCTCTTCCTCCAAAAGTAACCTTGCCTGAACCCGTGCCTTCCTGCTGCCTGCGGAGCGCAGCTACTGCTGAAGAAGATCAAAGCAGGCCTGCACCTCTCCCCTGCTCTCAAATTAACTTGTAACCACGAGATTTTAACTTGTCATCTTCATCAGAAGGAAAAAAAAAAAAAAAAAAAAAGTTGCATTATTTTGTTTTCAGAGTGACATCCTACATCACTTCTGATCTATTGATTTAAATAATTCAGCATTTAAAAAGGAACAAATCAACTTAATTTGTTTAGGGGGTACTTAAAGGTTGAGAACAATTTTATATCAATTAAAATTAGTGATAATTCATTTATGACGGAACTAATATAATTAATTAGGTGGTTGCTGCCTATCTTTTTATAATAGATACATTGCTTTTAAACATCTGCTCAATAGTCCATTATGATAACACAAGAATGATTTTACATGAGAGCAACAGGGTAGCAGATGCTTCCTGATGACAACTTCCCAATTTGTTTAGGAAACAGTCGGTGAGTCCTTGATTCACAGCTTTAACATGAAGCATGGCAACCATTCAAGCAAATTGCAATGCAGACACACAAAATTATTAATAATTATTTATAAAATAAAATTATTTCATAGTTTTAAGGATTGCAATTTAAATCTAAACCTTCTAAACCTTTTGAAGGTGTTTAGATTTAATAATAAACTTATTTTCTTTACTCAGGCATGTTTATTTTGTCTTTACAAGATCCAAGCAAAATTATGAATTTGTTGTGTATGTACAGGTATGAATGTTTTATATCAGTTGTTCAATTTCTTGATGTAAAAGTTGATTTCACTATTGTCATTGTTAGAATACCTAAATAATCAAAATAAAATATCTAGAATATCTATACAACAGTATATGTGAAAAAAGAAAGTAGAACAATTAATTGAAGAAAAAATTAAATAGGCTAGCAACTGAAAATCAAGATCTGCTTTTTTTTTTTTTATGAATTACACTTGCATTTAGTGTTTGTGGCTTTAGCAGTAGTTGGTTAAAGACTGAAAAAGAGATGTCTTCTTTTAGGTTGATGTAGTGCTCTCTGAGGTTCCATGGCTTTATACAGCCATGCATAATTTTTAGATGTTCCAAAGATTGCCTAAAGTGGCTGTGCTTGCTTTATTCATATCATCAGCAAAGTTCATCTCATCAGCAGGAGAGATACCATCAGAACTTTTCGGCTCCAAAATGTACTTTCCCGGCATAAATCCTATGCATCATACTTACAGAGGCAGAAAAGTACAGGATTACACATCAGTGATGTATTTTTTTATGTAAAAAGTCTTGCCACTGCTGTTTAACGAAAGGAAGGGGGATTAGAAATAGCCCTAAGAAGGATTCAGCTATCTGTCTTTCTATGCAGATCACAAATACAATGCTCCCACTTCTCACTAGAAATAGCAGGAAAGGAGATCTGATTATCAGAAACTGTCTGTGAATGAGCATAGGAACTTTGTAGTGGACCGAAGTCCATCTTGTAACAGAGCAGAAGAGTGTCAGTTTCAAAGCTGCTTCAAGCTTTGCATTCAGCTGAGTGCTTGACTTCAGACACTGCTTAAACTATCAGTCAGCGAACCCCAGGATAATGCAAAACGAATGCGTCCACAAATATTCTGCTCTCCAAAACAGTAATTTGTTTAGAGTAAAGCTGTTTATACAGCCTTCTTCCCTTGTCGGCTGCCTCTCCTGCCATCGAACTGTGTATGTCTTCTGGGAAGGCCACTTCTGGAGAAAATCAGCTTTCTCTGGAAGTAATAGGATGTTTTGGTAAGTAGCCCACAGTCTAATATCCTTCTGGTAATGGCAGAAATTCTCTTGAGAGTTTTCTCACTGGCCATATCAAGGAACAATGAAATTAGGAGGACTGACTGGCTCCTTCGCTTTCCTTTTCCTAATCCAGAAAATGAAGATAGAAGTTGCTTACCAGCTGAAATCCTTGCTAACCCAGCAGGCTGAATTCTTGATGACAAAGTTATTCTTAGCTTAATTTATGACTTTCTGAGATATTAAGTAGGGTATTTACAAAACATGTTTTCCCTAGGGGTATACAGCTTTTGAGTATTTAATTTTTGCGTATTTGAGTATTAAGTTACTTCTTTTCCTAGGTATTTGCAGGTAATAAAGAATACGACTCCTTTATCATTCAGTCTAAAATTACCACAAATCAGATATTGGTATTTATGTGATGGTTTAGAGTCATTTGCATACACAAAACAGGAGAGAGAAGTATGTGTATACAGACAGCATTTTTTGGGGAGAACAACATCATCTAATACATAGCCAGGTAGTCCTGCCATTTCCAGATACGTTTTTAGGGCAAGTTAAGCTAGTGACTAAGCATAATACCCAATGAAGCATTAATGTCTGTTAAGCAGCATGGTTTTGATTCCAGAAGGCTGATCTGAGAGGGTTTTTTAAATTTTAATCTAGGTTCCATTCTGGAACTGTTTCTCTTTCCCACCCCTATAAACTTGAGAGCCAAGTTGTTTTTTGATTTCTTTTACCACCTGCTGCTGATGTTCTTTCTTTTACTATTCACACTAAAGCACTGAAAACAGATCAATTTAAAGAAAGTTGTTTACTTTAGAGAATCTCTCTTTTTGTCAAGAGATTTTTTTTTAAATGGTATTCTTCTGTAGTTGACATCTGATCCAACATGAGGGAAGAAGAAAATACTTTGCTTTCTTAGTCTGTTACACAGTTTTATAGGAACTGGGGAACTGGGCATGGCATAACTAACTTTACCTGGCCCATGAACTCAGATACAGCAGTCATCATTGTTCCTTCTGATGTGTTTTCTTTCACATCCAGTTTTTTAAAAGTAGGTTAACACGGAGGGGATTTTCTTTACTGCTCCGTTTTGGTACTTTAGATATCTTTTTACTAATAAGCTAAAATTGAGCATTGCTGTAACTGTCTAGAACCTCCCATAAGCCTTCTACTCCATGACCATCTGTGATTTTCTCATTTAATGTCCAAAATTGTATTTACAGTACCTTGGTCTGTTGCTTCCCATGATCTGGGCTCTTTATTCATGATCTTCTATCCATGTGCTTCAACAGTATCTGGTTGTCTAAAATGCTAAATGTGGGCAAAATACCTTTTATGTGGAATATAAAAAAAAAAAAATTAAAGTATTTTGTGTCTTTACCATTATAGCTTATCCAGTCTCTTCATGGATTGATTGATAGCTGAGTTATGGGTGTGAGATAAAAATAAATGGCTTTAAATTTCTCATGTGTTAAACCAGTATGGCGTTCAGAGGATGCTGGATCTTCTTTTCTGTTCAGTCTTTTTCATTTTGCTTGGGCAGAGACAGTAAACCAATATTCAAAGTTGGTTGGCAATAATAAACTTGTGAAGTGCACACCCAACCTATGGGGCATTATGGTTGCTTAGTTCATGCATGTAAATTTGGGGGTTTGAAAACCAAACAAGTCCACACCCGTAGTGTCTTCTTGGAAAGTGTGTTCTAACATTTAATCTTAGTGGCATTAGTAATTTAATTTTCAGAAATGTTGAGAATTGAGAAATGTTGAGAATTGTCGATTTTTAGAAAAGTCAAAACAACTGGGTGTTTAGCACCATTTGAATGTTATTTTGAAATTAACAAATTGATAAACATGTTAAGAGATTTATGCACCAGCTAGGGAATATCTCAATGCAACAAATTCCATCTCTTCAGATTTATTTCAAGTCTACAACATACATTAATTACTTTACACCTGAAATATACAGTAACAGGAGGAAAAATGTCTTAGCTTTTAGAAGTATTATAGTCAAAACCAGCCTTTTGCAAAAAGCCTTTAAAGACAGTAGAGCAGAGAATTTCTGGTGGATACTGTTGATGTGTCCTTTGGCAAGCAAAACCAGATTATTTAAGGATACACTTTTAAAATGGTTTATAGTAATGTTAATCAGAAGAGATGCAGCTGTAGTTAGCTTATTGTACAGGTATTCTGCCATAAAGATTTTAGAGAGCTTTTGCTTTTTTCTTTTGTTTACAAAAGCAGCCTGCACTTAGAAAGACCTCAGTTCTGCAAATGCCTGCACATAGTTCACAGAGTGTAAAAGTAAGTGTGCAAGATGTCTTTGTAGGTTTTGGACTGCTGTGATTTTCTTGCTGATTAAAATTCTTTTTGTAATACTAGAAGGGTGATGTTAAAGTGGTGATCACTGCTTTTTTCTGTTCTATATGTTTATTAATTACAGCAGTTGTGATTTAACTCCTCTTGATAAAAATACAAAAGTTGATATATTGTTATGTTCATGTTTGTTGTTTTAGGAATCTTTGGATGATTCTCAAGTAGCTGGAGCTTGTGCAACAACAGAAGAAGTGGTTCGCTATGAATATCATGTCTTGTACTCCAGCAGCTACCAAGTACCCGTGCTTTATTTTAGGGCTTGCTTTTTAGGTAAGACCAATTTTCTGTTAGACAAAGTGATGAATAAAAACATGTCAGATGCCACAGATGTTAAAAACACAAATTTTATATTAAACAGAGGAACAAAATAATGATCGTATGTAATAAGAAAGTAAGAGATGAGACTGTTCACCAGTAAATTTTATAATACTCCAGACACAGAGCTTCAGGACCTTGGAGTAGATGATATCATCTCAGCCTGAAGGAGGCTGATCTTTGGCTCCTGGCATCTTGCCTGTGGTTGACTAAAACTGCTGATCATTTTTCTTGTTCTTTCCTTTAAATGAATACAAAAACCTTAAAGCTGCAGGTTTGAATTTGACTATGAAATAAGTGGAGAGAATTACAGTGCTTCAGCAGAACTGTGTCTGCTTCTTTGAAGCCTGACTTTGAGCCACAAGGCTGGGGGTGTAAATAAACCTTTTAAAGTGTATGTTGTTTTCTGTTGAAATCAGCTGCTTTAAAAAATAATGACAATAATAAGGTATTGTCTTTTTCTATCTATTAAAACTGGTTCTTGAAACACTAACTGATCTTTTTTTTCCTCCTAAGATGTACATCTTGTTACCCATTACTCAATTGCTACAGCTACTGTGATTTTACTCACCATCCTGTCAGGAAGGAAGGAGGAACACAGAGCCTTCCTCCAAGGCCACTGTTAGTGTCACTTATTTAATCAGCAAACATAGAGTGATCACACTGCAGCACTGGCTGTGCTCTGTTCCTCTCTGCCCGAAGACTGCGTACCAAGGGCTGAGGGACTGAAATCTTCAAGTCATTTCTTCAGTCTCCTGCATGGTAGCATCAGCATCTTTTGTGTTTTGAATAATCTCCTAACTTTATCTAGATAAAGATGTCTGACTGTTGCCAGAGATATCTTTTTTCTTTTTAATTAAAAAGTAGCTTAAGATGCTTTGAATGTGTTTGGTAGATTTAATCACTCTCTGCCTTATATTGTTTAATGGTTTCTAATTTTGCAGTGTTAGCATTTTAAAAGGCACTTTAGATTTAAAATTGAAGAACAAATTCTCATAGACTCCCTGGTGAAAGGATTTTAGTCAGAGGTGCAGTTTCAGGAACGGATAATTTGGGGTAAATTTTCAAACTGGGACATGGGGAATTGGGGACATTGCTCTATCTTTACCACCAACAGAACTCATTTGCACACATCCTGCTGCAAATTTATTTCTAGAATTATTACAGACATTTAGAAATGTGCAGTGTTTTGCCTTTAAACTTATGTGTAGACAGAAGGGTGAAGAAAGTTTTTCTGTAAGAGACAGGTTAACCTATTCGTGGTCGTGAAAAATGTCATCATCTTGGTTTTTGCTGAATTAATAGTGCATAGTCTCTACAGGAGAGATGGAGATGCTGCAGGTAGAAGAAATAGGACACTATTTCTACTGTACTGTACTTTCATATAATTAGTATTCACCATAAGCAGTTAATCACCAGAGAAGAGCTCCCAGAGACAAAACAAGTTGTTTAGCTTGTCAGCATCAGGGAATCGGAGGTGTTGAAACATGACTCCTTATATCTGGAAGTGGATATTACAGAAGCTAGTGGATGATCTAATGCACAATCGTAGTATTATGTGCCAACAGCTCCCCTTGCAGTACAAATATGTAATTGCTCCTGCAAGTGAGATTATGTTTTAAAATGCTTTTTGGGAACCTTTCACAATGGAAAACAAGGACTTTTTTTGAGATAATTCCTGAAGTCACCTGGGCTCTCTTTCGCATTTAACGCTTTCTTTTAACATATAACGTTCTCTGACTCTTGAAGAGAGAAGGATACAAAATACTGGTAATAAGTACTTCTCCAAGAATATTTTCAGCTGTTATTCTCTGATTTCAGTTCTGGATAGTTTATTTTTGAAAACAGCAAAATCTGTCATCACTGCAAATAATTTACCTGCCTATACAGTGCTATCTGAAGGCACCAGTGTGGGTTTTTCAGAAACATGCAAACATCAGTCAATCACAATCACCTGAGCTCTCTCAGAGAAATATCTTTTGTCTTGCCCTGAGCCTAATATGAAGAAAATTCTAAGGTAAAGCCCCGAGATTTTTTTTTTTTTCCTGAGAAAGGTCGTAGTCTTCCTGTGATAGGCTTCTCACCTTGTTTCTCAGACAACTAGAAATACTCGCTGCATTCCTTATCTGAAATTTTCAGAGAAGAATCTTCTTCTGAGACCTGCATCGATTTCTCACTCTAAATTCCTACTATTGTTTTCAGATTAACTAACAAAATGGGTTCTTCACAAGTCTCTTGCGAGCTGCTCATGGTTTCCCTTGAATCCTGTCCATACTGATCCTCATGTTAATTAGAGCATGTTGCAAGAGGTGAAGGTGAGCTATAATCCTTCCAGTGTTTCCACAGCCCTGCCCTGTTTTGTCTTCCCCAGCAGCAGAGCATGGAGGTTGAATTTAAAACTCTGCTTCCTCTCTGGCAGTATGTTAAGTGGCCATTATAACTCGAGGCCTGCCTAGGAAATAATAATTCTTCTGTTCAACCTGACTAAGTAGTTTTGCTTGTTTTGCAATGCAATTCAACTCCTTACTTTGTATGTTATGATAGCAACCGGTGCCAGCCTGGCCAAATCTGTGCTATTCCAAATAGACTCTAAAAACTTTTCTAGAATAATTAAATCCTTCTTTTCTCCCTCCATTTTTCACTGACTGCTTGTCTCCAGCAGTCCCTCCTAGGAAAAAGGCTTCTCAAAGGGTCGCTGTGGAGTTTTTCCCATCCTCTTTAGCAGGGTAAGCATCTTCAGGAGCTTGTGTCAGTGAGGACATCTGGTTTTCACTCGTTTCTGCTAGTGGTTGCACTTAAACATTGCAGGTCAGTCCTTCCAGCAGAAAGACAAAAGCTCAATTGTAGCCTTATCCTTGCTGCTGTTTAAATGGGATGAGTTATTTTCTGGAATTCATCTTTAAACCTCTTTTCTCTTTTTTGTCAGAAGAAGTTTGATATGTAAGGTAGTAACAAGGTAATGGCTTGAAATTTTAATTGCAATAGGACTAAAACAGTTTGAAAGACATCTAAACTTTCTGGTAGTCTCTGGGGATAGATTTACAGGGAAGATTTTGTTCTGTGCAAGGACAAATACTTCAGCTGAAAATGATTAAATGTGATGACTGTCTGGAAAGATGCTTGGGAACATTACAGGATACAAGAAGATATTTTTAGGATACACATATACATCTGAGTAACATTTTTCACCAGTTCACGATACTTTCCATGTGGCATATATTCCTAAATTCAGACCTTCTGAAGTCCAGACAGTGGTCCTCAGTATCTCAGAGTGTCAGAGAACTAGGTGTCCTTTCTCCAATATTAGTCTTATGCATGCCATACCTTTGAAAAGCAGGAACCCTTCTTTCTTTTTCTGGCTTCCGAGATTACCAAAGAGGTAGCTGAAGAAATGCATGAACCCCTTGCTGAGATCTGATGTCAGCAATTAGCCCTCTTAGAGACAGATGGTGTAGGCAATTAGCCTTCCCCTTCAGTGCTGGCATCAGCCAGATGGGCTGGGCTAGGTCCAGTAAGCTTTCTTTAATCAGCAGAGTATTTCCCCTTTTCTTCATCTTTAAGATGTGAAGGAACTTCAGTTTTTTCCTGAATTGTCATCATCTAAAACCATACATAAAAACACCTCTTGCATTGACAGTGAGGTAGCAGCAACAAAATCACAGGTGGACACAGGTATCATTCAGGAAACACCCTGTATGTCAAGAAAAAAAAAAGCTTGTTTCACACTTTGCTACTGCTTTTTCCTGCAAAGCTAGAGAAAGATTCGCGAATACTGACTAAGCACCAAAAAGAAAGAGCAGGAGTCAACACAGACTGCACCCCAGCTCACCTAGAAAAGAGTGAAGAAAGGGGATTTTCAAGTTGACCTGCTCAAAATATGTTTAGCTTTCTGACAATACAGATAGATCCCTGCCAATAAAAACCATGCTAATCAGTGGTTAGAGACAGCTTGGAAGATAATGTAGCTTCCTCCAACCCTGAAGGCATGACTTTCTGTGTTCATAACAGTACTGGGCCTGATGGATGCACTTTCCAGAAACCAGACTTACTCTCTGAAGTCAAAAGCACTCTCTCCTTTCTCAGAAAAATGTCTCTTCTTAAGACCTTGTTCTGTGAGAAAGGGCTGGATCATGGTTTTGGACATATAAAACATTTTGTTAAAAGAAAATCTGCTTTTTAATTATTTCTTATTTCTGGTGATAAAAACAAGTTAACCCCAACTGGACCTTAACCAAGCCTTTTGAAGCAAGTGTTTGTTATTATCAAGGCAGTTTAAATAATAAAAATCAGAGTTTCTGATATGAATGCTGTAGTTATTCTTGGCTGACTGTTATGGCAGGCGAACTAATTGATTCAAGCCCATAGTGAGTGGCAGAAGTAGAACCAATATTAGGAGTTCTTGACTCTTATCCATCAGCTTCTTTCTCAAAAAGTATCTCATCTGGTTGTCTCCCAGGCTCTTTTGTCCCTTCTTGTTGTATTTTGTCCTAGCACTGATGAGTGGATAATGTGTTGTGCGCCAGCCTTGTGGTCTGTCAAGGGAAGGGTAAATCTGGCATGACCCACAGGCAGCTACCGACTGCAGTGTGGTAGAAATTTCCTTTTGCTCTCTGTGGCAATTGGTGTGATTATTTAATGAGGTAAAATATACAAAGCAGGCGTATAACCACAAATTTTTGATTCTGTCAACACACCTGCTCCCAGCTATACCTGGGACAGGGCTTAGGATGAGCACCTCAGGGCTTAGGCAGGCACCTCAGCATCTGCGTCACCCTGTGGGGATGGTGGATAAATGCACTGCAGGGTGAAACTGATGCCTGCGCCTTCCTCTCCTGCTACTTCTCTTTGCTCGCTGCTGCCGTCGCCTTGTTTTTCTGGCTGTACGTGGGGAGCTCGGCTCCGTGACAAGAAGCGGCGCCACAAGAGGCAGAGCGGCCGCCTGGCTCAGCGGGTGCCGCCGTGGCCCCTTGTTGCTAGCAGCAACAATTACAGGCCGCTCTGTCAGCCCCTAGACACGTGAACGCTGGCAGCCCTGGAAAACAGCGGGCTGAAAGTGCCCAAAGAATACAGAAGTGTGTTTTGTGCCAAGATGGGAGACTGGGATTAACATGGCTTCAGTTATATCGACCTAAATGATTCAATATGTGCTTGCAGCCCAGAAAGCCAGCCGTACCCAGGGCTGCACCAACAGCAGCGTGGGCAGCAGGGCAAGGGAGGGGATTGTCCCCCTCTGCTCTGCTCTCGTTAGACCCCACCTGGAGCCTGCGCTCAGCTCTGGGGCCCCAGCACAAGGAGGACAGGGATGAGCAAGTCCAGAGGAGGGCCACAAGGATGATCAAGGGGCTGGAACATGTCTCCTGAGAAGACAGGCTGAGGGAGTTGGGTTTGTTCGGCCTGGAGAAGAGAAGGCCCCGGGGAGACCTCTCAGCAGCCTGCCAGTGCCTAAAGGGGGCTGCAGGAAAGCTGCGGGGGGACTCTGTGTCAGGGGGTGTAGGGATAGGGCAAGGGAGAATGGCTTTAAGATGGCAGAGCATAGATTTAGATTAGATATGAGGAAGAAATTCTTCACTCTGAAGGTGGTGAGGCTCTGGACCAGGCTGCCCAGAGAAGCTGTGGATGCCCCATCCCTGGCAGTGTTCCAGTTAATCTTTAAGTTCCTTTCCAACCCAAACCATTCTGTGATTATATGATAAACAAGTAAACAAATTCACACACAATGAGGACTTTTAAAACATGTAACACACCTCCAGTCAGATTACCTGAGATGAGTTTTATCATCCATACTTATCTTTTGATACAGAAAGGAGGAAGAACAAAGCAGACTACAAAAACTTAAAACTCTTCTTCACTTCCAGCTGCTATCTAACATACTAGGACTTCTATCAGTCATTTGAGATCTTAGTGTAGCTTTTATTTAGTTTTGTTTTGTTTATTTCGTCTCATTCAGAGGGAAAACAACAGACTTTGAGGTCTTCATCCTGCAAAAGGCAATGGGAAAATTACCCATTAATCACCTGTCTTTTTGCAAGGGTCTTACAGTTCCCAGCTGTGAAGCTAAACCTCATGTCCATTTTAAGTATTGATAAGTTATTCTTTCCTGCTGTATTTGTATTCCCATCTTCTAGGAAACTGAGCTAGTCAATTAGATGAGAATTTATAGGAATACAATACTTGGGAGTATGTATGAAGTATGTATGATTACTAAAAACAAAACAACAGCAAAAAAAAAAAAAAAAGACTTTATACTCATTTAAATCTTAGTGAAATATATTATAATTGTGCAGAAAATTCAGAATGTAGGGAGGCTTAAATCCAAGGATATTTCAATATGTAAGTGCCTGGTCAGAATGCCCGATCAATTTTTGTTCTTATGTGAAACGCTGCAATTAGTTTATAATAACTATTGAAGTGTATAACTGACTGTGATCTCACTCTGGTGTGATGTAAAACTTCTGGTTTTAGTTTATATGTATTTTTATCTGAAACAAAAATAATTCTATACCGAAATATGATGGACAGTATGCTGCTTTTCATACACGAAGTAATAAGACCCATGAGGCAAAACTCAGGTAATTTTTAACTATGTGATTAATCCTTGATCCCATATTTGATAATTTCTATAAATGAGATGGTTAGTCAGAGTAATCCACTCTATCTCAATTTGCTCAAGTGTTGCTATAAAAATTCACAGAGATGTACAGGGCAAAATCTAGAGTGGTAAATCAAATTTTTCATTTGAATGTATGTTGTTTTAGATTTTCCATTTACGCTCACTCTGAATTGCCTTTGCAGGTTGTATGGAAAACATAAAATTGCAAGTATCTATGGTATTTTGTATTATTTGTACACAGATGATCTGAGCATAAATATTTCCTCCTAAACTTCACTTACTCTCTAGTAACAAATTTATCAGCAAGTGTTAGCCAGAACAACTTTGATATCTGCCATCACAGGACAGGGGAGATGCAGGTCTAGCAAGTCTCATGTTCCTGAGGATGGCATAGCGTATCTACTTAATATTCTGTTGCCTTCGCAGATACTTCATTTGCTGCACATCTTAATGCTTCTGTTATATGGTGCTTAAGTAAGTGCAGAACTTGGTGCAGTTTTTTCAATGCATGCAGAAGATAAGATAAAACAGAGACTGTAGGCAGCTGTTTTTAACTTACATCTAAACATGGCATTCAAATGTTAATTGGATGAATAAATCTTGTTCATTTTACAGACATGAAAATGTCAGTAGAATAAAACTAGTTATCACAGGATAATGGTCTCTGACACCTAATAGATGTTACGATGAAGCAACTTATTGAAAGTATATCAAAATATCCTATTGCTATTTGTCAAAAACAAATATTCTGAAAAAATTGACATGATTATTTTCAAAGTGGTAATACCTTGGCATAATTCTAACATCACCACTGAAACGTGCTGTGACAATATGGCTCAAGAAAAAAATGTCTTAATGTCTCAAATGTCTCAAAATATGTCTCAAGGAAAAAGAAAAAAAAAAAAAAGTCCTCTAAGTTAGCAAAGGGCAGTGAACTTTTGACTGCATAATTTTGTTCCTTGCATTTTTTTCCATTCTCTCACTATGAATTACATGTATTTACATGAAATAACTGTTAATGATGCTATTCTGTGGTTTTTAATCTCTCTTACTCAAGCATTGTTTTACAAAGTTATTTTAACTTTAGAACTTGCAACCAGGAAAGTGAGTTTTTCCTCTCAGGGGATGGAGAAGTATAGGATAGTTTCGAGAATTTGGGCTAGCTTTATACACACATCCAGTTAGGATTTGAGCATTACTGTTCTGGAGTTTTGAGGCCAGAAGCAGCTCAGTCACATTCTGCTGTTTTTTCCATCTGTCTGCAGATAATCAGTATTCTCAGATTTTCTTTTGCTGTACTCTATTAATACAGCCTGCTTAAGAGCTCTGACTGTGGGTGCTTTTTCCCCTCCCCTCTACCACAGATGGAAGACCTCTAACTCTGGATGAAATATGGAAAAGTGTTCATGCGTGCTACCAGGCTCGTCTGCTGGAGGGGCCCTGGGACACTATTACACAGCAGGTGAGAAGCCACTCGTCCATTACAAAATTGATGGTTGCAATATATGCCCAAATCCTCAATGGCCTTATTTCTCTCCTGGACACAAATAAAAGATATAGAAGTCTTACTGAGGTATGTTGAGCCAGTTATGAACAACAGTTTCAGACCTGGATTTTGAAGAATACATAGATGTTCACCACATAAGACTTAGTGTGACCATATCTCTCATTTAAAATCCTTCTCAAAAGCCAGTCCTGAAAACTGATAATTTCTAAGTAATTTTGGTTTTTGGCAACTATGAAAATAGACTTACTTGCTTACTTAAGTAAAATATAGCGGTGTAATAGTTCACAGATTGTCTGTTAATCAAATTACCAAAAAGACTGTGTAATTTTCAATTTTAAATAGACCTGCAATCCCAAGAATTGAAGGAGAGAAAATTAGTCTCTCAATCAAATAATATGTTGTTACTGACTAATGTACTTAAGAATCAGTGGTTAATGAACACCATGTTTTACAAGAGGAAGCAGATTAGTAAACTCTGTTATCAGTGCCTTGTTTTAGAGGTATTCAAATCACTTTTATTTGAAGTGGTCTTAAAGTCACTAGATTATTTCAGCAATTTATGTCCTATTCGTAGAATTGTGATGGTGGCTGTCTTGAAAACAGTCCTGTTTGTGCCCAGGAAGATGTGACTCAGAGCTGAGCTGTGCACTCTGGGTTCTCCGCTCAGCTCCAGGCCTCCAGTGCAAGTTTGGACAAAGAGTGGGAACTCTCCAGGTGTGAGGTTTTTTATCATCAGAGGAAGATACCAATGTCTCTTTTCTTTCCCCACTTCCATCACTGGCTTCTTGATCTTAGCTGCTTCCAGGTACACAGGTCTCTTACAGGAGCAGCTGGTGCAACAGGAATATAACCTCAACTGAGGTCTACAGGTGTTTCCATAATTCAACTAATACAACTTAATTACAGGATGTCTATTTGTAAATGGCACTCAATCATGGGAACACAAGCAACGTTGATGTTTTTGCAGCCACAGACTATTATTTGTATTATAATAGCTCCCTGAGAACTTAACAGGCATTGGTTTTCAGATGTTTGTTGTGCATTTCTGAATTCTAATTGTGAGTTTGCAGATTCTGTCATAATAGATGCTTTTAAATAAAGTATTAATTATCTGGGTTGTCTACTACAGAATGAAGATGAGAAAATTGGATTTAATAAAATAATAGATTAGCTGATAACTCCCTTTTCTGCACAAGAAAGTTTTGTAGTTCAGATTGTAAAGTTTTGTGATTCATAGCTCAAGTTTAAGATTCAGAGCTAAATCATGACAGTTTCTGCATAGAAAGGCAGAAGATTCAATTAACTTTGCTTTCAATCCATTTGAAAATCCATTGCTGGTAGATAGAGACCAGTAACTCTTAATTACAGTCAGATGCTAGGAATCCTTTGGGGCTGACATCTCAGGTATTTCCCAGATGAGCTGTTCTGGCTTGTGGATAGCTTACAGTCCCACCTGCAAAAATGTATAGGAGAGTCTGCTATCTGCACTCCAGAGGTGTTACTCCTCTACACTTCTACACATTATACTGTGGCCTGAAGCCACATTCACGCTCCTCTGTAGAAAGCACTGTCTCTTTCTATTTGTCTGCAAAGCACTGCAAAAACCCACAGCACAGTGTAGGTAATAAATCATAATGCAGTACTACTGAGAATAAAGCGAAAAGAATATGTTTGAAATGTGTAAAATCAGAGTGATGGAAGCCAAAAGGAAAAGCAGGTCACTCCCACCTGGAGATTACTTTTGCCTCTTAAGACACAGTAAAGTAAAACTGGCCTGCATCTGTTAACTAGGGAAGTAAGTGTGTGAGATACATGCTCGCAGGGGCTTGCAGGAACAGGTTTTATGTTGGTAAAATGTGTGGTGTGCTGAGCCTCTTGTCTCTGCGGCACCTTTCCAGAAGTGGTTCAGCCCATGACTCCAGTGACAGAAACTAAGATATAAAGAAAAACATTTTGGAGAAATTAGCAGAGTTATAGCAGCAAAACACTACTGGACATAACATCGAGGTGATATTCCATTGAATAAGTCATTGCAGACTAAGTTAAACTGCTTTTTCCCAAAATAATGCACATTGTGCCTCAGGCTGATAGCATAATATTGGAACTGCTGGCAGGTAGAAGGTAAGATCCTTCAGCAGTTCCATGAATGATTTGGAATTAATTTACCTCTTTTTTTTTTTTTTTTTTTTTTTTTCCCCTATGCCTTTTGTATGTACCTCATTTCCCTGAATACCATGTACCTGTGGCTTATGGCTGTTGAATTCTGCTGACTTGAGGGAGGTTAGCCTGCTTCACATCAGTATTGAACCAGGTCCAAAGGCCCCAGCTGCATTCCTGGATTGAAAATGTACTTTCCCACATGGCTGTGGGAGAGAGCCTCTGGGAAAGCCGCTTTAAGAGGTCTACAGTTTTAATTTTAGATGAAAGCACACAGGCACCGGGCAGTGAGGATGCACTGGCCATCCAGCCAGGTGGTAAGAAGACAAAGGGAGTTCATGGTTTTGTGCGTACATTTCTGTCTGAGTCTGAGGGGAGGCAAAGCACCAGCACAATTAACAGTGCCAACAGTATTGTATTTTAAGTGCCAACAACTGCTGGTATAACAAACACTTCCCCTTGTAAATTGAGAGATACATATGCCAGATCAAATAGAAAACAGCAGTAAAGATCAGAGCATTCTCAAAGGAATTACAAAAGATAATAAAAACCTACAGTAAGCAATAGCCTGCAAGGCTCAGATCAAAATGGGAGTTAGGTCTGCAAGAAGAAGTGTTTTTTTGCCCTCAAGTGGGCCAGGGGTCTGAACTGAAATACCAAGTGTTTTTTCTTTTTTTTTTTCTCCTGCATTTCTGCTGACCAATTTTGCTATGTGGGTTAGGCTTTGCCTGCAGGGACATAGATCATGTAATGCAAGTCACTGGGCAAACTCACCAAAACAGGCTTGAACTCTCAGTACACGTGGACAACAGAGAGAGAAGGTTCAGGATTTTGCTCCAAAACAGAGCAAAACTTCTACAAGCAATTCACCACTGGGGAAAAAAAAAAAAAAAAAAAAAAAAGAGCAGACAACTGTCAAAGGGTAATGTTACTTACCTTTTAACAAAGGCTGATTTTGGACTTTAATTCAAGAGTTGACAGATCAGGAAACAAATTCTTACTGCCATTTTTTAATCACAGACCCAGGATGTTCAACCAAACATTTGGGACTTACATTCTAAGTGTTTTATGAAATGTGTATAGCATGCCAGTGTAGAGTCGTAATACAACTATGTTTTGTCTTATACTCTGTATGGCAAAATATAGCAGAGATCAGGAACTGAAACATAGCATGAGCTCCAAAGAGTTTAGCTATTTGGCAATTATATCACCAATATAATTGAAAACAAATTTAAATAAAACTTTGAACTTTTCTGTTACTTTTGATTATTATTTGAAAGGCATATTCATTTTCAGAGAAAGTGTCTTTAGATATTTTTACTGACTAGATTATTTTTACTGCAGTAAGCAGAAGCCAACTAGTTACCTTCTCATAAATAAATTAGTATGATAAGGTTGCATAGTATTTTATAATGATAATTGATAAATGGTGATGATTTAATTGCACTTCCTCTAGTAATAATCTTAAAATGCTCAAATGAAGTTCCTGTGATTGGCTTTCTTGTGAGTTAAATCTCCCTGGAGTCTTCAGTCATCCCTTTTCTACATCCGGAGATAACTTGCTTTAGCTGTTTTAAATAATACAAATCAATTATAACACACAGCTGTTTAACAAAACTTCTAAATGTTGCTACAGGTCTCTGTGGGTATTTCCTGATGGCTTTTAATGACATCAATTTAGCACACCTGGTAAGATCTGTGTTAGCTGGAAGTAGCTTAATTCTGCAATGACAGGAAAATTAAGGAGTATTTATGGATTACTGTTGCATTTCAGAACTGTTGCCAACTGTGATTTTAGCTTCTTTTTGAAGAGTCAGAAAGGGAGTTGCAGACATGGCATGTCTGTGTCCTGAATATCTTCCTTGTAATTTCATAGATGCTTTTGAGGATATCCTGCATTAGCTATTACTCTCTACGTATTCTGAAAGAATGTTGCTTTGCATTTTTGAATTAGTGGATTTTAGAAATGTACTCTTTCGAAGAAGCTCCTTTCTGAGTGCCTATTGTAACTTTCCTGAAATACAAAGAGAGCTTTCCTCAGTTGCACCTCAGCTGGTTTGTCCCATTCAGCATGAATTAGGATGTCCTAGGGGATCTTCTGGGCACCTCAGACTGCCAGCCCTGTTTTTTTCCTGACTTTTTAAACGTACTTCCTAAGCTTGTTATGTATTGGCCTTAAGGACAAATAAGAAATATCGATGTTTCCAAAGGAAGACAGAAATGTTGTGAATCATAGAATCATTCATGTTGGAAAAGACCTCTAAGATCATCTAGTCTAACCTTTAACCCAATATGGACAAGTCCATCATTAAACCATGCTACTAAGTTCTACATCTACATGTTTCTTGTAGATCTCCAGGGACTCAGCCACTTCCCTGGGCAGCCTATTCCAATGCCACACAACCCTTTCAGTAAAGAAACTTATCCTAATATCCAGTCTAAACCTCCCCTGATGAACTTGAGGCTGTTTCCCCTTGTCTTATCACTTGGTGCCTGGGAGAAGTGCTCAGTCCCCATCTTGCTATGAGCTCCTTTCAGGTACCTGTAGAGAGCAATGAGGTCTCCCCTGAGCCTCCTCTTCTCCAGGCTGAACAAGCCCAGCTCCCTCAGCCGCTCCTCACAGGACTTGTTCTCCAGGCCCCTCACCAGCTTCGTCGCCCTTCTCTGCACCCGCTCAAGCACCTCCATGTCCTTCTTGTAGTGAGGGGCCCGAAGCTGAACGCAGTACTTGAAGTGCGGCCCCACTAGAGCCAAGTACAGAGGGACAATCACTTCCTGAGTCCTGCAAATAGGATGAATGTAAAAATAGCACTGGAGAGATTTCAATTAATAACAGGAAAAAAAAAAACAACTCAGGAGCAATCTCCAAAACCTCCAAGCAAAAGTATCCAGCTAAAAAAAAATTACGGTAAATGGGAATAAAAGTCTGTACAAAGGAATGATGAAGTATATCATTGTGATAAGGGATGACAGCAAGAGAGACACATTTCTCTCACATATGCTCTGATATTTAGCAGAGAAGTCCAGTACAGTTTTAGGTAGATACATAGTGGTATTGTATAAAAAAGCTCCAACATAATGGTCCTTCTTTGTGTAAATGAACAGCAGGTTCACTGCTTTAAAATCCAGGTATGATACACCAGAGGCGTAGTAAATCAGCAGAAGTCCAAACATGTCATAGTGAAATGCTAAATGATGAGACAATTTGCAAAGAAAGACCACAAGAACAGGAGAAAGGATCCAAAACAAACAGTGGAGAACAGAGAATAGACCTGAAATGAAGGTGGAGAAATCTTAATCTTAAAGTGAGCATATTTTATGACGGGGTAGTGCATTATTTTACAACCAGGAATTTAAAACAAAGTTTCAGTTTTTCAGGTTATCTGTAAAGGCTATTATTTTAACTTTTGTCGTTTTGGGAATCTTCTCCAGCATGAATGGGAGATGTGCAGCAGTTAAACATAACTCTGTGTTTATAGCTAGAACTTCTGTCCTGAAATTACATGGTATTTGGTCCTTCTTGTAGAAGTTGACAATACAGAGTATTAAGTACCTGTGACTAGCAGATTTTGTCCTCTAATTTTTAGATACTTGCTTTTCAAAATTATGGCCTGATGATGCATATAGTTACCTATTAAAAAGTGAACTAAGAAGACCCATTTATTTTCCAGGCACCTTCCAAAACTTATTACAAAATAGTAGAGTATTTATTGGTGTGGACAATGGGTGAAGGCACTAGCCATTTTCATCCTGTCTTTGCGCTGGGGGGTGTTTATAAAAATGTGCACAGAACAACTTCAGCAGGGAAGAGTGAAACATTCCCACCTCCAAAACGCAGCTCAGTGGTACAGTGGTGTGGCTAACTTCCTATGAAGTTAAGAGCTTTACTCTAAAACAAGAAGAAAAGAAAGCTGAATCTAGGTCTCGTGTCTCAGATTAGTTCTTTACTCGCTTGTAGAGTAAAGCGGGGTATAACGGCCATCTCTTCTTTCTTTTTGGTATGTTTTGTACATTACCAGGTTTGGCTGTGTGGATGGCTGTGGGATTCAGTTTGGGGTGTAGGCCAGAGGTTTATGTTCTCCAGATATAGTTGTTTATGCCCATGGCAAGTAGCAGAAAAATGTTTTCTTCTTCTGTGAGGGGGGACTTAGCACGCTGAGAAACAGGTCTTCCAAAGGCTAGGAGTAAGCAAAGTGAGAATTTCAGAGAATTTTGGATATAAATCCCTGAACATATGTGCCCAAGTTCATTTTTGCTTCTTCTCATTTGTGCCAGTCCATGTCTCAGTTACTTTTTTCTGTTTTTAAGCAAACTAACAAGATGATTTTAAAAGTTGAAGAATAAATCTGATCACAGTCAGGAAACAAGCATCATCAATTTTTTTTTTATTTTTATTTTTTTATGAGTGTCATGTTGTCATAAACCCTGACCTTGCCCTGAGAAAACAAAGTCATAAACACAATCAAGTAAATCTGCTAAGTTTTAATCAATGCTCAGCGATGATGGAATGTAAAATCAAACATCCAAGGATAGAAATCGAATTGCATTATTACAGGAGGCTCAGCAGTTGAAAAACTGCCCAATAAAACAAGAATGAAGGCTTGGTGACTTGAAGGTTCTGTAGAAACAGTCTAAAAAACTAATCTGAGTCAGGACTCTGAAAGATCATGGGAGTTAACAGAGCACATGCTGCCTTGCTCATTCCCTGCCCCTTAGCAGGTTTTACCGAAACCTCTTCAGACCCAGATGCTTCTGTTACCAAAATGTGAATTAGGGCTCTGCCTGCAGGGCACTCCTCCTAACCATGGGAGCGGACAAGGTTCACGTATGGTATGTCGGTTCTGTTTTTGCTGCCAATAGGTTGGTGTTTTGATTCTTCTAGTGCTTTGCTGTCACCCCAGAAAAAAAAAAAAAAGACATCAGACATTCTGATACTGACTCTCAATGCAGTAGTTTGTGAGGGCAGTTGCAAGTCTTAAATCTCAGGGCTATATTAAATTCCTAAATGTGGTAGATCATTGTTGTCTATGTGGTAGTCTGTTAAAAGATCCTCCACGCTGTTTCAGGTCTTAGCTTACAGGCTCACCTTGTGTAACCCTTAAAATAGAAAGGTGTGGGCTGCTGACACCAATGCTAATTGAATGAGGCTGAAGATGATTGTGCTGTTTTCCTTCTGCACTGTGCATGCATCTTCATGTTCAGTCTATTCAGCCCTTTTATGAATCCTCATCTGCAATGAAGAAAGCTATTTGCATTTACTAACAACACTTCTACTACAAAAGGGAATATTTGCAACCCTGTCCCACAGATATTAAATTTCAGAACAGCAAGTGATAAGGAATTCTCCTATGTCTGATTTGTTACTATTGTTTATTTCTCAATTTCACCTAAATCAGATGTTTTTCTCCTGTCATGTGGTACTTAGCAGGTAGTTGTAATATCATCTCTGTTATATGTCCATTCTGTCACATAAAAAGTAGTCATCCAAATGAAAACTTCCCAAGAACAGCACAGAACTGCAGTATTTTTCCAGAGTCTGCGCTTTTTCAATATGTAGTTAAGAATCTGAAAGACATATTCTTTATAGAACTTCAATAATCCTGTCCATTACATCACTTAATTTATAGCAATGTTAACAGAAAAATCAATAAACATTATTTCTAAAATGTCAAGGATGTTAATGGTGTGATTTAAAAAAGGAAGAAGATTCAAAACTCTGAACAGAACACTTTGATATAGTGTTGTAGAGGCACATCTTGCTGAAACTGTGGTAGGGAGGATTTAAATCATTATGGCTCAGTCATCTTGAAAAATGTGTGTAGGTAGCTATTCTTAGACATACAAATCTTTCTTGCCATATTGTGGGATTTTGCTAAGTGGGGGAGGCTGTATACAGTATATCTTAACAGAAGGTTGCTAAGATCTCTCTTAAATCACTTTGACTCATATCAACAGTTGCTATGGATCCCCTGCTAATATTTTTGGAAAATTATTAGTACAACTTCCTGAGGAAAGGGAATCTTACCAGCATGGATTGGAAGGCTGTTTCAGAGGGAAAAATCTAAGAACGGAAAAGCTGGGTGAATATTTATTTCAATCTAAATTTTTCTGTGATAGATTGAACTTCTGTGGTTGAAAACACACAACAGTGGTGTACAAGCTAGCAATAAGGTTTATTTGAAAACTAAGCATTAATTAATAATGTATAGCTGCCCTACAGCTGAGTCATGCTTCTCCCAGTAAGACTTTATGGGCATAAACCTAGTCTGACTAATTTCAAAGGAGGAAAAGACCAAACAGTGGACCACTATTGAAGGATATAGAATAAGTGAAAAGGCTTAATGGGTAATGTTCATATGGAGATAAAAAGTGGTAGGAGGATCCTTGCTGATTTCTGGGGCACAAGTCAGTACAGACTTTTAGTGTTATTGCTCCTTGAATTGATCAGTTATTCTGAAATGGAGATTTAATAATATTTCTACACTGATACATAATTAATTGAATGAATTACAGTGTAGTAGTATTGATTCCCTTGATTCTTCTCTGCTTCTGTAGAAAAAATTTGACAGTGCTACACATTGCATTTGCCTTTACAGCCAATTTCTCTAGCAAGAGAGATTCCACAGAGCCTCCCAAGAAGAAGATGAAATAGTATATTCCTTTCCTGGTCTGGCATTGCTCATTGTAGGCAGAGATGGGTTGCTCTTCTGTCTTCCCCTGCAGTGACCTCCAGCAGGCCTGTATGGAACCAGAAAATCATTACTGATATGAGGCTGGTTACTGAATATTCCGCCTAATTGAATGTTCCTGTGAAGAAAAAATTAAAGTACACAGTAATATCGATTGCACAGTGTGAGGGAAATGGATATCATATATGTCACAAATTCAACTCCACATGAAAGACAACTGTCATGGTCACAAAACTGTTGTAAACTTGATAACAATTCCCCCCCCTTTTTTTTTTTTCTGCAGCAAGTGCTCTTGGTCAAGCCCTTCCGCAGATTTTATTTATTTATTTAAGAAAAGCTTTTAAAGTGCCATTTAAATGGAGGTTCAGTATCCAGGTTAACAGATCAGCAGTTCAAAAGCATTTAGACAAATTCATGAGACCACTTGTCCATAAATGGATTCAAAAAGACCATGCATGAATGTGTCCTCCATCATCTGTAGTACAACAAGCACAAAGGGAGTAAACCACAGAAAAAAGCCGGGCTCTTGCTCTACTACAACAGCTTTTCCACCTGCCACTGTTGCAGACCAGACCCACTGCTGGATGGATTCTGTTCCCATCCAGTAGGGCACTTCTTACATTCTTCAGACAGTCTGAGGTTCAAAAAGGAAGGTGAACTCATCAAAGGAGATGGATTTTCTTCATATGGTCAGACCAGTATATGCAGCTGTGTATAGACTCTGAGGACTCACAAAACCACCTGACAGCTCTTAAAGTTGAAAGTCAGACAGAGGCCAGTGTTGCGTTCCGATTTTGTATACTGTATTTCTGGCTGCATAGCAGCCTAATTCAGGAGTAAGCAGAGAGACTGCTCAAAATGCCCTGGCAGAATGGGAGTTACGGCTCCTGCAGCAGTGATATGTTCAAACTTCCGTAAACTTTTGGGCTCTCTGAAGAGAGCTCAGTGTTTCACTCATTTGTTGTCACAGACACTGAGGTGTTCCAAGTCTTTTTTGAACTCTGAATACCATTGTAACCAAAGCACTTAGCTGCAGCTCTGGGAAGGCCTCGTAGCAGACCGTTTCAGTTCCTTTTGGCATTTTCTGTTCTCCACCTTTCTTATGCCAGCATTCACTTTTTTTGGTGCTCGCTAATCCCAATTCAAACTTTTTACTCTGCCATATACTGTGTATAGAGATTCTTGGGCAACTTGTGACAGATCAGGCTTTTACACAGCACAATGCTTGTAGCCTTATATCGAGTCTATCATCAGGAAAATTACCACGAATATTGATGGTCTTAAAGTGTCTGTGCAAGAATAAGAATTTGCTGTTTCAGTAGTTATTCAGAGTATTGGTCCAACAAATGGTATTTCAAGTAATATGCACTATGGGGTGCAAGTCTTCCCTTGGCCTGAACTCAGAATGAGGGCTGAGTCACATTTTTACGGACATTTGATTGCCTTCTTATATTTGATATAGTCAAATTAGTGTTCTACTGCTCTGCTGCAGAAGAAATTTGCTTTCCATTCATTACCCTGTAGTAATTGTCTGTCTTCTGACAACATTATAGCTATTAGTCATACTTCCTTCTTGATAAACTATATAGAGGAGGTAGGAATATATGCCATCTCATTTGCTAGTTACAGTATTTCAAACTCAAAAGTCCAATGAAAATCTCTCTTCCCAATATCTTCTTGTCCAGAAATTCCTGGGATTATAAAGTGAACCCTTCGGGGGCACATTTATCAAATGCCATTATGGATTTTTTTTTCTTTTTTTTTTTCTGAACTCAACATTTTTTAATCAGAGTTGGAAATCTGTCCCAAAATCTTTCCATACTTATACAGCTTGTTGGATCTTTCAGTTTTGCACCTTAGATGAATCTCTTAACTTAAGAACAGATTTCAAATAGTAATTAATTAAGACTATAAGCTACATAACTAAAATGGTGACAACTGAATTAATCTTATTTTGGCAAGCATGGAAGAGGAATCATCTGTTTATTTTCTTGGAAAAATGGCTGAGATGCCATTTCTTGACAATATAATTATGGACCTGCCAATTTTTAACTATAGAATTTTCTTAAAGAATCCTAAATGCAAGTTACATGCTTTTGGGAAGTTTAGGCTTTAAAAACATAGCTTTGTCTGAGCGTCACCTAGTGCTTTATTCCACTTTTTCTTAAATTTAGTAATTCAAACCTGGTTTTATATATAAGCATCAGCAGTGTTGTCTATTCTTGTTTAATGTTATGCTTGTCCTGCGTGACTTAGGTATGCCTTTAAAAGATATTCTGTTAGATGTTAAATTATTAAAAAAAATAAATATATATGTAAATTGCAAAAGAGGATTATCACCCTCTTAAAACTGTAAATATTCTGGAATAAGGCAGATGAACCAATTTCAGGGATGAAATATGAAATAGGTCTTGGTTATCTAGTTATTTATGTTATTTTTTATTCTGTAGTATTAAGGTGATACAATTGTAAGCTCTGCACAAAAAGTGCATAAGCATGTCAGATCTTAAGACATTCTTTTCTGTTGTTATCACTGTGTTAGTTACAGAAACCACTATATGGAAAATGTATTTATCTTCTGAATAAACCTGAAATAGGAAGGGCCCAAAGATGTAAAGTAAATGAAAGTGAAACTTCTGATTAAATACATTTCTGTCTGTTGCCCTTGAAAACACTTTATTTCTGGGTAAATGGCTTTGTCTAAATGACTTTCTAACCTGCACTGTGCATTATACAAGAAAAGCAAAGCTGTCCTCAAAGATTTTGGATTGAGGTACCATTCCTGTTTTGGATGCACATCCTATTTCTGGTAGCTTTAAAAATGGAAGAGCAAGATTGATGTTTTTGTGACATTTGACTACAGACACGTTCAGGTGTCACATTCAGCAGAAGCTGAAGATGTCAACGTAAGTCACAGTAAGTTAGCAATGTAGAGGTGATGTGTGCATGGAATGTGGTGGTTAGAGCTCTGTCCAAATTAAAAAACAATTTTATTGCAAACTGTAGACAAAAGGCTGCATTCAGGCTGTGATCAGCCAGCTTTCATGTCATTAGCAGGGTTTTAAGATGTCCTTTATGGAAAAAGGAGTGGCAGTTTGTGCTCTGAAGAATTTGTTTCTTCAGAAACAGCATTTCCACCGTCTTGGCCATGATGGATTTGAAACAGCAGGTACAAAGTGGTAAATGTGGTTCATTTTACAGAAATTCTGGCTGCATCAAGTATTCTCGTATATTTGTGTTGTGGAATCTGCCAAAGCAACTCCATTTTCCTCAGAAAAACTCCAGCAGTTTGATTAACTGTTTTTTCGACTTGGACTTCATACTTGATGCAAGAAGAAAGCTTATTTGACTGTGTGGGGTTCACAGTTGTGAAAGTATTAATAAAAACATGTCGCTGAAGGTAGCATGTCTTTGAAAACACACAGGGAACACATACATTAAATCATAAGGGCAACTGTAACTGTCCCTCTCCAAAGAACTTGAGCAGGAATTAAAATCCATCTGTAGCCTTCTCCTCCAAAAAGTGGTTCAGTAATGACAGAAAATCGCTTTTTTCGTCTGATTTTCACTTTTTTTGTCTCATCAGGCTCCCTTCAGGTTTTCCCTAGCTCAGTACCATTGCAGATTTATTTTGATTATCTAAGAAAATGCAGGAGAGCAGAGATAGTTGCACTTTTAGAGTCATTCTCCAGTACCTGCTACAGACAGAAGTAGGCTGTTTTATCCTCAGCACGCTTAGCAATAGGAGTTCTTCTCTGTGTTTTACTGCAAAGTTGTCGGAACTTTCCTCAGTTACATCAGTGGGATGACTCGACTTCTGTTTGTAAATCGAAATCAAGGTGACTAAATATGTCACCTGTCCCAGGTAATAAACTATCCTGTGCCCACTAAGATGGTAGGAGCTTTTAAAATGCTTTTTGGATTTGCCAGCTTTTACAGCAAGCACATTCCTTTCACCAGCCATCTTGCCCCATCTGAAGATTTTTTTGATTATCACTTCTCTGTAACCAATACCAGTCCTATTCCTTAAACATTGTTTTTATGAAGTGGCTGCACTAGTAGAAATGTTCTGACCCACATCGGTAGAAAGGAGAAGCACTACACAGTTAGTATTCTAGCAGCTTTATTACTATCATCTGTGCCTTCCAACGGGATGATAGAAATTTCTGGTGTAATTGAAATTCCTTAATGCTGCTTCTGCAACACAGTGGTGCCATAATAATGGAGTTCCTGTTGCAGTAATTCCATTATTAGGGGAAAATCTGTAAGAAGGAAACAGAGAGAGATGTTTGGAACATGTTTCTTGTAACAGCTGTTGCTGTCCTGTTGCCTTTACAAGTACCATTACTGGACCTTGTAATCACAACATGCATATGCTCATCTGACTTCACTGCTCAGGCTTAATGTCCCCCTAGCCCTCATTCATAAAAACATTACTTGATTTTTACACCCAAACTGGAGCGTGTGTGTAATCGAAGCATGAAGTCTTCCTTTGACCTCAGGTTCAACGTGCTTTGGGTTCCACGTGTGCAGTTATTGTTGTGGTCGTGGGACATAGAGTCAATCTGAAGAGAAAAATTATATTGCTGTCTTTCTGAATAAGAAGAGTTTGATTTTATTGACAAGTAAGTTACTACTGGTGTGTATAAAAAATAAGGAATGAAAAAGGAGGTTGTGAATTCAAGGCCATAAAATACTTGTAGCATCATAACCCTGTGTGAAGGATTTTTACATAAGAGTAGGCATTTATTTCAGTAAGTGGGGTTAAAAGCTGGTGAAAAGGGAAGGGCCTGCAGCTTCCTTATTCATTGCATCACTGTTTCCATTTCCTTGAACGGAAGAGATTATGGAGGTCATGATTTATTAATCCTACCTTCTTTTTCTGACCTGATGATTGGGATTGCAAACACTGCTGGGAAAATACCTGGAGATGGTAGGTGCTGCATGGGGTGTTTGGTAGCAGTATCCTGCATGAAAGTTTTGACACCCCTCCGTGATGATATTTGTAAAACAACATCATGCAGACTGGATCGGGGCAGAGTTAGTTTTAGGTACAAATCCCTTGCACTATTGTAAACGGAGAGGCCATAAATGTTATGATGTATGGTCTAAGGCAAGTTAATGTAGCACTGGAGAAAATAGAAGCCATTACTACGGGACAAGCTCCAGTTATGACAGAGAAGATAAATGGTGCTGTTACAGGAGATGTACTGACAACAAAATACCTGCTGGCTGGCAAAGAGAATAGCGGAGCACAGCACAGCTACCTACAGGCAATTACCCGATACCTGAAGTAATGTTTATTTTTAATTCAAATCTGACTTGGGTAGTATTTCCTACGCGCACTGATAGGTAAAGTGACATAACCCAACCCGGTGGAAGTTTTGTATTCGATTATATGTGCACTTAGCGGCCACCCAGTTTTTGCCACTGTTCAGACTCATCTCTGACATTTCACTGCATTACAGGCAGTGCTCAGGGCCGGAGATGAAGCTAGTCTTAACCCCTTACACCTCACGGCCTTGCGAGGACAGCCCAATTGCATCAGTAAATGGGGGCAGAACAGGTGAAGGACGGTTGATCGAGTACTGGCATCCCTGACAGGCTTTATGAAAACAGGCCTCTTTGTGCCACACAGAAGAAGCTGCTGCCCAACTGAAATGTTTCCTCATCCTCAGGGAGCCTGTGGCATTCCTTTGGTCGTTGTTCTTGCTGAGGGTTCAGGCACACTAACAAAAACCTCGGTGAACGAGGTTTAAGCTCAGCAGTTTGTCCTCGCATCAGAGGGAGCTCACCACACCTGCACAGATGGTTGTGGTTGCTCAGCTAACATACAGGAAGCTGTTACGCTCCTCAGTCACGTGTAGGATCCCTAAACAGAACTAAATTCATTATCAAACTACCAGTGAAACATTTCACATCTCTTACGTGGTTTTGTGAGAGAAGCTGAGGCAACAGGGACAGAAACGGGTGCAGATCGTCCTTTGAAGTTGTTCTTGATGTCACCTAAAAAAGATGTCTTCCTACAGAAAGGAAATGGAGCAAGGTTTGGAGCTTTCATATTCACTGGAGCTGGTTGCGGCCTGTAAAAACTTGATTTCCAGTGAAAGTTGGGTCAGGCTCAAGAGATATGCAGGTGTGTGACGGACTCCAGTGTCAGGTGCTGATCAGCACTGTGAGCCAGTGTGGGGATGGCAACAAGAAAATAAAGCAGCCGATTTCAAATTAACTATCCAAGCATTGCTGTCCGGAAGAGTTGAGAGCAACCTGTAAATGGGTTCTTTCTGTACAATGTCAGCGAGTAATTGCTGGGATTGAATTGGAAGTCACACACGTTTCTCTGTAAAAGGCATTGCTATATGACCGATTAAGAACGAGGAGACTCTTTTTTACTACCTAAAATGGTCTTTTTTTTTTTTTTTTCCATGAAACCTCAATAGGACTTTATGTTTTTCTCAAAAGGGATGCACAGCTGAGGCTAGCTGAAGGCTAGTATTGCCATCCCAGCATTTTTCCAGGATACATTTCATTGCCTGTGGAGTATCTTTATTCCAACAAATGATTGTGGCAGGTACTAAGCAGGTTCCTGGAGCTGATGCAGCACTAGCTCCCTCGTTCTCATGAGGTACACTTTGGACAGTGTTTGAGAAGGACCTGGGAGTGATCACACTGCAAATTCGCAGCCCTCTCTCAGGGCATACCATGAGCGACAGAAGTGCACCTTTCTGGCTTCTCCTGATGGAGCACCTCAGCACGGACCCCTGGGGTGGCAAGATAAGCCACTGCCTTCAGTTCTGGACTCATCTGCAGTGATGACCAGCAAGGGCACTAATTAATGCTGGTTTGACCGACAATTGCATGTAAGCTGTCGTACAATAGTGAGTTCTAGCTACTGCAAGCCTGGGCTGAAATCTGAACTGGTGACCTGGCAATAAAAATTCTCTATAGCCCAGTATCAATTCTGAAGTCATTCAGAGCTTTGATAACTTGTTTTTTTCTTTTTTTTTTTTTGGCAGCTGTCCGGTACTTCCAACAGCTTTCCCCCCGTGCCTCAGCCATTTCCCTCCTTAGAAACTCCTGCTTGGCTCAGGAAATCTTTCAATCTCTCCTGCTTCTGTGTGCTTCCTGTCAGATGTACAGAGCGTGACATATTCCTATCTTTCAGGTTTTGAATGTTTCTGAAAAGTGTAGCATTCTTGCAGTTCCATTCCTTTCATTTGAGGTGAAAAAGACAAGTGGTTTCAATCAGCTTATTGAAAAATTCCCATTTTATACACAACTATTTTCTTGACACCATATTTGCTAAGAATCTGTGTAATACCTAAATTTCATGGATTAGAGGTATACAAATAAGTGACAGTCCTCAGCTTGCCTAAGTGGAAGCCAAAGCAGCTCTCTGTGAATGTGCAGCTGTAGTGCATGTGCCATGCCCACAGCCTCGCGAAGAAGCAGCATAAGTTTCAATGAACCCCTGGGTCACTTCATTGCTGCCATTCAAAATTAGGTGGATTACAGCGAAATCTGCACTGCTCTGGCACTGGTGTTGCTTCAGAAGAGCAAGGAGGAGGGTTTGACTAACCCAAACCAAGTGTCCTCAGAGTATTTCTACCAACTCTGAAGCCGGGGGCTGGGTCCTGTCGCAGAAACCTCTCCCTTTACATCTGTTGGATCAGGAGGGGAATAAAGCGCCTTTCCACTGTTCAAGAAGAGTGGAAGAGATGCTGCAGGGAGTTTGAAGTTGAGTGGATTTCACCACTGTCACATGCTCTTAAGTTGGCACTAAAGATGGGATCAAGGGTATGACACTTCCGAAAAATTGGGGAGCAATACACTTTGCTTTTTCATACAGACATGTAATTGTTAGTGTTTGGGATTTTTTTCAGTCTCACTCCGTTGTGTTGTAAGGAGAGGAAGAACTAAAAGAAGAAAGGTGAATAAGCTATTTAAAAAATCATCCCTGGCTGCCATTGGCTGTCATTCATTGGAGGTTTGCTATAGCAAGAACTGCAGGATAGGATGAAATACCAGGTCACGGGATGGTTGGGATTGACTTCAGGCTGAACATTCATCTTTGGAAATCATCCTTGTTCTTTTCTTGCAGTGCTAAGACATTCAAAGCCCAGCGGATCTTCTGCGTTCTCTTTGGGGCTGTGTATTATCTCTTTAGACTTTTTCTTCACGTAAGGGAATTGCTCAGCTTGCTGCTTGATGTACTTTGTTTTGTTTGGTTTGGCTTAATAGTTTTGTAAATACTGTTAACTATCTGTTTTTACTGTCTTTGAGGAATACCATTGGCACAACCTATGTATTTTCTAGAATTGCTTAGAGATCTGAGATGATTTAAGCTAGCAGATAATTTGAATGGATCTTTTATTCAAACTGTTAGCTTTTCTCAATGGAAAACAGCATCAGTTCACTGTTACCAACAGCAGATGGTAGCATTCATGGGTAAGTTATCTGTTTGCACTGCGATGTAAAAACACAGCTTTCTGAACATTATTTCTGTATGTTGTGAAGCATCTGGAAGTTTTTAAAAGTTCTCCTAGACACAAAAGGATTGATCCTTATGAGTGTGTTTTTAGCATGAGAACCAAGTGTCCTTCAACTGCAAGAGACACTGTGATTGATACAGGATATGTCCTCTTTGCTAAAGGTGACAGGCCAGGATTTGTCTTCATTTGTTAGCAGGGGGTTGGGAAAGGAGTTTTTACTGTATTGTAAGAAGATTTAGCGGTCCTCCTCTCTTCAGTGCAGGCAATTTGCTAAATCCTAAGACAAAATGCAGCCACAGAACCAGGAGACTCCGGCTGCAGTTCTATCAGACTGGAATAAGAGATTATGTCTCGGAGACTAAGATTAGTATAGTTTCTTCTTGGCCAACCGTAGTAGAGCCACCACAAGAAGTGCAGCTAGGGAAAAGGGCCTTTATCCAGAATAAAACACCCAGTCCTCACAGTAAGTCTCTGTCGAGGCTCTGGCTCCAGCAGTCTGGGCTTGGCTGCAAGCAGGCTATGCTAGCCTTCCACGTTGGGCATCTTTCTCTCCTGGAACCACTCTCTAGCTGTTCCCTGCTGTGCTGCACTAAGTGCTTTTGCCCTTCCTGAGTGTGGGGATGAGGTAGGATTTGTTGATTTTGGTGCAGAAGCAGCAGCAGTGACCTCAGCAGCATTAAAGGAAAATCAGTTCCCCGGGGCACAGTGCGTGAGGCAGATGTGCTGATCTCTTGGTATCACTGATGCAAGAGCAGATGAGATCACTGTTAGGGCTGTGCGTGGAGTGCAGGTTTGATTCAGTCAGAGCACGTACTTAGTTTCAGTGCCTGTTGGAGAAGAAAGTGAAAGCGTTGTGCAGCATCAGATTGAGTTTTCAACAGCACCCCGTGCGGTGTGAGGGTGGAAAGGAACACACAAAGCCTTAGCAAAGCCTTGTAGGGAGTGTGTATGACTGCAAACTTAATTGTCACTATATGGCTTTTTTTTTTTTTTCCTGCAGGACAGTTTTGATTGGGCTCTTGACAAACGACTGTGTTTCAGGATACTTTTTTTTTCTTTTTTTTTCCATAGAATAGCCTAATGTGAGGCTATGCCATCTAGTGGAAGTTAAAGCCACCCTGAGGGCTCTTCCTCCATTCCTGCTTCCTCTCACAAGCCCCGCATTAAACTCCATTTATTTCTCAGCACCTGTTTGACAAGACTGTAACTCCAGCTGCTTTTGAAAACTTTTACATTTGAACTAAACTGTGGCATTGCCTGCTTGGTGCTTTTATTTCTCTTTTTAGATAAGAAAATATGCTGTCAAGTATTGATATGTCAGCCACTGCTAGTAGAAAAACAATGTGAATTGAGAAAAATTGCATCAAGCGTTAAGTGGACACTGCTTTGTCTGTTTCAAGGGTAAACAATATATTTTCTGTTTTCTTCCTGCATAGTAAAACAACTGATTTTCCCTCTTAGGAGCACCCGTTACTTGGGCAACCATTTTTTGTTCTACACCCCTGCCGGACTAATGAATTCATGTCCTCTGTACTGGCCAGCTCACGGAAACAGAACAGGTAAGAAGCACTACTGTGCTTTGCAAGGCTTGCTGTGGTGCAGGCAAAGTAAGTCAGCTAGGGAGTGAACATCATCAAAACAACTTCCTTTATCCAAACAGAAAGGGATTCTGTAGTGTCACTTAAGCGCTGAAAGCTGAAGTGCACTTGATGTAGATAAAGTAAGGGAATGGCCCCACTTGAAGTTGTTTTTATTTTATTTTATTTTTATTTCTGTGACTGTCAACTGTATCAGCAATGCAGAAAAGTTGGGTAAGATGTTTATGGATTTTTCTGTCCTTTTCTAGACACACAAATTACATTATATTGTGGCTGAGTACTGTAGGCCCAGTTGTGGGTCTAAATCTACCTTTGAGTTATGCAAAACTAGGACCAGAGCAGAATGTAAGTGCTGATTTAAAGGAAAGGTAAGATAAAATTACATCACCATTTTTCTCTCCTGTCCTCCCACAAAATTTTAAGAGATCAGAATTGTCAAAACATTATCTTTGCCTTTGGAGCTCTTCAAATTCATTTGGGACTCACCTTCCGATATTTTACTTACATGGCTGCCTTACTGCCTTTCCTGCTTCACAGTGAAAATGTACGCTGAGGAAGATGTGTTTGGCATGTTGCTGACACCCTTCCTGACTGTCAGAAGGTCCCTGGTAGGGAGGTCTCTCTCAGGTGTGTAAGGGCATTTTGTGGTGGTCCCTCCAGCACGTGGTTGATGGTGTGATCTAGAAAAACTGCTGCAGCAACTTTCAGTTTCATCCCTTCTCTTTTTTTTTTTTCTGTTTGATATCTCCTCTTCAGACCCACGAATTGAAGGACAGCTGATGGTTAGCAGTAGTGAACTACTGTAGTAGTGTAGGAAGTCTACTACTGTAGACTTCCCTACAGAA
This sequence comes from Netta rufina, assembly GCF_964035555.1. Taxonomy (NCBI): domain Eukaryota; kingdom Metazoa; phylum Chordata; class Aves; order Anseriformes; family Anatidae; genus Netta; species Netta rufina. The sequence continues at coordinate 72,523,727 of NC_140126.1, forward strand.
GAAACCAAACACAGACGAGAGGAATCCTACCTGACTGGGAAGCAATACAGCGTGGAAAAACAACTGTTCATGGCTCTTTCTTTGTCAAGAGCATGTCTGGTTACAGCTGAAGACCTAGGAGCTGGATGCAGTTGTGACAACTCCCAAGCACCACCAAGACCTGTGATGGCACTGACCCTTTGAAGTCACTCACTTCCTTTCTCTGTTTTACTGAGACTGTGGCCTTAATAGAGCTGCACACAAATGCAGAAACCTATTACAGAGTTGAAATGCTGCATTTGGATCTTCTAAACTTACCTACTGACAGTTGTGGTGGTTTTACCGTGCTGGGCAGCTAAACCCCACAACCGCTCTCTCACTCCCCCTCCCTTAGATAAGGAGGGGGAGAAGTAAAGCAAAGAACAACTCACGGGTTGAGATAAGGATAATTTAATTAAAGGGAAATAATTATAATAATTAAATAAAGACTACCATGAACTAAACAATTTAACTAAGGGGAAATAAAAGGGAAAGGGGAAAAAGGGAGGAAAACAAACAAACAAAATAAATGAAAGCGATATGGAAGTGCAGAGGAAAGAAATTACTCTCTACTTCCCACAAATGAGCGATGATTGACCACGTCCTTGAAGCAAGGCCTCAACGCACGCAGCCGGTGTTCGAGAGGAGGACCGACGTCTTCTCAACGAGAGCCCACCCCTCCCCTCTTCTTCCTGTTTCCACCTTTTATTGCTGAGTGTGACACCACATGGTATGGAATATCCCTTTGATTGGTTTAGGTCAGCTGCCCTAGTGATGTTTCTCTCCTCACTTTTTTGCCCACCCCCTAGGAGGGTTAGAGAAAGGCCCAATGCTGTGCCACTGCTGCTCAGCAGTAGACACAACACTGGTGTGATAACACTGCTGTTCCAGCTACAAGTACAGAGTACGGCACTGAATGGGCTGCTGCCGGGAAAGTTAACATTCCAGCCAGACCCAGTACAACAGTCACATCTGTAGAAAATCCACACCGTGTGTGAGGATATGTACAGCAAAGTACTTGCAGGATGTGGTTTAAGCTTCCAGCAATCGGTGTATGGGCTGAGGCTACTTTGCCTTGGGATCACCTTCTCCATCACAGCCTAACACATGGACCCTCCGCATATCCCACACCACACACATAGCATATCTTAATCCTACGGCTGAGTAACACTGAGAAGGTGTGTATGTCATGCTTCAGGGAGCAAACAGGATCAGGAGTCTACAAACAGGGTACTTACAGCCTACATCTGACTAAGCAGGTGTGGTTCTAGAGTTCAAGGTGCCTAATGCTATCATATGAGAACATCTGGCCTGTCCCTGCTTCACTGCCTCCAAAGGAAGCTTTGCCATACCCTGAGGGAGCAACTGTTGTAGTCAATTAGTATTTCTGATTGTACTAGTCATCGTTTACACGTTTAGTCCCTATCCTGCAGTCTTTGTGCAAGCCTCCCCTGACAGCTGTTGAAGTTTGAGCAAGGAGGAATCGCATAGAAGTGCAATCAGCGAGAAACAGATCAGATGTAACTTCCATACAAGCCATCTTGGACTCCTTCCCAATCACATTTTATGTGTGGTATAAAACAGACCACAAGTCCTAAGCAGTTGAGATGGAATTACGGATTTTACTGTATATGTTCAGCAATATGTCACTTATATACAGAGCCCAACGTATGCCACATCAGAGCTGTAGATGTAAGCTGCATTGGATTTCAAATTCTAGGTTTTCAGATATTTTGATTGGTTGCATATTTTTAACTTGCATCACATGTTATTGGTGGATTGAAATATAGTACACCCTTTGCAATTCCATTGGTGCACAATTCTTCTGCCAATAATTTGGAATTAGTAATGAAAGCACATCATTTATCCCATTCTGGATCCTAACAATCTGAAAGCCAGTTTTTCCATGGAAGATCTGTAAAATCTGGACTTCCATTCCTGTACTTTGACAGCATCTATATTGCCTCGCTTCACACTTTTGGCAACATATGCTTGATAACTCCATCCACGGCCCATTTTCAAACTTAAGGAAGATTTGCCCAGGAGGGAAAACAAGAAGCAGATAGGAGCAGTTGTGAGAGCCATTAAATGTTCATCCCTGCTCTGCATCTTCATTTGCGATGCAGTGGAACAGAGGGGTGAAAACAATCAGCTTTTTCTCACCTGCCCAGCATTGCTGGCCAGCTCTGTGCCAGCTTCTGCTGCCTCTGCCCACCACAGTGACAAACTCACCCTGCCCTGGCTAATCCTTCGGACCTTCATTCTTGGTATAACTCAGAACCAGCCCCAGGCAGCATTATTTCAGCCAGGGTCTGAATTAGCTCCTGCTGTCCTTAGGATCAGGGAACTGGAAAGAATTGATGGAACGTTTCATGCAAACCATCAGCACTGAATGCTGCATCAGCGTATCTGAGGATCGCTTAATGCTCATTTTCCCGCAGCATCACAGATGTTACCTGGTACTGCACTGAAGGTCAGATGTACAGAAGAAATTCCACTTCTAAATAGTATGAAAAGCAGAATGCAATCCTGTACACCGAGTGGTTTTGGAACAACCTACAGATGCTAGTTTTAATGTTTTCATACTCTGGACAAGAACCGTTCCTTGATAAAAGAAATTGAAAGAGCTGTGAACATCCTTGAGTATCATTTCCACTAGTCGTGAGGCACTGAGACGCTTCAGCTGCCGAGATGCCGCTGTGCAGTTTACAAGCGTAGTTTCACAGACATTTTGTAGAGACCAGCTCTTGCTGTTTCTGCTTCCAAAGCAGAAACTGTGGTGCAATGCTACTGTTTGAAACAGGCTTTGACCAGTCAGGTTTCTTCACTGTCGTCAGCAAGACTGCTTATTGCAAGTCTGTTAAGTATCAGTCCTCTGCTCAGAACATCAGCATCTCTCCCATCTGTGTGATACTGTGCACTGGACTTGGTGCCTAAACAGACTGTAATTGCAGACAAACAGAAATATGAAATGTCTAGGAGAATATACCCCTTTCCCACCCCATCAGCCTTACATTGCACCATAATCTTCTTTTATTCAGTGATTGCAATAAAAATGGATGTGTATGTAGATAAGAAATAAATAAACACTTTTCTTTGACATGAAGGAATTCTCAGCACCCTTTGCTTTCTATGTTATTTTTTCATTTGTAAACAAAATCGAGGATTATTTGGGCAGGGCATTGCACATTTTTATAGACTTGAGATTTCCCCTGTCAGGGACAACCCTAGGCACCTGCTAATGGATGGCTGCACACAGCAGGATACTGCTCTGTCAGTGTCCTGGCAGTCACGCTCCAGCTTCTAGACATCCTCTCCTGGTAATCACTGTAGGATACCCCCAGGTGTCTTGTAACCACGCATACACTAGGCTGGAAAGTCAAACTTTTTCCCCATTTCCGAAACTCTCTCTGTCTTGCTTCCTTCGTGCTGATAAAACCTCTCCAAGTTCCTCTGCAGTGCCTTGACTCTGTTCCCAGTTTCTTGGGCGTGATGATGATAATAGAGAGCATGAAGTGGATGAGCAAACTGACAGTTCCCTGCCCTGCGACAGTTCTTAACCTTTAACAACATAAACATCTAAGTAAGAGAGCAGTATCATCATCATCATCGGTGTCAATGCTTCCCTGAAATTTGTCTGCAATACCACCAGGCAAAAATTCAGCTCAGTTAGTACAAATACTCTGAGCTTAGGCTTAGAGACAAACACAGGGGACCTAAATGTTTGGGGTCAAGGAGTGAGAGGATTGTGTTTAGGTATCTACTTTCTAATGGCTAAGTGGGACGTAATTCACCATTTGCATCCATGCTGTAATAATTTACAGAATATCTTACCAAAAAAGCAAAGGCACAAAAATCTTGTTTTATTTCAAAATCGAGTTAACTCTGCTTCACTATTTGGTAGTTTTATTTAGCAAATCTACTGAAGGTTTTTAGATTTGAACTTGGGTTTTGATTACATACATTATCTGAAATCTTGCAGCCTAGCAGAAAGACAATTTCTGCATCCAAAGAGTTGTGTAGATTTGCTCAGCCATTCATCCTTGCTAATCTGGGAAGACATATTGAGGACCGTGGCTTCTGGGGACTTCTTTTAAGGGAAATGATTCATACCTGCCTTTGGTTACAAGAATCAGCAAGAAGAATGAATTTTATGTGTTCAGCTAAGCCAAAAATGTGCTTTTGTTTGGAATGCAGTTACAACCTACAAAATCCCTCATTTGTGTCAGCATGATCAGGTTAGAATTTAGCCCCCATCTGGTCTGCCAGAAGGTCTGTCATTGTTCGGTTTTGTTTCCTAAAAGAAACACTCCTTGGGTCAAATTGCATGCTTGTTTTCACAACAGTCAGTGTTGAGCTAGCTAATTAAAGCTGAGTATGGTGAAGTAATCAATATCAATTCTTGTTGCAACACCATCAATTTCAGCGAAAGTTCTTCATTTTTTTTTTCTCTTTTCTTGCACCATTTGCTATGACTACAGTTTAATGAGTTTGCCTGGACATCTGTATTTATATTGCATAGCATTTCAGCTCCAGCACAAAGGAAAATGATTGCTCTTTCCTGTGAACTGTGAGGTTATAACTGTTTCCTCGAAAGTACTCTCTTCTAGAGAATAGAGTATGTATGAATATCCGTGCATATTTTTAATCGTGTATAAGGCTTTTAAAAGTGTTTCAAAGAGTTTAAGACATTTCTTAGCAATGAGTTCTTACCATGTATAATAAAAAATGTACAGCTAGAGTTCACAGCTGCAAAGCTGGCATGTTGAATAGCTGCAGCAATAATTCCTAAATTTGGAAAGCTGAGCTAATACAAAGGTATGCTAAGAGAGTAGCCCTGAAGAGAAGAACCTCGGACTGAGTGCTCAGGAGGAGTTAGGATGGTGTTACACCTGTTAGCTTTATGTCCTGGTTTGCATTAAAGTCTTAAAAGTGCTTGAAAAAACCTATGCCAGAAGGAAACTTTCACTTACCCACTGGAGTGTTTGTTGTGACTGTCACCTACTGACAATGAATTTCAGCGTAAAGTGAGAGAAGAGTTCACTGCTGTGCTTGGAGTGATGTTACAGAATCTCACCTTGAACACCTTCTTTGTCCTCGAGCCTGTTGGAAAACAGCATGTTTTCCTGTAGTATCATTTTCCAGTAATGTTAGTGCAGCAGACTGGAGGAGGTGGCCCCAGCTAAAGAGACAAGGACGCATGCTTCTCCGTGGCTCCGCTGGGTTCAGCACCGGGCGGAGGGAGGTGGTGTTCAGGTGCCTGTTTCCCCCCCTCCCCATGTTACAGCCTGGGATGAGGCTGTTGGCAGTAAGCAGATTTTCACCAGCAGTCATCTGCATCACCAGAGACGATCTCTGGTACTGGGTCTGTCTCTTGGAATACGTCACATTACAGTGCAGAGCAGAGACCTGACAATTTTTGCTTCTACTGACCAAGTGCCGCTGTTGATGCCACTCCACTTCAGGGGCAGGCAGAGCCCTGAGCCCAGAGCGTGGGCTGAGCACAGGCACAAAAAGCTTTGGCAACCTGCAGAAACCAGCTAATCCTTCTGTCCTTTGCACCTGATCCAGGTCAAAATCCTGACCTGTGGTGGCTTCCAGGCAAGCCTTACTTGGCCAAATATTGATTTTCCTGTGTTTTTGAGGTTCATTCTCCTGCATACAGCAGTCAGGTATCATTGGCTTTATATGGTTAGCCAAGTGCTTCAATATTTATACACATTTGTTAATGAACAAGAAACAGGGACTGCTGCATCTATCGCACAAGCTCACCACTGATCTCTGCAGTCTGCCTTCTGCTTCAGAGGGTTTGGTTGAATAACACATAGTTCCAACACTTTTATGTTAGGCTTTCAAGCCACTTTACTAGTGACTTGGTGATGAGGTTTGTTTTGGCTCTTCTTCCTTTGATTTCTTTGCATCATCCAGACAACACTGGGTAATGCAATCCTGGGCAGTGGCAGAACCCACAGACGTACCCTCGAAGAATCCTGGTGCCCAAGGGCTGACCAGACATTACTTGCTGTCATGTTTGTGAAACAAGTGACAAAAATTGCAACTCAAGATGTGCAACTAGCTTTAATGTCTTCATGGGCTACTTCTGTTCCCAGTTCCCTGTGTTTTCTCACTTCTTACAATGAATAATATTCACCCATCTTAGTAACACACCACAAGAAGCTAAAAAAAGCTCCTTAATTTAACCAAACCTGTGCAGTGTGCACATGGCTGATGGAGTAATCCGTGTTCTTCTCTTCCATGTTTCTGATCTAAGAAGATTTATGGTGAATTTACTCCATAAGCTCTTGCATTATCCTATCCCCCATTTGGGTACACAAATGCAGTAAGGCAGTGAGTGTCCCGCTTTTCTAGTGAGAACTCACTGAATCAGTTAAAAGCTAAATTTACCACTTCGAAGACCTGCTTTGTCGAAGTGCACATATAACTTTATGGTTGGCACTTTCCATGCCGCAGCTTTTTCGTGCTCATAGCAACATCTAGTGGCAAGGCTACCTCACGACAATGCCCTCGTGTCTGAAACCGGCCTAGCTCCGCTTACCCCCAGGTAAACCTTTGTCTCCTCTCTACTGCCAGAGTGACTGAATTCAGAGTTTGAACCATACAGAGGCCTCTTTGCTGGCTGCAGCATCAAGGCACTATCACAGGAAGCCACTCTAGTATTTTTTGCTAAGCAAGAAAGGCAAGTCAAAATAAAAATGAAGAGACTCGGTTTGCTGGAACAACAAAACCAAAGCTGCTGATTTACTTAGGTGAGGTAATGTAGCTCCTATAGAGGCTGACCTGGCATCCTAACACCAGTGGCTGTGCAGAATATCAGCATACACAGGAGCATGGTTTCTAAATTCAGCTGGCTGACTGGAGCCTGCCTCTTCCCCTAGGAACTGCTGTCGGCTCTGCATGCTGTGGATCACACCCCTGAATTCAATGGTTGGGTCTGCTAGCTTCCAGTCATGCTGTGATCAAGGATCACCTGAAAAAAATTGGTCATGTTTTAGCTGTTTTGCATGTAATCACGTATCTGATTCCTCTCGCGTGTACCTACAGCTGGTTTGGTGCATGTCATTAGTAAATACAGCTGTATGACTGGCAGCCAATTCTTCAAACCTGGCTGTCTCTTTACGTTGTTCCACTGCTAGATTAAGGCTAGATTTCACCATAGGAGATGTCTGCAGCTCTGTCTGGGTATTGCTTATATACTCCATGTTTCACAGAAGCGTTACACAGAGCCACAGCAGGCACGTGTAGAGGATGTATCTGGATTTTCTGGGCAAATAGCACAGCTGAAGTTACTGGGCATAAACAGTAACTGTGATTCAGTGAAGCTGTAAGAAATGCTGGGCAGATGTGGAAGATCCTCGAAATTCATCCATGTAACATTTTGGGTGAAGGAAGAATGCATCCAGAACACACATAGGGTTGCGTGAAAGAATAAAAATGCCAGCATTTAGCTCTCTGATATCCAAGGAAAGAGGAGGGCTAGCGAACAACAAATTGCAGTAAATAAAAGCGGTGGTAGTGGGCACCCTGCAGAGATGCTGGGGATAGCTGGTGGCGTGGCCCACCCAACCTGTTCACTTTGGCTCCGTGTGCTGAAATATGGTTACTGGTGCTGTGCATTTACACTGTGCCTTAGAGTAGTCTGGTGGAGGTGCAAAACCCCTCTTACCTCTTCTCCATCTGTTTCGCAGCAGGAAGAATTCAGTTGTCTCTTCCCCAAATCCTCATGGCCCCCGGTCATCTCAGCATCCATCTCCTCTGCACCAAAGACCGCTTTGCCTCTACAGTTAAGGTCTCTGAAACTCTTAAGGACATTTAATTCAGGTTGCAACAAAGGGAGTGCTGATTCTGGAATCGGACAGCAGCTTCCCCAAAGTTCCCCATGAAGCTGGGAAGGGGTGCAAGGAAGGTTTCCTTGTGGGTACAGCAGTTACAAGGGTAAGGGATGCCTCTGTAAGCACAAGGGTAAGCACAGCCTCTGTGCCTGACCCGAGCAAAGAAGGGAATCTGAATCTCACAAGCTCCCAGGTGACAACTACAAAACAATTAGCAGCAGAGATCCTCACTCTGTTCTTAAATTTTATTTCCCTTTCATATAAATTAGTGAATGCTAATTGAAGCAGAGACTCTCAGATGAACACACAGAACTGTGATTATAATGAGGGAATTAACACTCCAGCCAAATAAATATTTTCATTTTTTGTTCCGTGTTAGCCCTAACGTGGAACAAAGGACCCAGTCCTCCACTACAAGATTTGTGAAAAATGTACTTTGAAGGAGCCAAACTCAAGGTAAAATGTCAGAGTGCAGGTATTGACAGCATGGAGCATTGGGCAGTGGTTTAAATGCTGATTCAGAGGGACATTTTTGGCCTCGTCTATATCCTATTCTACAATTCTGTGTTATATTAGCATCCATACTTTAATATTGAAAAATTGGACAAAACAGAGAGAAAAAAAGATTGAAAATATGAAGTGATGAAAAACTTCAGTTTTTGAAGTAGTTTGACAATGGTGTAGAGGTCTCTGAAAAGTCCAACAAAAAATCCCAACTACCTAGAAGTTTTAAAATGTAGCATAGAAAAGCGAAAAACCTTACCCAAAGACACATTTAAGTCAGTAGATGGGTTAAATATTAACAGGTAACAGCTGGGATGCGCTAAAAAATGAGAAGTCTTCAAATCAGCAAGACTTGCTCAAGTCAAACTAGTTGGACTTGCACTCAGCATGAAAGCAACTGTGTGAAGTTCTGCGGGTTGAGGATGAGAGATGAGATGAGATGAATGGTTTAATAATCCCTTCTCTACCTAAATCTGATGAATTGTGTCAGGAGCCTTTACCTGCCTTCACAATAGAAACTAGAATTTCTGTCATTATTTGACTAATAAACACCTTTGTCAACATTTACAGTGACCATTTTTGATTCTGGAAGACTGTGTACCAAAATATGTTAAAATACACACAATTTCTCCTCCCAGCTTTCTTGCCTGAGGAGATGTTATAATTCTCAATTAATTAAAGTCCCAGAGAAACCTTTATTTTTTTGGCCTGACCTAGCAATAACAAATACTAATTCGAGTCCCTGTGGAAAGAATTTTCTGTCTGATATGATGAAGAAAAAACTCCAGGTACACTTGACAGGAGTCTGTTTCTTCTAAGAAAGACTGAGTCTGTAATTAAGTTGAGTACTGTGCAATAAATATTATAAAGCTCATACAGACTTTCTCAAGTAATATATAGCATCAAGCATAGGTAATTTTTTTGATTATATAAGTAACTGATGTTATATAAAAAAGGCCTCGAAAAAAGTTACCAGAGACCCCAACTATTGAGAGTTGCAGGAAAAAGTACAATTATCCTGTTTTCCTAAAGCACAATTGATCTTTCTTTGTAGAGATCAGTGATATTTTATAAAATAGGAATTTCCCCTCAGGAAGAAAAGTGCTAAATGACTGGTAAAAGGACACAGTAGCTCCAGCAAAGACATAGGGAAATCTAATCTTGCTGCTGTTGTAAAGTTGGTTTTTTTTTGTGTCAGAAGACTCCATCTTCTATTTGTAGTTGCTCTACTGACACCAAATGAGAAATTCTCTCTCCAAAACATTTTAAAACCCACAATCTAGGTGCTGACCTAGACCAGGGGAAACAGGAAACGTTTTACTTCGTAATGCAGCAAACTCCTTACCTGCCAACCCTTGTCACTGCAGAAGCCATCCTGAATGACTGGCACTTGCTCTGTGATCCAGCCTCGTTAGAATTACCATGGCTGTGACACCGAAGGCGCTCACCCACCACCACACATCAGATCTGGGCTCAGGCAGGGGGGTTCAGAATTTCTCTGACACCGCTGGAAACCACAGCTGGCAGACACAGCCTTTGCCTGGCACATGTGCACTCACCAGCTCTGTGCTGGACCACGTGTGCCAGGACCACACGCCACTCGCCTTTTTGATTGTCATAGTCAGACCCAAGCTTCAGGATTTTTATGGTTCTGCACAAGTAGCAGCATTAACTCATTTTTATTTAATGGGGCCACCTTCGTGGCAGCCTTAGAAAGGGACAAAGATGCCTCAGAGGTGTCTATCAACCCACCCTGACAGCAGGACAGCTGCTGCTCTGGTCGTTCAGCTCAAGAAGCCTTCATGAAGGTGCTAGCAATTGGGGGTGGTCCACAGAGCCCCAGCCACACTTTCATTCTATGAAGTAAATCTCTGAAGTTCTTGGCGAAGAGCTGTCTCAGCTCTCCCAAACTAGAGTAAATTTGGAAGTGCAAGTGGTCATTAAGCTCACCCTCCTGGTCATAAAGATGCTCTGGCTTCCTTGTCATTTAACAGAAAAGCATTTATTACTTGCAAATATCACACAAAAATCTTAAATAACAAGCACAGAAGTTTTTCCAATCAAAAAAATTTATTGTTATTCTTGGCAAGTTAAATCTCAGTTTATGATCTGGGTCTCTCTTTCTTGCCCTTGTACAAGGCCAGAAGAGAAACGTTGGCTACTTTGACAACCTTGAAGCGAACTCCAGGAATGTCACCAACAGCGTGACCCTTCCGACCGAAACCAGCAACCAGCACTTCATCGTTTTCCTGCAATGAAAAACCATGCGGTTACAAAGCTAGAAGCACTAAGCCCGTGCATGCACCTGAGCTAACGTGCATAAAACTTCAGCCACAGCAAAGACTTTGTAAGTAAAGGCTGGAAATACTGAAGGCTATCTATAGGTAGACAGACTATTATCACCTTCAGTATTTTTCAGTATTTTGCTAACAGATTAGCGAAGTAGATTGCAGACTGGAAGTACAAAAACATTTCTGGTGTTTGTCTCCCTCTGCAGCTACATTAATATAGTTCAGAACGACATGAATCCTTGCCTCACCATCCCCTGTATCCGTCAATTATGTGCTTTTTTGGTACACAACTTTACAGGTTAGATTCTTGAGAACTGCTCACCTCAATGAAGTTCAGGCAACCATCGTTAGGAACGAAGGCTGTGATTTTTTTGCCGTTCTTGATCAGTTGGACTCTTACGCATTTCCTGATGGCAGAGTTGGGCTGTTTAGCTTCTACTCCACTAAAATGGAAGCACATGAAAACACAGTGAAATTTATGACCATCAGATACAAGTTACACCACGAAATTCATGTATTGCTTTGTATTAAGTTCAAGCTGCATTTCACAGCAAAAAGCTTTTAACGGTCTGCTTAGAGGTGTAAAATACCTAAAAGCTTAATTAGCTCCTAAGTTGAGTAAAAAATCGATCTCCTAGAAATATCAGCAAATGAAAATATAGAAAGGAGAACGGCCTTTTAGTGCTGGCAGTGTCCTAAGAAAGCTTACAGGTTAATAAAAAAAATAAAAAATGAAGAGACGTACGAGTGATGTTTGAGGCCTACTGACCATATCAAACAAGGCACGCACATACAATTTCCCTCTTGCCAAGAAAAAAAAAAATCAAGAAAACCCTAAATCAAATTATTTAGTTGATGAGAGTTACATATAAGCAGAATATAATAAAAAAAATGACGGGTGTGCGAGAAAAGTATTTTTTTTTAGCAACGATTATCACTCAGAAAATGTAAGCACGTTTTCAACATGGCGCATAGAAGCAATAGACTGAAATTTGGCGTCTGAAAGGCAGCAAAAACCTGTAAAATGTACGAAATGCAGCAAGCGGGAGCCAGATCGCCCCCCCCACACCCCGAAAAACACCCACACTTTCTCCAGGACGATGCCCTTGGCGTGCGAGGCGCCGCCGAAGGGGTTGGCCTTCAGCGCCGTGCCCAGGTGCGCCTTCTTGTACTGCTTGTCGTGCCACTTCTGGTCGCGGCGGTGGCTGCGCAGCTTCCTGGCGGTGCGGAGCCCACGGCACTTCCCTGCGGAACGACACCGGCCGGGGTTCAGGGGGGCGGCGGGGCCGCGCCGCTCCCGGCCCCACGCCACGCCAAATGGCGGCGCCGCCGCCGCTCAACCCCGGCTCTCAGCGAGCTGCGAGCCCGCAGGGCAGCGCAGGGGGAGCCCCGCAGGCTGTCCCCGTCCTCCCCTGGCCGCCTCGGCCGCCTCCCCCCGGCCCCCCGCGGCCTAGCTCCGGCCCCGCCGCGCTCACCCATCCTGCCCCCGCCGCTGCCGAGCGCAAAAGGAAGCGGCCGCCTCGCGCCGCGCCGCCTACACCCACCCGCAAGGCCCCCGCGGGCTGCCCGCGCCGCGCCTGACTGCGCGGAGGCTAACCGGCGCCCGGCAGCGCTGGGGCAGCCGCGTGTGGGGGCCTGGCGGCGGGGAGAGGCGGGCTGCCCCCGCCTGGCCGCGCCGCGTCATGGCGGCCTGAGGGGAGGGGGAGGAGGGGGGGGAGTAGGGGGTGGGGGAGGTGGAAATAAAGGGTTTTAGGGTGAAAATGGCCGAAATGAGGCCTCCGGAAAGCACCTGCCGTCTCCTCACGCGTCCCGTCTTCCCAAATTCAAAGCTCCAGACCTTTGTGGGGATTTTGGCTGGAGATTTGATGCGGACGGGTGGTGGTTAGACCCCAGTGCCCTTCAGTAACACGACCCGTGCTTGTAACTACAACCCAAAATGTCTATTGTTCCATCTCCTTTTGCATTCATTTTTCACAGAATTAAAAAAAAAAAAAAACGCAACCAAATGTTGCAACGGTTTCAGGGGCGAACACGCTACCATTAAAAAAAAAAAAAAGGCAACAATTAGAAAATGCAGTTCTGGCTTGGAGAGTGCAGCCCAGATTTGGTAGCTGTAAGAACAGGGAAATAAAAGTTGCAAAAATGGTACAGACTGGCTTTGCAATCCTGAAAGTGTTAGCAGTGTTAATATGTGAAAGCTGACTAGAAAGGAAATTGATGAATAAATAAGATGAATATGAGGAACCAAACTGGTGCTTGGTGTACAAATATTCACTAACATGTTAAGAGCTCCAAAAGATGCAGTTTCAGATGATAACTCCATAGGTTTTCCCCTTTCTTTTAAACCTTCTATAGACTTTGGAATACTTAGGACAGTTTTTGGTCATTTGGCCACATATCTTCAAATTTTGCTTGTTTGGTCCAACAGTAAGTGCTCAGGTTTACTTTGTGGCATCTGTCACAAAAATGTTCGCGCAGGTGTGGTTACTAGTATGCAGAATATATGAATATAAGAGTATATGGCTTGGGTTGGCATCTGCTCCGGCACCTCAGGATTGCACCTCCACACGCCCCTCTGAGGCTTGGAGCTCCGTCATCAACCTGTTCTCCAGAGATCTTCATGGGGAACCCAAGCTCGCAGGGGTCACTACAACTTTTGTCGCCCCCCCACACCAGTGCTGCTGGTTTGGGCTTGGAGCCCAGCATCTTGTGGCTCTGCCACATCAGTGGCAACAAGTTCACAAACGACTGCTGGGCGTCAAACGAACAAAACAGGCACTCAGTGCCACTGTGACATTGCTGGGGGAGTGGGGTAGTGCAGATTTCGGGACCTCCTTTCACTGTGATAGATCATCGTTGTAACAGGCTGAGCTTTTTGCTGCTCTCCATCCCCAGAGAACAACTGCAGCAGGGACACGGCTCTATATGGAGATTTCCTGGGGTAGGGTGGGATCCCTTGAAGGGTGATAGGAGTAGAAGGGAGGCCAGAAGAGGTCTGTGTGGTAACATGATTCATTTTTTTCAGCATCATAGCCTGAGCCTGTGTGGTATAGATGAAGGGTGAAAAGCCTGTGGGCAAATTATATGGCCTGAGAGGTTATTTTGCTGGATCTGAGACAAGCTTTTTCTATGTATTGAAACTGGTTTTATGTCCATACTTACACTGCATTTCAGGGGTCAGTCTGTTGTGACTATGCTTGAGCCAGAGGTTAAGATTGCATGTCTCTAAGTAAAAAACCTGGAATCATGTAAGTGCCGGTATCTCGTACAGGGACTTATACCTTGTGCTTCATTTGAGGCATATTACTGTAAAAAGATGCTCTGTTCACGGTGACCTAATATGTCATCCGAAGGTAAACTGTATTGAAAATAAATTGTGTCATTGTCGGGCTGAGGAGATGCTGTCCAAAGAGATAAATTATCCTAGTTTAAAATTATGTCTGTGGTCCCATTCATTGCATGCAAACTCAGTGCCTACACCATCACTGCTGCATCAGGCAGAGCAGCTGTCATCTCCAGGCCTCCATCAACATTTATGTAATCATCCTCTTTGACAGAGGGCTTTGCTGGACTGCGGTGACACATCTGGGGATGTGTGGAAAGCCGGGAATACCGATTGGTTTACCTGTCAGTCTCTGAGATTCTTTCCTTCATGAACCTCACAAAACCGTGAACCCTTGCACCGAATATAATTGCCAGCTGCTTTCTTAACTACCTGTTCTGTAAGTTAGATCAAAAAAAAAAAAAAAAAAAAAAAAGCCAGGTAAAAACAAAATCAGCCCCCCCAAAAACAAACAAACAAAAAAACAAGCAAGCAAACAAATAAGCAAAAAACCAAAACACAGTGAGATCTCCTCCTCTGTTGTCTCCTTGGGTGATGCACGTTTTGCAGCAGAAATGTTTGAACTACCATCATGCTAAGCAATTAACCAAGTGATAGGTGCTCCATCATCACAGGGCAGGCTTTGCATGGAGAGTAATCCCCAGCAGAAGCGTAGTGCCAGATGGGGAAATCGTGATGATAAACAGCAGCTTAATCTTTCTTGAAATATTAGCCACTTTCAGCCTGCTGTAGCTCGTCTTGGAAGGTGTAAACAGAACTGTGAACTTCTTGTTGGCTTTGTCCTGCGGGAAGTTCGCTGGATGCATTTGTGGTGTTGAATGTAAACTTGTGTGTTCCATAAAACAGAATTTCGTCTTTGCCCGTGATCCTTTGTTCACTCTGTCAGCTGTGTAGGTAGCTGAAGTGTAAGGTGTGGCTAATCAGGCTTTGCTGGCATGTTTGATTTCAACATAAAGCAGGCATATGGACACGGTGATTTGTCAAACAAATCACATGAGCTCATCTAATCATGTCCTTGTTAAGACTGCTGCATACAACGCTCCAATTTTAAAGGTTTCTTTGTAAACTGTGTAGAAATGTCATTGCAGAGTTGGATGTTTCATCATAATTCTTCACCCAAATGAAGTGAGTGCTCATGATGACTTCTTTGCTTTCAGTAAATCTCGGTGCTTTTTAGATACCACATATGTCTATTTATTCTTGAAGCTCAGAAAAACATTTTAAAGAATTGCTTAATATTATCAGCAAATGCCAAGAAGTAAGGAAAGACTTTTATTTGTGTTCTTTGCTTCTACTAGTATTTCAGGTGATGACTGCTGGTTAGTGAATTACTGTCAGCATGTACCAATACTACATAGTGAGGAAGTCAGCATATTTGCACTGATTTATATTGGTTTAATCTATGTTAGTAGTTTGGCATTTTATGTTCTCTTGGTTGTCTGCAAAAAAAAATTATTTCTGAGCAAATGAACATCTACCTTTTCATGAGACAGTGGACTGAAAAAGCACTTTCCCTCTAAAATAGGTAGCACCATGGAGCATAAAAGTGGAAAGTACAATTAAAGATACATTTGTTCACACGGACCACAGATCATTTTCTTGGATTCAGCTTGTGCTGACTTAGTTTAGCTAGGGTCTGTTAAATGTTGTTAAAACTACTTTCTCTCCCTTTCTCTGCCCTCAAAGGACACGACACTTGTTCATACGTGCCATAAACAGTTTGGATTTCTGCCTTTTCCTTTCTTAGTTTGTGCTCCCATTAGCAGCACATGTTAAATCTCAAGGCAGAATGAGGAAGACTCTCTGTGCCTTATTTATTTTTAACTTATTTAGAAGGAAATATAGATCAGGGTTACTAAAAAAATAGTATGTCAGTGATGCTACTGGCTCACAAGTTTTTAGAAAGATGTGTGGCACTTTTGCCTCCTTCCAGGATTTCCTAAATTTCTGACCTATGTCTCTATATCAGTGAAATTAGTTTACATTTATCATCATACATTTATGATGTTTCACAGAAAAAATAAATAAATAATATTTTCAGCTGGTACTAGTTTTTTTTTTTGCTGTGCTCCATCTCATTTTTCAAGCTGGGATTCTCACATAAGTATCCGGGTTCATCCTTAAATTGGATAGAAGCAGCACTACTGAGGACAAGCTGTTGAGAGATTTTTAAGATTAATGAATACTCTCTGTATCACTGAAAGAGAAATTAAGATGGTAAATCCTTTTGAATAGTTACGGCGCTAAAGCTCCTATCTTAATCTTGTATCTGGAATGCAATAGCCAGGAGCTCGTAATCAGTGAAGTAGGTCTTACTCGGTGATCACGCTGGCTGATGGAGATAGCACGTAGGCCGTAGGGTTTGAGGTATCATTTTTTGTTCCTTACCCTCTTCTTAGCCAGCACAGGTAAGTCAGAAGTCCATTTTGAAGAGGCTGACTAGAGCAGAGGGTCTAGGACAGAGGTACCCACACCTCCAACCCACGTATCCTTGCCAAGGCGACCTGAACCAGTGCCCAGAACCAACCTGCCGTGCTCCTACTGCTGCCTGCGGACCCTGGCACCTAACCTGGCAATCCCAAAATTGAGGCGCTGAAATTCTGTGGACACTGAACAACTGTGGTCCTGCTTCACGTTATCTGTAAGCGTAAAAACAACTGAGCCAGAAATCTGAACATGCACAAACCGAGTCAAAGCAGAGGAAAGGAAATTGGTTCTGAGAGTTTAACTGCTGAGCTGTCTATGTCTGCTTTTGTATCTGTGAAATGGGGGTACTGCGCTATAATAAAGGTATTACAGGACTTCTTTAATATACATGTAATCCTTTTTCAGCTTATCATGCAGGCTGGGAAATTTCAGAGCTGTTTGGAAACACAGCCTTCACCTTTCTTTAGGGCTAGGTTTGATTAACAGGTAACAAACGCTCTCCGGTCCAGCCTCAGTGTAATTTCAGAGTTTGGAGAGACCACCTGTTTTTGCTTTCCTGGAGCAGACACGCCACATCCTGATACAATTTCCCCCCAGACTACCAACCCTCCTTGCACAGGGATGTGGAACGTGCCCGCGGTTGGCGCCGGCAGCCGGCGTGAATAAATCCGAGCACACCAAGACTTTCTCCCGTGGGTACCAGTGCGGCGATGGAGTGGCAGATGCTGCCTGCCATTGGTTGCATCTGCAGTCCATCACTCAGCCAGGGCGTGCGGGGCTGCCCTGCTCCCCCCCCCCGAGCACAGAGGAGCAGATGTGCTTGGTGTGGAGGCACCGGCTCTCATCCCCATGGAAAGAAACGCGGCGGTCAGCTTCTTGCTGCTCCTCCTATGTGGCGGGCTCTCGGTGTCTGTGGTGGCGGATGGCAGGTGAGTGCTGGTCGATTGGCTGTGCTGGTGAAGTTGAGTGCGTGTGTTAAGCACTGTCATTTATTTGTGTTGTGTGGGAGCAGATTTGTCTGCAGTTCAGACTGTTTGGAAGGGCATGGTTTTAATTTTCCTTCCAGGTTTGAAAACACATGGGACTAATACAGAATTTATTCTGGAGCCTATGCTGCATAAAAATGTGACTCTAAAACAATTTTATATACAACAGTAAAAATGGTTTAAAAACTGATGTTTTCTGAGCATCTGTGTTACATTACATTTTAATGATTCTCTCACTCTGACTTTCCCCAGTCTGCATAAAAACAGAGTTATAAATAAAGTAACAGCAAAGGTGTGAAAAGTACTCCAAGAAACATAGGTGCTAAAATATTCTACTTGTGTAGAATGGGTATTCAAAATGTGAATTCAAAATTGCAAAAAAAAAAAAAATCTTAAAATTATGAAATTACTAGAGATTTGCATTCATCATTGTTTTTTAATGACATTTCTTTCTTTAGTGAAATATAAATAGGAAGCCTGAATCAGAGCAAGAGCAAGAGGATTTTCTAAAGGCAAGCACTGTAAAAGTGAAAATAGTCTAAACTGTATTAGTAGAATGATGCTCCAAAGTCACTAATAACACAAGGATCAAATATGCTGATGAAGATCACAGCTGGCAATAAAATCTGTGCATTTAAGGCAAGAAGGACATGTGGTGATTTGCTTAAGCTTGTATTACGAGAGATGGTAGTCAGTGACCAATAAGTGCTGCAATATGTTTTCATTTAAATAGATTACTTGGCACTCTCCTCTGCCAGTTTGCAGATTTGTTAGTGCCTTATAATACCTGCACTTTTCTGCAATCAGATGAAGATTTGAGTGAAACAAAGCAATGAAACATTACATGAACTTTATTCTAATAAAAAGTAAGAAATGCAGTTGTGATCCTGATGCCATTGAATTGAATGGGAATTTAGCCTTTGCATTCAGTGGAGGTGAGATCATACCTGTAAACTGCTAGAATTTCTGTGAGCTCAATTTTGTTATTTATATTAAAAACAAATGAGTGTCTTGTCAGTTCTGATTCTGTTCAGAGATAGATCAAACCACAATACACAGTACATTATAAAATAATTATGCCAGTCTGTCTGACTGCATCCCATCAGAGATGAGGATACCAAAATTAGAATACTTAAATGCTATAAAGAGACACGAGCCTTGTAGATGTTTATTAATGATATAACTTTAAAAGACACATTTTAAATTCAATAACATTTTTTGTTAAGAACGTTTCTTAGAAGGAACTAGATTTTTTCCTGAATCTGATCTCTCAGACTTGCATTTCTAGTTTAATGACTTCAGAGAGATTACTTATGACCAATGTCCCTACAATGTTCCATTGTTCTCCAACTAAATACTTCATAAATTATTGAAACTAGCTCAGCAGTCAGTGAGGTGGTCTGCAGCTGGACAGTATTAATATTGGACAGTATTAATATTGGACAGTGATATTTCTGGAGTAAATACTATGGTAGAGTAGGTTTTACCATCTGATGCACTTTGTGGGAGCAGCAATATCAAGAGTAAAAGGCGGCTATGAATCTCGCTTCCCTCAAATTATTTAACTGATGGCATGAAAACTACCTATATGGCTTGCACACTTGGTTACAGTTGAGTGCAGCTTTATTCATTTGGCTCTCTTCAGTGGCCAAAAGACTACTCTTCAAGGGCTGGAGTCTATATGAACTTTTTCAGATAAACAAATTAGACTTTGTTATCTTATGTAGATGGATAATGTTATCTGATAAGAGGGAATTTACACTTCTTTATACTTATAATCTTGTTTAATTGGGTTTTACATAGTGATTAGTCATCCCAATGCTTTGTATTAGGGCTAAGCCAATTTCATATGGGTTCCTGACATACTTGGAATGGTAAATTCAACATACAGCACGCATGTCTGAGTGGATCTGGACTAGTTACCTGCGAACTGGTAAAGAAATATTTCAGTCATCAAAGCATACACTATGCATGTGGCTGAAGTTGAAGTTGCTATAGCATAGAGTGGCCAAAAAATATTGCACATTTAAAAGTCTAGCCTATATTTGGGTTTGCTAAAAATGATTTTCTCTTACTGATTTGCAGCCACTCTTTGCTGATAGTTTTGCAGGCAGTGGAGAAGAAAGCTCTAGCTAGGGCTAGCTAGTGCTAGTGTCCTGTCTCCCATTAACATAGATAACATTTCTATGTATACCAGGGAATACATATTTTTGTTGTATCATTCTTTTCCTTTTTATTTATTTATTTATTATTATTATTATTTTTTTTATTTTTCAATGCTTTTATCCTATGCAGCATGCTTCATCAGAGGGCAAAAGTGCCTAGCTACCAGAGGTCACCTGTCAGTTCTCTAGCTCGCCTTTGGTTGGAAAGGCTGCTTATTTGACAGCAGGGTGGTTATTGAAGGCCACCCATTCTGTCACAGATGACACGCTTCTGTGACACCTCAGGGATGTAAGTGTCAAAGGCAGTTGATGGACCTGATAAAATCAACATCAGCGTGTGGCTGTTCAGAGACAAGGAGGTAATTCTTGCCTTGTGCCACTGATACACTGCCTGTGCCTTAGTGGTTGGGCTGTACCAGGGCAAACAAACTCTGCAAGCATTGACTTGATGGCTAACTCCTTTCTCTGAGGGGGTTTCATGTGGTAAGGAGACAGCTGGCATTGCTGATAAATGGGGTAATAAACAGGAGTACTTCTGCCTAAACTAGTGCCTCCTAGGTGGAGGTTCTTCACTTGTATGCTTCTGCAGGCCTCCCAGATGTGTGCCATGTGGCTGACAGTATTTGTCATACCGTGGTACTTAGCAGTGGTTCCTGGGTCACTGTCTCCACTGCATTCCTCATAAAAGCATGAATATTTCATTAGCTGTGCACATTCATCTATATTTGAGCAGCTTCATGCTGAGATAAGAAAACGTGGCATTTGTTGAGGAGCATCATGGCTGTGCATTGCTGTGGTGTACTGCATGTGAAGTAAAGGAGTCAAACTGTATTGTCACAGGCTCCTCACCTGAGCCTCATGGTCTGTGTGGAGTGTTTGTAACTATTCTGTTCAGAGTATAACCCCACAAAGGTTTTTGCAATTATTATACCTCTTATATTCATTGCATGCTCTCCTGAAGGCTTGAAGTTGCTTATCAATTAGTATTCCTCAAGGAGAACCTATTCAGCACAACCACGGTGTTAGCATCATCCCAGATGGGTGCTAAGTAATGTTTATTTTTTTAATCGACAATCAAAAACCAAAAATAACCCTTCCTCTTTCCAGAGTGGCAGAAGAACCTTTCAAGTCAAATAACAAAGTGAACTGAATTATGCAATTTCACCTGTCTCCTCTCATTGTAGTCTGCATGCCTCAGCATGGCAATTTCCAAAACGAAATAATGGGCCTTGAGCTTTTAACTAAGCATGTGCAGGAAAGATAACTGTATAACTAAGGATAATTAAATATATATAGATGTAACTAAATATAACTTAAGTTTTTATAACAAAATAATTCACATTAATTCCTTTTTGTTGTGCCTCATTTTTATAGTTATTGTCAAGAAAAAATGCCCAGATGAGCTGCTGCCTTCTCTGTCCTGAAGGCATAATCTGTCATGACAGACTAGAAAAGAAAACTTTGATGGGTTCAAATAGCAAAGACCATGTTCTTAATCACTAAGGAACTTAAGAGAGAGCTTTGCCTGGACAAGAGAACAAAATCTGGTCTGTTGCAGTCATCTCTTGTGACAGCCAGTTCTCCATGGCAGAAGTCTGCTGCGTGTTCTGATGGCGGCATTCTGGTGGAGCTTGGGCTATAGCGAGCCTTAGGTAAGAAAAGGTGAGAAATGCCAGGTCTTTATGCATCTCAGTGGGATCCTGCTGCAGTTACAGTTTCCAAGTTTGCTCTGGGATTATACTCTTCATTGCTCTGCTTGGGTGGGCACAGCACAAGGCCTCTGCTCCTGCTCGTTCCTTGTGAAGCAGTGGGTTAAAAAAAAAAGGGGCTCATGGCTAGGTCATGGGCAGGCAGATAAGGGAACTGTAGTGGATCCAACCAGCCCTTTTTAAGGTACCTGTCAAAATGGGAGTCATTCCCATGTATCTTCGAGGGCTGTGGGACCTGTGAGCTGCCGCAAGGCCTCAGCTCAGTGCCAAGCCCTGGCTCCAAGACGGTGGTGAGGAGACTGTGGCACTTGGAAGTGCACAGCCTCCCTGAAGTCCCTGGGCTTTAAACACTCTTGGCTGAGGGAGGAGTTGGGCTCACTGTGTGTAATTAAAACTGCCAGGTTGATTTTAAACAGTGTCGTCTATATTGAACTTCCTTTTGAACGTGAGATCTTGTCAAGGTTCTTTCAGCTCAGATTAAAGTCACTGGTGTGGGGGCTGTGGAGCTTAGCTGTCTTTTCGTACTCTGTCACGTTTTCTCTGGAAACTGTCTTCTGTTTTATTGCCTTGGTTGCTGAAGAGGCTGAGCAGCCTGCTCTGGAGCCACGCTGCTCATCAGACCTGGTGTTTGGTGACAAAGTGACAAACTGGGACATGGACTCCACTCACTTTTGTCTCTTTTGCCTTGTGGGTTTGAAGAGCTTGCAGGGGACAACGGCAGATCTATTATTGGCAGCACAGAATATGCCTGTGAAAAGATGTTCTCCCTGGAGAGGTGCTGCTCAGAAGAAAGAGGCTCCTGCCCTTCTGAACCATGAGCACAAACAAGATACTGTGTGAGAAATCTGGGCTTTGCTGAAATTGGTAAAATTCCCATGGGTTTCAGGCAAGTCAGGTTCAGTGGGATCTAATTCCCTGACTGCCAGAGCTGCTTGGGCATGACAGCAAGCAGGGCAGGATTTGAGGCTGCTCCATGTTTCTCTTCTGGTGGCAATGTGATGCTCTCACACCTGCCTGCCATTAGGGATGCTGTGGTGGCAATTAGGTTGGTGTCTCTCCTGCTTGAAGCCCTCCCATATTCTGGTCTTTGCACGCATCATTTCAAGTATTTTAATGGGTTTGAAAGCTGGTAAGAAAGCAAGAAAAGAACAGAGAAGCACATTCCCATGTGAAGTGGCTGTGAGGAAAGTCCTCTCCTCTTGCCTCTCTGCCATCCCTCGTGGCCTGGAGGCACTGCATGCAGGGGGAGGCCAGCGCATGCAAAGCTCCTTCAGGGATATACTGGGCTGTGAGTGTGGGAGGGCTGCTGGCCAGTGTGCCCACCTGCTGGGGGTGCTGGTGGTGGGTGTGAGAGTGGACATGCTGCATGAGATAGGCAGATCAATCCACAGTAAAGAGCTGCAGGTCCTCAGGAAGCTGCTGTGGTGTGGAGGGGGCAGGAGGGGTTGTGAAGGTGTTACCTGTGACTCAAAAAGTGGAGCCTGGTCCTAATGGAGAGCCCCCCTTGGTGATGTGGGTAAATTTGCTGGACTTGATTCTCCAGTTCAGGAAAGCAGATCTTACTTACATCAGCTTAAGATGTCTTTCTGAACTATACCAAAGAAAGAAAATCAAAGGCTGTAAATTTTGTGAGCCTGATAATTGTCACCTGATACGTGCCTCACTTGCTCCCTGCCTTGCATGTTGACTTCCATGGGATTTGAGATTGTTTGGAGCCCTTCAGGAGCCGTCTTTAGATGTCCATATGTCCAGGCTCAAGGCGTGCTAGCCTGATACATTTTTTCTGTCCTGGAGCAGTTGGATGTGCTGCTCCTGATCCTCAGCAGGGCCTGGGGTGCGTGCAGTGTTATCCTGGTGCACCCTGCTTTTGGGCTGGAAGTGTTTCAGTTCCTCTCATCCAAAGCATCTGGAAGGCTGCTCTCCATCAACCAGACAGTGCCGGTAGGTAGGTGCTGCTGCCTGTGGTCTCTGGGAGCAGGCACAGCCCTCTGGTGGTTGTGGAAATGTACAAGAGGAATCATGAAGCCTTCGGTTGATATAGTAAGGACATGGGAATGCCTGAGAGGAAAATCCACATCAGGAACCTCTGAAAATGAGGTATTTTTAGCCTGCGTATACTGTCTTCAGGATTGTCTTGTCCTGTTCCTGTGACATTAACCAGCCAGGGATCTGAGTTACATTTTGAGTGTTTTATTGATTGAACATTGATTGAGCAACAGGAGTTCTTACTAATAATCTTGCTGCAGACTTCAAATCCAGATTCTGTAAAACAAATATTTTTCTCTTCTCTTCCAGTTCACGTGTGTTTTCAGACCATGATACTCTGCAGAGTACTGGTAAGGCTTTCAGTGGGATGAATACCTGGATACTGTCTCTGTTAGTACAATTTTTTCATTCCCAGCTGTTGCTTCTTTTGGTATTAGTGACTGTTGTCAAATGTTTTGTCAAAGCATATCCATGTTTAACAGATAACCTTTAAGGGATTTGCCTGTTTGAAATAATCATGTACTGACTGAGTCTGTGACATAGTGAAAATAGGGAAGGAAGAAGGATTCACTCTTATTTATTTATTTATTTATTTTTATTTTTATTTTTATTTTTTTTGGTAAACAAATGAAAAAAGTTAAATGTTTAAAGAATGGAGCTATAAGAGTGTCTGTGAAGTGATTTCTCACCTGTGAATCTTCACTCTCCTGGCAACCAGGCAGTCCATGAGTTTATTTGTCAAAGGTTTCCATCTCTGTTCGGTTCAGGGAAAGAAATTCTCTGTAAAGATGGTAAGATATTCAATGAAAATAAGAGGAACCTTGTTATATGATAAAGGTAAACTAAACTGGAAGATGGATATTTTGAAGGCAATATTTACATCAAGCCGAATATTTCCTAAAACAAAATCAGTTATTCTGAAAAACATATTTTGTGCATGGCTGCTAACTATTTGCATCAGAACACGCAAAATTATGCTTGTATGAATGATTGAATGTTTTCTTCATAGGCTCATAAAACACTTTCATCTGCAGGTCGACGCTACGATGGTGATGTGAAGCCAAAATTTATCGTAAATCAAGTAGCAGTTACACAGGTAATTACAGAAAGAACTCTATCTGTAATCTGTAAAGTATATATATATTTGTCATAATATATTGCAATCTTTTAAATTTATATTATTAAATTAATCTGTTATTTACAAGAAATAGGCAACAAAATTCTCTGAATCATTGTGGTACTGATTCATAACATGCATTACAATATATCTTCTGCTTTTCTGAGACATGAGGTAGGACTTCTACTGCCACCTCTTGTGCTGATTGGCACTGGGTTCAGGCACAGGGTCATGTTAAAAGAATCAAATCATGCTGCCTGTATTTTGTGCAACTCCATTTGGCTGCAGTAGCCAGTATTTTGCTTATATTACTTGTTACTAAAAGAATATCTGAGTCAAAACTGGTGTTTGTTTAAATTGGGTGGGAGTTACTCCTGAGTCCAGCTTGTAGGTTTTGTTAAAAACTGAGGAAGAGGCTTCCCTGTCAAAAACCCTGCAGTTATACAGCCTAATGTAAATACTTGGTTGATAAAATCTCTTTCATTCTTACCTTGCTTTCTGCTTGTTGCTGTGAGTACTTACTCATTTTAATTCCTAAAGCAGTCTTGTGCCATATGTAAGGTCAAGTATCAAAAGGGTCTTTCAGGGCCTGAGCTGGGAGACATGATTTGCTAATCTTAACAACAACAACAAAAAAACATCTCTCTTTAAGCTAAGACAAAGCTTTGGGGCTTAACTGTGTCCCTTCTGGAGCCTGATAAGATGGTGTTTATGACTGAAACACAGAACACCTCTCTTGTTCATATATGATTTGAATTTGCTCAATGATATAGCTTGCAAAACAGCCATGCAGATGTTACATGAATTATTATATGCAGCTAGGACCTATGTACAGCTGGCAAAGAGTTGGTGTCTGGAAATCTTAGTTTCAAATATGAAAATTACTCTTACCTTTTGAAACCATTTCTGAGTCCTAACTCACAGTCTCAAATTACACTGCCTCACAACCAAATTGTCTTTCTTTGGCTCAAAATGAATAGTATTTTTTCTGATGTCCAGAGAGGACGTGGAACCTGTAGTTCCCAGGATTCAGTCTTATGAACTGCAGCTGGCCTACAGGGCATTCTGCTGTGGTGAGCAGCTTGTGATTCTATCATTGCTTCAACTTCTGATATTGGGCAGCTTTGTGTGTGCTGGGGTGAGACGGGAGCATGCAAAAAATGTCGTTTTCCCCAGTGATACTATGCTAGAGCAACTAGAAGAACAAATCTAACTTACATTGGCTCTCTGGGCGGTCATGCTGGAGCTACAGGTCTGCATGGTGCACTGCCAGTCCCAGGGTAGGAAGGGGTTTGCTAGAGACCTTTCTGCTCCCTCAGTTCAGTACTGCTGCAGCTGAAAACTTGCTCCAAAGGTGCTTTCCAAGTGTTGACCTTACTTATTGTGGTAGGATGGAGAGTAACTACTGAAATGCCCATCTTTTGATACTTTTTTTTTTTTTTTTTTTTTTGTGTGTGGCCCATCAGGTTGTCAGCTACAACTTGAGCAGGAAAGAACAGCTAGAAAGAGCATCCTGGAGGCCGTTCACCCCCAGCCACCACAGCCCTCTCAACGTCACGGTTAACGGCACACCCTGCATTCTCTTCTGGGCCAAGAGGATCATGATTAAGTTTGAAAACCACACGCAGCTGGATTTGACTGAGAAGACGTTTGGTGTCCATGCAACAGTGGATGTTGGAGATTCAAACTGCAGTGAAGACAATGCGATGTAAGATGCTAGTGAAACTAGTACCAGATAACAAGTCTAGTAAATAAATACTGAAGGAACAAGCCTTGTAATATCTGGTGTCGAGCCCTGGTACCTCAGGGGCAAGCTCCTTCCTACAGTGGCCTGACATTGCAGGCAGCATGGCAGCATGGGTTATATACTTTTGGACCCACGTATTTGGAGACAGAATTGGGTAGTCCCGGGTCCCATGATATGATTTGTGAGTTGCTGAATCTGAAAGGTGAATTCGCTAGAGTTTTATGTGTGACCTGAAGGGTCTCCAAAAAACCTGGAATCTGCATCCCAGTCTGTCACGCATTACTTCAGCACTAACAGTTCAATGCCTTGCTCCTGCCTAACGTGAGTGAGAATATATGTTAAACCTAACTAGATCCCAAATCCTCCAATCCTATGGCCATACTAGAAAAGCAGGTTCTTTTTTATCTCCTTTGTAGTGTACCCTAAAAATTTTCTTCCTCCACGTACTATACTGTTTGGCTCCACATCTTATACCAGGTTGCTGGTTCCATTCTGGTAGTCTAAAAATTAGGCAGTGAACACCTAAGTTGGCATTTGCTGAATTTTCTTCACAGTGTATAGTGCTCTGTTTTGGACTTGTTGCTAAAACAGTGTTGACTTATGTTTTGGTGGTTGCTGAACAATTTTCAGCCTTCTGTCCTTCATTTATGGAGCTCTGTCCTAACAAACAAGCTTTCTCTCTTTGTATCCTCTCCTGTCCCACTGAAGTGGAGATGGGCAGTGGGTGAGAGTGGCTCTGTGGGGCTTAGCTGCTGGCTGTGGTCAACCCACCACAATGCTGTTCTTGCAATGTTCTTGCCTGATGCAATGTATTGGAAGATATTTGGGAATTTGTAGAACACACCATACATTAAGAAAAGCTACAGGAAGAATCAGGAAACAGAACTTTACAGGATGCCCTTGGCATGCCTTCTATCCGTGTAAAAAACATGTCTGATGTTTGATCTCAAAATCTGTGAGTCCGGAGTGATTTTATCTGTCACATCTGACCTTATCATTCTTTCTTTTATGTTCTTTTAGTAATCTCAAAATAGGGACACAGGTGCTAAAGGCAGGCAGGACCTCGGTGCTTTGTTTGAAGCTGAGGTTAGAATTTTTTTGCCTATGTCAAGAGAAATACTGTGACTACTGAGCCTTTCCGCCTCTGTTCTGCAGAGAGAGGAAATTGCTACACCTTCACAATGGTGATGCTTTCTTACATGTTCTATGCTTGACTTATTTGGGATACCTAGAGAAAACATGAGTCTTAGTGACCTCAGCTCTTTGAATGTTGAACAGCACCAGTCCCAGTACTGTCCCCTGAGGAACACTGATCTGCACCTGGACATTGAGCCACTGACTGCAACGCAGTGTGACCATCCAGTCAATTCCTTATCCACCGTGTGGCCCACCTGTCAAATCCATGTCTAGAGACAAGGATATCATTGAGAGAGTGTCAAATGCTTTACAGAAGTCCAGGTAGATGACATCAGCTGCTTTTCCCCCATCCCCCATTGCTGTAACCCCATCACAGCAGGCCACCAGGTTTGTCAGGCATCATCTCCCCGTAGCAAAGCCCTGTTGGCTGTCACCAGTCACCTCCTTATTTTCCTTGTGCCTTAGCATGGTTTCCAGGAGGGTCTGCTCCATGATCTTACTGGGCACAGAGGTGACTGGCTGACCTGTAGTTACCCTTGTCTCCTTCTCTCCCTTTTTTAAAAATAGGGGTTATATTTCTCCTTTTCCAGTCGGTGAGAACTTCACTGGACTGCCACGGCTTCTCAAATATGATGGATAGTGGCTTAGCAACTTAGGCAGTGGATTATCTGGCTGAGTGCTCACATGATGAATTGCCCTGTTTTTCTCACCCCAGAAAAGTCTCTTAAACTTCTCTCATCTCCAGCCTTCTTTGTTAAGACAATCCTCTGTTGTGGCTTTAGATTAGCTTCCAAGCTGCTTTATACTGTCTGATCAATGCAGAGTAGCTGGAGCCAGGACATGGCCCCAAATGCATATGCATTTGCCATGTAAATATAGTAAACCAGCCCACGGGATTTCTTTTCACTTATTTATTTGTTTATTTATTTTAAGCACCAAGTTATGGATCAGGCAGCTATGCGTTTTCCTGTGTCTAATCCTCATCTGTGATATTGCTACCCTCAGTCCCTGATTTCCCTTTGTAATAAAACAAGGGATGGTCTAGATTCAGTGTATGGAATGTGCAGAAGACATCTACATGTTGTATGAAATCATACATCTATCTATTTGTTTTGTTTTGTTTTTTTCTTTAGCATTAGGTTCAAAAAGTCTTTCAGAAGCTGCATGGTTTCACTGTGTTCCATCTACACCGTGCTATGGTGCATTAACTCCTGAGATCGTTAAAGAGTTGTTGGGGAATGCGTGTGGAGCTTCATGTCCTAATTTACAGCGAACCTGCTAGTGCCTTTCACTTAAGTAAACTTAAGATGCCCATATTGACTGTACATAAGCTTTGTAGAGCTGCCTCACAGCCAGTGCATTTTTATTTCTCTATTGATGCACAAGTTTGAACTCAAAAAACATATGGATTTGTTATGCTCTAGTACCTAAAAAGAGGAGGATTATGTGTAGCTCTTTTTAATGACATACACTGGTGATACACGATTAAGAGATTGTATTATAGATTAGCCTTGTTGACTTGAGAAGGAGCACAGAGATCAAATAAAACCAATTATCAACCAAGGTTGGAAACAGTGGGATGTATGTCAAAAATTGATCTTTCAGTTCTGTTGTTTCTGGATAGTCTAGGCCTCATTCAAAATTTTTTCTTTTTTTTGGTACTGACTTTAAAGGTATACCGAGTAGAAGGTTTTATGTATGACTCAATCTTTTGTGCTATTTTTTCTCTTAAGACTTCTGAAGTTTTTATCTAGCCTGACATTACTTGCTTTTTGACCCAGGCTTTCTCTGAAGTTTGGAGACATTGGCAATCTAAAGGGACTTGTTATTAGGTAAGTTATGTGCTAAAGCAAAATGTTAGGTAATCACGTGTTAGTATCTATTGTTATGCAGTTGCTTGTGTAATTTTGGGGGGGGAGAGTTTATATAAGCAAAAATAACCTGGTAGAACTGTTGATTATATGGTATGTTGATCTAGTGGGAGGTGTTCCTGCCCAAGGAAGCAGGGTAGGAACTAGATTATCTTTCATGGTCCCTGTCAACTCAAACCTTTCTATGATTCTGTGGTATAACCAAGACACTTGCAGGCTGCCATTTGCTTGGCTATTCCATTTTATTAAGGCTTTTCTTCTTCCATGTTGGATTTTCTACTCATGAGAAAAGTTCAGATCATCTCATTTGAGTGGGATCTTCCCATGTCTGAGATTTTTGCTAACTCTTGCTAGTTAGTTAAACTTTTTTGGGGGGGAATTTTGTTGAAAAAGTTGATAGTATGGTCTGCACAGGCATGAAACTATGACCTAATTTAAGTATGCTTCTCAGTGATCGAAGAAAACAGTATTTCCTGATAAATAATTTTGTGTTATTATGTGGTTTATGTATTACCAAGACTGAAGCATAAGCCGAGTGTGTGTTGGATCGTATCACTATAGCCTTCAGTCTTCCACACCTCATCTGCTCATTCCAACTTAGTGTGTTATACTTAAAGTTTAGGCCACACAAGCATTTAGGGGTATGTATTGTAACTGACAGTGCTCTCTGTGATGCCAGTAGTCTGCTCTGGGACTGTGTGAAATTATAATATACAGAGACCAATAAATGTGCTGCAATGTAGGTAACAAAAGTGAAGTTTTCCATACGAACAGTTTAGTATACTTGGCATGAGCAACACATTTCACACCTTAAGCGTTCAGGAGCAAATTCTCACTGACATCAATAAAACTTACTCTGTTTACTCGTGGACTTTGGGTCATGTTGCAAAGTGATCACCGAAGTCTTGAGGAAGTGTCTTCTAAGATTGACATGTGAACTTAATGGTGCCAACTCCTGGACTTTTGATCTTACTCATTTTCTTCCCATACAATATTTTCAGATTCTTACTAACAACCAGCTATTACGAGCTGTCTGTTCAGAACTGGTTCAGCTTACACAGACTGCAGCTTCTTTACAACCACTCCGTACTGGCGACATTTAATGCAACAAGAATATATGCACCGGCGAGTTACTCCTTCCACTGTGAACATGTGAGCAGCTTGCAGAGATATGATGCACTCCTGATACCCAGCTCTGCAAATGATGTTTCAAAGCTTTGGGAAGTCACTTTTATTGATTTCCAGGTAAGGTGGAATTAAGCCAAATGGATCCCATAGGTAGACTGATGGGAAATTTTGCAATTAAGTGCCTATGAGCTATAGTGACCTCCCATGTACAGTTTATGGGATCTCCATAGAACATCAAATGGAAATTGAATAGAAATGAAAATTTAAATTATTGTGGTTGTACTCCTGTCAAAGGAGCTGTAGGGCTATATAGATTTTCCATAGTTTCTTGCTGGGGTTTCTCTTTCATGAGGGAAGTGAATTTAACTGTCGACATTAGATGTCTCTGAGCTGGGCTCTTAAAACCTGACATCAACAGCAGCATCAGCCACCAAGTATGGGATTCATCTCACTCAACTTTTGAAGACTGGGTATTTTAACCTTTTGCCCTGGTTACAGTCACCTCAGTCTGCCTCTAAAGCCAGTGGATAATTCCTCTGACTCATCTTAAGTCCTTATTTTAGGATGAGATTAATCATGATCTGAAAATACCTGTATTTTGATATTTAGTAATAACTGAGCCCCAGATGACTGGGCTAGGATGTCTTGCTTTTAGACGCCTAAGTTTTAGGGGATGGTTCCCACCTCAGACTGTCTGATATCCCTGACTGAACTGTGTCCTTCTCTAGCTCACCCTTGTTAGGCATGTTTCATTGCCCAGAGCTGACTATTTCACACCAGACTCTGAGGTCTGTGAAGAAGGATCTTTTGTAACATCCATAGACCCCAATTTATTTATCTCCTTCAGGGCAAGAAAATAAAAAAGCAAAAACTTAGGCTGGAAGAAAATCCTTTTAATAAAGGAAAAGCCAAATAAGTATGTAAGTAAATAAATGCAGAGATGTGGGACCTGTGTTGGTAAATAGCTGAAAAAGGTGACTGGGTGAGAAAGTTGACCCCCTTTTTCTCCCCAGGTGATAAATGCTTGTGGACCCATTTTAGCAAAGGAGACAATCTTTGAGTGTGAACTGGTGAACTTCATGTTAGGACTGAAGCCCCAAATAAAACTTAGTGGTATTGTCTGTAGTTAAATGCAACTTCATGTAATTTTGTTGTTTCACTGCCATGTGCCACACACTCGAATCCGATGATAAAAATCTAAGATTAGGGTAGGCAATTGAGCATACCTTGTTTGGTGCATTGAAGTTGGTGCAGTTTGAAACAGAGAGCTTGGAGATTCTTCACAAATGATGCTGGAAATGCACAGTAAACTAGAAAGGTACGGTACCATGCTTACAATTAAATGTGACTGGGCTACCAAGAGAGATCATAGAAGGTTTTGTTTAAAATAAAAACTGCAAATCCTTTGGGCAGCAGAGTGAGGGGGATTAGAATAACTGGCGTTTTCTGGAAGACTGACCTGGATAAACTCCGAGCATTAACTCCAGCTAGCACAGCTCGATACAATTTTGTAACATGATGATATTAAATTAAAAGTTCTTACTGGCACCAGAGCAAATTCATAAAATTGTTTGTAAGCAGCACAACAAATACTTTGTTTAACATGAGCTCTTCTGTTCCCTTTGTAGATTCAAGGCTTTAACATTCAAGAAGGACATTTTGCCTATGCAAAAGATTGTGCATCTTTTTTCTCTCCAGCAATACTGATGGGATTGGTTATGTCACTGATTCTGCTGCTGGTTCTTGCCTATGCTCTTCATATGTTGATCCACCTCAAGTCTCTTGACAGGCACTATGAATGCAAAGCTTCTCCTGCCTATTTTGCACAAATGAAAGACAATGACATGGGGGATGAGAAAGAGCCACTGAGAAGCAGTGGAAATGAATCCTATGAACTTAGAAACCAACAGTTCTCTAA
This sequence comes from Netta rufina, assembly GCF_964035555.1. Classification (NCBI taxonomy): domain Eukaryota; kingdom Metazoa; phylum Chordata; class Aves; order Anseriformes; family Anatidae; genus Netta; species Netta rufina. The sequence continues at coordinate 72,555,924 of NC_140126.1, forward strand.
AATCTATATTTAGCAGTATGCATCTGTCTCAGTGAAACAATTAAAGTTTTTTTTTTTTTTTTTTTTTTTTTTGTGTGTGTTCTATGTAGTTTTTGCAAATTTTTCACCAACTGATGAAGGGAAAATAAGTAGCAGATTGTCTATCCAGTATATTTCTATTTTTTATTGTTAGCCATCTCCTTTGAAAGCAAGACAAGAGGAAAAAGCTTCCAATATGAGTAAGAGGTTTCATGTGATAGGAGTTTATTCCTGTAGTACAGAAACAAAACGCATACCTTTGCAGCCAGCTCACCAAGTCCTGAAGAGAAGAATCAGTAATGGATCTTTTGAAGTTAAATAAAATTACAAATAATTAATTAAAATTATCTTGTCTCATTCTTACAGATGGTGAGATTTTTCTTGGTTTTGTAATTGCTTCATCCACTCTGCTTTGTGTCCTGACAAAATGGCATCATTCATTTATTTTTCAGCATATGATTTCCTTTAATTTCATTTAGATATTTCAAATTACATCCTTTGTAACAACTCTTTGTCCTCCCGAACTCCTCCCTTTTCGAAGTCTTCAGAGCCACATAGGCTATTACCCACTACACTAATGAAACAGCAATGCCTGTGGTACAGAAGCATTGTGATACTTTTCTGTAAGCTGGAGACTTACCCTAAGGATCTGGTGGGAGAAGAGTAGACATCTGGTCAAAGGCTTACCCTTAACTTCCCTGCTGAATGCTATGCCAAAAGACGGATTATGAGCATTATGTCCTGTAATTCTAGGTTAATTTCTTTTCTATCAAATCCCTGTGGTATTTCTTGAAAATTTTATATGAATGGAGATACCTAGTGCTAAGCATGTTGGGGGTGGAAGCTCCCCAACAGTGGAAAGGATACTGTGACATCATTTTGATGATTCCCCCTGAGCACTGAAGATACTGTCTTACTGTGAATCCTTTCTTCTGTTAGAGTCAGAGTCTAGGAACTCCAAATTATCCCATCATTTAGCCCTGACTCCTAGCAAGGAAGAACCTAGCAATGTACTAACAGTAGTGCTTTCAAGGCACAAGTGGTACAAAATCCATCATGTTAGAAAACCTTTCGCCAAACCAGATTTAGCAAGCCTTTTCCCATTTTAAATAATAGAGCTAATTAGTTGTTTGTGGTCTTTGTAAACTATACTGCAATGCTCGTTAAACACCTTGAGATATGTCCAGAGGCCTCCTATTTACTAGCACAGATGACATGCAGACTAGACGTGGAGTCTGAAGCAGTTTGTTGATTTAGGAAGGCACTTCAGAGGAAAAAAAAAATCATCTTTGAACTGTAACCAGATGTAGGAGACAAGCTTCTGGGGACTTGGCAGGGTTGCCTGTGGCCAGTTACTGCCAAACATGATGTGTTTCATAAAGGCAACAAGCAAAAACATGAATGTCTGGGAAGCTGAACGAGAATAAGATCTGGAGACGCAAATAAAGGAACACGGCATTCCTCATGGGGTGCTGAAACGCTCCTCGGCTTGGTCCCCCTTCCTCACACACGGTGATGACAGATGTAGGTTGCTGGCAATGTTAACATGAGTTCAGGATGCCATTCCTAATCGGTGATGTTCCTCAGAGTGTGAAGAGCAGTGCTGTTGTGCCTGGGGTTTGCTTGCCTGTCAGGCAATAAAGAAATGACACTAATCAGTGGTAACCTGACTCCCAAAATTACCGTCATGTGCTGATGGGCAATACCCATCCTGCAGAGCTGCACATAGCTTTGAGCATGGCAGCACTCTGAGGCACAAGTGTGCTTGCTCACCCTGCAGCACTCACTTAACCTTCTGGTAAGCATCTGGTAATGCTGCAGGAATAATTCTTATCTACTCCGAGAAGATGATTACTGACCATCTTCTTGCCTATTTTAAATAGGCAAGATTGGTACTGTTGCTGTAAGAGTTTTTTATGACCATGATAAACCAGGAACAAAGGAGCTTCCCTCTGATCATGTCCTCATCTCCTAAACCTCCTTCCCTAGCTATTGTCCTACTCAAGTGGTGTTCCTCTTGCCTTATTCTGGTTTTGAGGTTGAGACATTTTTTGTCAGTTTTATGCCGTGGAGTCACAGTGCTGCAAATCTCCAGCACATGCCAGTATAGATTTTTGGTGCAGAATTAAAAGGGAAACCCCTTTTAATGTGTGTGTGTATGTCCTTTCAGCTGTAATGCAACTGAACAAGAGAGATGAATTTATACGTGCTACTTGCAAAGCAAAATTCAAGAAGAAAAGAGAATACAGAGGAAAAAACAAAAGCAGGCAAAAAAAAAAAAATCTCTAATTTTCTCATCTTTTCCAAAGCCATGTCACAATTGGTATCATACCCAAAATGTCTGGGGTGGTGGAGCACAGTTAGTAGTCATCTTCTCTCCTTTGGGCCTTTTTATGCTGCAGGCTGACTTGGCAGTGAAAGATGACTGTTCTCTGCCAGGTATGCTCAGTATCATCAGATTTCCACTGGGTGCCAGTACCAGTCAGAAAGGATAACAAATACACCATTTGAGATAGACAGGAAATGTCTATTCAGTTCAGTCATAGCACTGGAATTACAAAATGTATACTTGTAAAGAGTTAATTTTGTTTTAGTGGAAAAACAGCACTAGAAGAAAAAAAAAAAATCACCGTCATAAAAGCAAGCACCCATGTTTGAAAAAGACAAAATGTGCATTTTTTCATTCCTGGTAAGCTGTTTTCCATGAGCCAGATAAACAATCCTTATCAAATGCAGATTTTGGAACAACAGAGGCATTTTATTGCTCTGTTTCAGAAATAGAAAATTCAAGCTAAAATTAACTGTCTGCTACAAGCGCTGTTTGCACTAACAGGCTCATTAACAAAAGATAACCTTTTTTACACGGTCCACACTCTGCATAATTTGGCTGCCGTGTCAGAACACAGCTGTCTTTTCAAGCGATATACCCTCATTCAAACAAAATCCTTATGCATCTTTTCAAAGCTGATTCTCTGTTTCAGACTGAGGGCCCCATCCACACTCACTCAAAGTCAGAAGGAAGAGCCTCATCACCTTTGGCTGAAGCATCCCTTTCACTGAAGGACAAATTTCATGGACTCTGCCGCTCTCGCTGTGGGATGGCAACACTGAATTGAAGAAATAAATGCATTTGTTTATCATATGTTTCAGCTGCCGTAGTTTAAATTTTATAGTATTTTATGGTGTTGTATAGTATATCCCCCACACCCGATGTTAGGCAACTTCACACCTGCAGAAAACCAAGATTGCCATCAGTACATTAAGTACTGTTTGACCTGCAGTGGATGGATCACTGGCATAGGATTTGTGCACCAGGAGTAAACAAAGCCAAGGTTGCTGTGAAGATGAAGATAAAACGAGGGCCCGCTAGATGGTAACACTGAATTCCAGCAAAACAGGAGAAATAGCCTTCTTTTTTTCCTTTAAGTATTTTAAATGGTGGCATTTCCTTCCTCTGCTTTAAATGTTAATTCTTACTGTAGCAACAGAGTGAGGCTTTTTGCTTCTTTTGCTTCTGGTATCAGTTAGGGGCTTGTGGGTTTCAGTCATTACCTTTACACAGCAGTGAAGAGTTTCCCCATTATGTTGATGTGAGAGTGAAGAAGGCAACAAATGCAAAAAGAAGTGTGAGCAGGTCTGTTGGCACGCCTACCTTTGGTCACAGGAAATGTGTCCTTGCACAAGTAGTAATAAAAAATGCAGTACTGGAAGAGCATTGCTACCAAAATGAGAAGAAATCACAAGTTGTTATTCATTTGGTGGTGGACAGAATGGACAAATCCTCTTCTACAGACAGATGCCATGAGTTGTGCATCATGCTTTGCTGCCCAGCATCTCAGATTTGACAGCGTTTTTGGAAATGACCTTCAGGGTGAAAGTCTTAACTTTTTATTTGCTCTGAATACAATTCTTTTCCTTTAAAAAGAAAACCACATCACCTTGGGGTTTCAGCATTTCCATTCAGATCTTTTGAGAGAGCTTTTCCTAGGGTATGGCAGTCAGCGCGTGGTCACACTGGGGATGCTGTTGCCAGGACATCTCCAGTCCTTCAGCTGGGCAGCACAGCTTCTGAGTAGAACTTCACCTCCTGCCTTTAAAATGCTTTAAAATGAGCATGGCAAGTGGGTAAGAAAGGATGTTTCTGCCTGGTGGTTCTGGTCATTCTGGTGTGAGGATGGGACGTGGTCAGCCCCAGATACCCTGAAACTCTGTACTCTCCCAGCACCCTGCCCTGGGACCCAGAGCCTGCCCATCCCCTCTGGTTGGCATTGCCGTTTGTCCCTCCTCTTCCACCTCTCCCTGTAGTATGGTGGTTTTTGAGACAGCTTTTTTTGCCCCTGTGCCTGGTATTTCTGTCAGGTTTTTATTTATGCATTCATTTTTAACTGAGGGCTTTAAAAATGTTTCAGAAAAAGCACCACAGAAAGAAGGCTTGATTGGGAAAATGGCAGGCTGGTGCAGAGGAAATGATTGCCATTTCAGTCCTGAAAAGTTGTATCTAAACATGAATAATAAAGACTCATATTCTTAGCTGCAGCCGCTTATTTATGTGTGCAGAAGATAAAGTTGGCAAAAGAACAGTTCCCAAGCAGGAACTGCTTTATTTGGCAGGCTGGCAAAAATAAGACAATCATCTCTTTGTGCGTCGTCTCATATGGGAGAATCCTTGCTCAGAATCATCCTGAGAAGATCATCCTGCACCCAAAACCAGGACTCTGGGTTTGGGTGCGCCCAAAACCCTGGACTCTACTGGTTGCTGTCTGAATGGTATCTTGTCTTAGTAAGCCAGGTAACAGAAAATTGGTCTTGGTTTCTCTCTGTGACTTCCATAGTTCAACAAACCCTCTGATGTTTGCATTTTTCAGGATTGGTCTGTTCTTCACCATTGCATGAATGCTTCTTAACGTTTCCTCCATTTTCAGTAAGCCTTGAGAAAGGGCATTTAACTGTTGTCTGACAGATCTTAACTCCAGTTCCAAGACTCCTAGTTCGCGCCTTGGTTTGCTTGCTGTAACATTGTTTGATGTAGCAGAACGAAGATCTAAAACCACTTTCAGAGCTGCACAAACTCTGTTAATAGACAGCCGTTTAATACGAACCGTGCTCATTGTAACAAACTCTTCATGAAAACTCAGGATTTGCCCCAGCTGAAGGAGCATGTCAAGAGCTACGAGTTGCACGTAGTCCAGATGGTTGGGATGCCATGCCGTGTGGTCTTTGAAGTTTGGTTTGCTCGCAGTGGTAGGGTCCAGAGAGGTGAACACGTACTGAAAAGCCAGTCTGGGGTTCACCATCAAGTCAGCAGGTGCACCATCCAACAGCACCCTCTGTTCCTGTCCTGGACCACTGCTGCTCCCTGTTCTCCTGTCTGTGCATGCCTGGAGCACCATTAAACACAGGTAAATCCTCATCATGGACGGGCTCTAAAATTAAAATCAACACAAGCATCTCATTAGAGAAGAATTTGCATCTCTAGAGGAGGAGACTGAACAAAGTAACCTGCCTAGTGTCTCAAAATTCACAGTAACAGTATATGCTGCATGTGCTTTCCAATAAATACAGTTTTCCCTGTGTATAGCATTTCCACAGGCAACAGTTGATACATTTACAGCTGCTTCTGGAATGGAAAGCAGCAGTAGAGAGAGACAGGAAAGCAGCTATGTGAGTAATCGGCTTTTCCGGAAAGGTGCCTGTCAACACAGGTTAAAGCTCTGCTGAAGACTCTATTTCTCCAAGACAGTTGGCTGTTGGTTTCATGGGAACTTAAAACAAGAGCAAAAAAGTGGTGTTCATGTGGTAGCATTTTAGATAAAGGATTAACTTCACAGGAACAGCCTGTTTACATCAAGCCCTTCATGAGATAAGAAACCAGAAGAAAGTGCTAAACCTTGTATATGAATCTTTACGCTTTTATTCCTTCAAGATGATAGCTTATCATTTGTCCAAAAAGTTTTTTTTTTTTTTTTTTTTTTTTTTCTGAGTCAGTGGTGTACATTCGCTAGAGGCTCATACTGTTTTTCAAAGGGTTTCAATTCCTGAAAATTTAGTAACAGCCTTCCTGAACATTTTGCATCTGCTTAATTATGTTTTTATTTATTTATGTATTTATTTATTTATGTATTTATTTATTTATATATTTATTTTTTATTTGTTCAGAAACGTTCAATCCTGAACATATGTGGAAGGGGCAGCTGCTGCCTTATCCTGAAACAGCACAGGGTGGCAGAGCTTCCATCAGGCTCCAGTGGGATGCTCGTGGTGTCAGCTCTGTGGTTTGGGGGCAGCTCTGGCTCCTAAAAATGAGCGTAGCCAGGTGCTGAGAAACCCATAGGAGGGATCATGGGGAGGGTCAGTGAGCACACTGGCCAGTTCTGCTGCTCCACAAATGCCTGCAGAGAGGAGCAGGCTGCTTTCTGGCTTTGAAGAGCAGCTTCCCACAGCCTGAACCTCACCCAGCTCTTGTCCTTGGAGCTGCAGTGTTTTTGTGAATCAGCAATGTGTAGGTTTTTTACTCCCAGTTGCAAACTTCCATCACAAAATATTAACCAAGGCTTTTCAAGGAACAGAAAAGCTTTGTGCCAGTTATAACTGTACCTTCAAAAACATAAGAGTGCCCAAATTACTGCTGGCAAGGGTATATCTTTGTGAGATACGAGTCACTGTCACATTTTACCTTAGACAGAAATATCAATCCAACAGCACAGTCATTTTTCAGAGCAAAGAAACTGTGATATGAAAAGACAACAAAATTTCAGACCCTAGAGAGAGAAGACAGAAAAGAAGAATAAATGAAGATGGTGGAGAACCCATGACTAAAAATGCAATGCAGAAGTCCTCCAGCCCAGACATGGGTTGCTCTGCAGGTCTCTCTGAAATGGTTAGAAATGCCCTGGTATGTCACTGGACAAATCCTTCCTGGTCAGCTTCCTTCTGTCTTTTGTGGTACTGATGGAAATCCCGAAACTCATTTCCAAAGAGGCATACCGTTGGTGCTAATGTTCTTCTGTTTCAAATGTTCCTCCATTTCATTTGACTTCAAATGGCCTGGCTCCGTGCACTACATGAGAAGGAATTTTAAGTCCAGCTGTTCAGCTCGTGTGTCAGCATGGTTGTTGCCTGTAATGCTGGCTGGGAATGTTTAGGAGTTGAAATGGTTGATATAAACACTTACACTAAAACTGTTGCCCTGCCAAAATCGCTCGAGACCCATGGTGAGACCTCTGTTCTCAGGGTATGCCATGCAGCTTCTTAAATTTTGCAAGAACTCCACAGTGAAAGGTAAAAAGTGAAATAATTACACAAATAATCTTACCTTGGCATTGGGAGGATTAGTGGATCACCACTGTGGGGAAAGTGGTGGCAGTGTAAACAGCTCTGAAGGCAGATTTTTCATGTAGTTAAAATGATTGTGAAAAGTTCAGCTCTCCTGATATTCTGCTTAGTGAATTAAATATTACTCTGATAGGAATTTGTGTGGAATTAGCTGGAGGAGATGCTAAAGCTGTGTCTGAACACATAGTTGTCAGAATATGTTCTTTGGCCAACTGCTAGAAGAACATTTTTAGGCAATGTTATAATACATTTTTTTTTTTCCGCGCGTGTTTTGCTTTACAAAGGAGTAAACACAAACGCTGGGGCTGGGGCTACTTAATGCAATGGAATTAGGTCTGCATTTGCAGCCTGGTACTTTGCGTTCACCCGGAGCACGACAGCCCCCTGGTGAGCACATCTAACCATTGCAGCCCCGCGGTTAGAAGGCTTTTTGTGCACGTGAAGGAGCTTAAATAACGTAGAGCCAGCAATATTTACTGTATGTTTCAGACCACCACTTGCTTGTATCGGACATTTCATTTGTCGACATATTACAGAAAGAAAAAAGTATAGCCTGTCGCTAAGAGACTTAGTTTTCCAGCTAAGCCTGTCCAGACATGAGAGAGCACAGAACTGCATCTGAGCAAGCTGTGAGAAAGACATACAGGCAAGCACAGGCATCAGCAAGCTGTCCCAGGCAGGGGGAGTCCCTCGTCTCTTCCAGACTCACTGGTATCAGGACATAGCAAAGCATTGCTGCAAACTGAGCAAGTCAAGCCAGAGACTACTGCTATGCTGTTGGGTTAAACAGTGTCACTGAGACATCACTTCATGTGCCATGTATACAAGAACTGGGCTCTCACTCATTTTTCTTTTCTGCTTCCAAACTAATGTTAATGAAAGTTTTGTGGTCCATTAAGGAGGCCTAGTCCACAAATTATTTTGGACTAATGAAGTCTTATTGCTCCCAGCACACACTACAAAGAGGGAACTGGAAATTACGAAGGAAGATCGGGTGATGTTTCTGAGTTGGATTATGGAGAACAAATGCCCTTTCCTGGGCGCAGCACTGTCTGCACCCTGACATCTCCAGCACACAGCTGTGATCCAGGCTCATGCACTAGTGGTGGATCTCATGCAGCTGACCCCTGTCCCATCCCTCCTGGCAGTGGTGTGTAGGCCTTGTCCTGATGAGGGCCAGCTGGGGCTGGGGGTGTGCTGACCAGCCATGCCTGGTGCGTGGCATCATGGGGCTGGAGAGCATCTGCAGCGCTGAAGAACAGACACCCATAAACCACCAAGGCATGCGTCTCTCCAAAAGTCCCTTCTAACGTGATGGTTGGACCTTAGCTCCAGCCTAGTGGTGCCAACCTTATTGCTTAGCACACTGTGGAGCCCCAGCTCTGCCAGCAGGAGACATGAGACTTGTGAAAGGCTCCTGCTGTGTGGGACGAGGTGGCACCTCCACTAATGGGCTTGCAGATGGTATGATCTCCATGAAGAATTGGCTGAGTATTTTTAGCCTGATATAAACCAGGACAAGCAAAATGTCACTGCCAGGTTGCAGCCAGGGCTGCTCCCTAAGGATTGGGTTGATGTCCCATCGCCCTTCAGTGAGGACAGAAGATCTGATGGCCTTGGGTTGGGCTGAAACTGGACCTTGGGGTATGGGCAGGGGTGGAGGAGGCTGGTCTAGGATGTGAAGGCCTTTTAGTGCCCTTGGGAGCCCTGACAGCTCTCTCTTGCACTGCCATGCTGTTTTATGAAGAATTCCTACCCTTAGCCCGGGAGGAAAGAACATCTTCAATTCCCTGTTCTTATTAAAAACGCAGAAACATTAAGACTAATCTATACTTAAGCCTCATTAGCCCCTTTTAATTTCCCTGAGAGTCTCATGGTGCAAGGAAACTTCATTGCTTGAGATAAATATTATGGATATACACATTCAGGTCACACATTTTATCTGACATCTTTGAATTGCCAAAAACTTAAATATAAGACTCACAAGAAATCACTGAGTTGTTCGTCCTAGTTCTGTAGGATCTGTCTTGTAAGAAAAAATATAGAAAAATCTGAATTTAATTCTAGAGGGTGGAGCTCAAATAAATTATATTGTTATTTACCCTCCACATCTAATGACCTGGAAAGGTGGCTTTAATTTTGTGTGTAAGTCTGTGAACAAAATGGCTTCATTAAGATCAGTTAGTTTGCATATATGTGCTAACAAAAAGACTTCACTGTAGGGGAGGAAAAAAAATCCAGCTGAAAAATCAATCCCAAATTCAAGACTGTTAATTTATGGACTGCTTCTCTGACATTGGTTTATCTAAACTTCATCTAGATTTATTTGTCTGTACTTAGCTAGGGGCACTATTTGTTCTTCCTAACCAGCTTACAATACAGTCTGTATTACTAGCAGAGTTTACACGAACTCATATGTTTGAGAGTTATAAAAAAATCTTAGTTTGCAAATTAAAAAAGTAATTCCAAAAGCTTTAATGTACTCAGGGTTAGGAGCTCTGCAAATTGGCAGAATTGCACTGCAGGTAGGCCATGGCCTGCTATGGTGACTCCAAGTGGCAACGGCCACCCTGACACTCTGGCTCTGTGACGGGTTAAGGTATATTTGTAACACTGCCATATTTATACAGTGCACTGTTGTATTGGGGTTATGTGGCAAAGTTTTTGTAGGGGGTTGCAGGGTTGGCCTCTGTGAAGCTGTGCGGCCCATGGAGAGCCCCCGCAGGAGCAGGCCCCAGGCTGGAGCTGCAGCCCGTGGAGAGGAGCCCCCGCAGCAGCAGGGGGTCTGGGGGGAGCTGCCGCCCACCCGTGGGGGACCCGTGCTGGAGCAGTTTGCTGCTGGGGGATGGATGGACCCCGTGGGACGCAGCCATGTGGGAGCAGTTCCTGAAGAGCTGCTACCTGTGGGCAGCCCCCACAATTTCAGTTTGGGAAGGACGGCATCCCGTGGGAGGGACCCCATGAGGAGCAGGGGCAGAGAGGGACCCTGAAGGAGCTGTGGAGACGAAGTGTCAGGGACTGACCGCAGTCCCCAGTCCCCGTTCCCCTGCACTGATCAGGGGGAGGAGGTGGAAGAGGGTGGATGGGGCAAGGTGGTTTCAGTTTGCTTTTAGTTCTCACTGTGCTGGTCTGATAGTGATAGGCAATAAATTATGTTAATCTCCATATGCTAAGTCTGTTTTGCCTGTGACGGTAATGGCAGAGTGATCTCTCAGTCCTTATCTCAGACCAAGAGATTTTTCATTGTATTTTCTCCTTCTGGCCCTTTGAGGAAGTAGAGTGTGGGAGTGGCATGGTGGTGCTGAGCTACCTACCGGCATTAAACAACCACAGCTGTAAGGAATAATAGTAATAGTACCACCACTACCACTAAAATCACAGTAGCCTCCTAGACTTAACATTTCTTCTCAGTTTTCTGAGAAAATGGTTGTTGTGAAACCTCTAATTTATTGAGTCAACAACCACACAACCCTCCAGATGCTCTCTGATGCCTACCAGGTTGGGTGTGATGTTGATTCCTATTATATTGTCTCCTTGAGTAGCAGGTGGAGAACAAAGAAGGTTTTTGATCATGGGCAAACTCTCAACACCTGACACAAGCTTTTTCCTCTTCAGGAAAGCTGAAACCCAAGTACTAGAGAAAAAAAGAACAATGTTGTTCAAGCTGTGGTGTTAATACGTTCTCATCTGGTTGTGGTCATATGGAGGACTGTATAAAAGTAGATGCACTAGACAAGAAAAAAATCCCCTAGGACTATTTATCTGTTGCCAGTAGTGTGAGGCAGCAGATGCTAAGGGAAAGAAAAAAGAATATATTATTTACATAAGGATAAAGTGCTATGCTCTTTCATGGTAAAATCTGGGAAAAGTTTGTAAAACCTTCCGGCTTCATTTTGTAGCAATCTGGAGACTCCAGAGTGCCAATATCTCCTTTCACTTGTCTTATATTTTGTTTTGTTACTGAGGGAAACAATTTATGTTTTCAAACAGATGTTGCCCAGTCAAATATTTATGGAGTTCCTATCCTCTACACTATGTTCTTTTTGAATGTCTGAATGTAATCCAGTCAAAGCTTATTTTCTGTCACACCCTTAAAATCATGTCCCCTCCAAGGATACCAATACAAGAATTTTCTATGTATTTCACAGAACAGAAAAAAAGTATTCTATTAGGTGCTAATTTTGTCTTCCAAGTATTCTGAGAAATTTTCTGTTTAATATCCATTAATAAGTATATTTTATCAGAAAGATGTCTTTTCTGATGCCAGTGTACTATCATGCCAAAACTATGACAAATGGTATTTAAAATGAACAGAGATGTTTTCACTTCCTTATTATGGGGAGAGATCATTATTTACAAATTTGCTATTTCTGAGTTCAGTAAAGCATTATATAATTTGAAAAGGATCCTAAACTATCAAAAAATAACATTGTATTTCTTTCAGGCAATTTGCCTCATTCTAAAGGCTATTTCACAGCAACACATAAGGTTTCATATCACTTGGGTGAAGGTAGTGGTTGCAGATAGACAGCTTTCTTTCTGCATAAGACAAATATACTTCTGATAACTCTTCACAGCCAGTTTTAAACACAATAAACATCACTTCAGACTTGCCTGAGTCAAGACTGAAAATGTTATTTTGCCATTTGGACCTTCTTCTAAGACATTGGAGACCTTGATCCAAGCCTCTACTTCACAACTGGGTTTGGACTATAAAATAATTTTGTTCTCTCTCATGGAGTGATGAGAAGTGAAGGAATTTGCTGATGGGGAGATAGTTGTATGAGACATGAGACTGTGTGATACTTTAGTTAGTGTTAAGAGTGCAAGACATACAAGAGTGCGTAAGTATGCTTGTTCTTCATCCAGATGCTCACTTCTTGCAGTTTTTGGATCAGCTCTTGGGTAGAATTGATTGCATCTGTGAAAAAAAAAAATAAAAATCACATCTGTAGTGTCACTGTCACTGGTAGACCTGTTGTCTCTAGAAGTATCAGGAGGCACTTTCCTCCAAAAGGTATGTGATCTTAACACTTTTTTTTCACAGCGTCTCCCTAAAGCCATTCTTACTTTCAACCTGATACTGGAAAGGTAAAGCCACCTACCAAAACAGAGTGTCAGCAGTTTTTTTCCACACATTCAGATGCTTACAACCTTTTACTTGAACCAAAGGAAGAGCGTGACTTTGCTGAATATCTTCTATACCTTTGTTCAAGCCTTATCAATTTTTATATTTTATTTTTATTTTTTAAATATCTTTTCATTTTTCTAGTAGTTGCAGAGAGACTGGGGTCCTTTGTTGGTCTTGTAGAAACCTGCTCAGTTCTTCTGTCATTTTAAGATAGCAAGACTGATAAACTCTGAGGGTATGAAGTCTTGCTCACATACATGCAGTTGCTTTTTATTATTTTTTATTTTTCAGCTCTTTTTGAACTGTTCTTCAAAGGATTTTAGAACCAAACAGTAGGGATAAGCTTTTAATGCTTTCTTCAGAGAGAGGTGATTTCCCTGCAAAGACTATTTTCTACTTTTAGACTATAAAAAAATAAAAATAAACTAGTGTATATTTATTTTGGTTAATGACTTTTTATATCATCTGTGTTAGGCTATGAGTTGCTTTTCTACTGCACAAAAATACAAACAAGATTCACGTTTCAGCAGAAAACATCAGGATGTCTTAAACTACAGGTTTTCTGCTCTCTGGATTAGAGGTATGTGGTGGGGTAGCTGCCTTCACCTAGGAGGGAACTGCTTGAACTGATTAAACAGTAAAATTTTAACTTATGTAAAACAACCAATGTCTGCTACTGTCCTTATCACCAAGGTCTTTAGTGTGAACATAGCATCTTTGTTTCTCCTTATTACCTTGATATGTATCACTAAGGGCATTAGTGTGGATGCAGTATCTTTCTTTGGGTCTGTATTCCATATTTGACACTCCATCAAGATTTGTTGACAAGGCAATTATTTGAACATCATTAACTATGAACTCAGCCTTACTGTCACAAACAATTTCCTATTGTCTTTCATGGGAGCAGGAGGACTCACAGGAAAGTAAGCATATGGTGTGAAGATCCCACATCCATGTGAACAATCAGAAATGCCTTAATAATTAAAGGCTGAAAGAAAGCAGAGACACTTGCAATAGGGTGGCACACAATAGTCAATTTTTTAGGACGTTCTTAAAAATTTCCAGAAGATGCTCATTCCTTGAGTAGAAAATGCATCTGGTAAATATTACATTCTCTGCCCACCATAACATTTTCTCTGTAACGTTACTCTAGAATATTTTTGAGCTGAAGAAACTGCTGCTGATATCAGCTTTGGAAATTCAGACACATTTTTTTTTTTTTGAAGACTGGTATTTATTTATTATTTCTATTACCTTTAGGACTTTTTCCTTTACTTTTTTATTTTTTATTTTTTATCCCCCCCCCCCTCTCTTACCTTTGAATTTAGAAATAACAAGTACTTTTTGCAAAAAAAAAAAAAAAGCAAATTTCTATCTTCTGAATAATCAAATCAGAGACAAGGGCAGGAATGGACCCTGGTGCTACTGTGTATGGGAATTGAGATTAATTATGCTTATTTCTGCGTTTGCATTCCAGTGGCATCCAGAGGTGCCATGAACAAGTCCCCATTGAGCTATACACTGCAGCAATAAAAGAAAGCCCATGTTGTTGAAATTTCAGTAGCTTTATGTAGTATAGGTTCTTACCTTTGTCCCTGTCCTGAAGTGTACATATTGACAAGTTTGTCCCTCTCTTTTGTATCCAAATGACTGTCTTCAGGCAATTCTTACCCATTGTCTTGCTTTGTTCCCAGATTTAAGACAAGGAAACATACATAGAGTGCTAAGACTGACAGCAGCCTGTGCTCCTTCAGGGCAGGATTGGAACCAGCTGGCATGGCTTGTGGGACAGGCCAGGGAGGAGATGTGGACAAGGCAACAGAAAACTGCAGAGCTTCAAGCTGTCTTATGGTTAACCACCAGAAGCTGATCTGAAAGCTGCCCTCCTCTGGCAGAGCCACCAAGTCATGGCTGAACGCCACCCCTAGCCCAAGAGAGCTGAAATACATCCGCCTGCAAACACAGAGGAGTTTCCTCTGCCTACTGTAAGCAAAACACATGAAAAAATCCCCCCTCAGCCTCTGCTTGAAACAGGACCTCTGGAGAAAAGTAGGCATTTTCTGAGTATTTCAACAGGAGGTGGTGTTGCTTTGAGTCTAAAGCTTTACTAGCTAGTACACTGGGAAAAAATCATCAAGAAATATGAGTGATAAGGTATTTTGAGCCTAGCTTGTAGCTACAGTGTTCTTAGACACCCATTGCAGTTTCTTATAGCCAACAAGATATATTTTTAAAAAAAATTGATTTCACATATCAGCCTTGCCTAATCCTATCTGATTATCCTGTCCGTGTTTAGCAAACATCAGACTTTTAACCAGCCCAGAGGCACTCTAGATGGGAGGGTCAGGTTTGGTGTGAAGAAAATTGCACAGGATACTGGGCTTATGGGGTTTATTTACCATTCCTTTTGTCAGGCAGCCAGCTGGACAGTGTGAATTATGGCAAGAAAACACTGCTGTGGTTTGGGGATGCATGCTGAAAGGTGGTGAGTTCCTGCTCTGTGTTGATGGGGTGAGACCACATCTGGCATCAAACCAGCATTTTGTAGGTTCCTTGAGTCACCAGCTAGGAGACAAGGAGGTGAACTCAGATTGAAGCAAAGAAGGTTGTGAGTCTGAAGACCCCTTCGTTCCCTGCCCAGGACAGACCTGCTGCTGCCCCATTCCTAGACCTTTCCCCTGTCACAGCAATTATTTGACTGTCCTCATTGTATCTGCTTTTAGGGTAAACCCCATCAAAGCATACATGGCCCTATAAAGAATAAAGTGGCTGGTTCTACCTGGCCGTGCATCACATTCTCTGCTGAATCGTGGTCAGTTGCAGACCAGATATATTGCTTCCTTTTGTTTATTCTCACCATTTCTGGCCATGTGAGCACAAATAGAAGTATAGGAAATATAGGGAACTAACTGAAACTCCAAAAAAAAAGCCATTTCTGCAGGGACGTTAGTGGGATTTGGAGTCAGCAGGCATGGGTCAGACCTTCTCCTGCCTCCAGTAGTGGTGGATGATGAGGGACCTGGGTATGAGGTACAGTGTGTAGTGGTCCCATCAGCCTGCTCTGTGCCGTACCTCTGAGGACAGCCTGCCTGACACACAGCCTCTGCCCTGCAGCAAAAAGAGGAGCCCCTTGTTTGTTGTTTGCTGGGGAATACATTTTCCTCTCCACCTGTCCCTCTGCCCCTTGCTACTCATTCAGCTTGGTTTCTCGCAATATGATCTTCCCCTCCTTGCTGTCAGTCAAGAAGACAGACACCTGCCTTGTGCTGAGTGGTTCCCTTAATTAGCCCCAGGAGCATCCCGCTTGTGGTCTTTTTCCCCTTTTCTGCTTCCTGCCACTCAGACTTGCTGGCGAGAGACTCTTTTTGTTGTTTTTTCCTTGTGCCCTTGTCATACGATTCCTACTTGACCTCTTTTTTAGCTGCTCGCCAGACCTGCTGGAGTATCCCAGTGCGCCAGCCCACCCTTTGGTGGACCACCCTACAGGTCAGCAAAGAATTTTCTCCTTTGTCTCCTGCTCTCTTCCCCCTCCTCCTATTCCTCCCGGCCTTTTTTTGAGCTCCAAGAGGTTTTAGACTTAACAAGCCTGAATGCTGCTGCTGTCTGCCCTCCTGGAGACTCACTCTGCACTTCCTCTGTTCATTCCTTGTGGCTGTCAGATCTGATTTCTCATGGTCCCTTAAAGAGACGTAGCAAAGCAGAAGAGTGATTGCAAGCCTCCGGCACTCTTCCTCTTTCAGAGGAGGGTCAGGTCAAGGCTGGCTGTGATGAGCTCTGTCACTCTGATGGAGGGAAACCATTTAATAAGGGGATGCAGATGCTTTGGGAGAATACAGCTCTGCTACAGTCCCAACTTGATACAATTAGAGATGTGGAAAACCTTTTTTCCTCTTCATATCCTGAAAACCTTGTGGCAGATGACTGGCTCTCACCGGAGAAGAGATTAAAGGAGGCTATTGTATGAGAGAAGGGGTCCAGAGTACAGCAATGAAAATTACCCAGTGCCTGGGGAGGAGAAACCACATGAGGAGAACTTTAAAAAGACCAGAACTATTTAGTATGGAAAGGCAAACAGAAGGTGGAAATGTGATAGTGCAACATATTTTATTGGAGGATATAAAGACAGCCAAGCAAGGAATATTTTCTCAAATAAACCCCTTGATCTGAGGACATGGGGTCACTTTGCAGCATATAAGGGCAACATCTTTCCAACAAATCAACTGAATTTAGTCGTGTCATGCATATGTGCAGTTCACGATGACATGAGGAAGCCCAGGAGTGTAAATGAATATGACTGGCCTGCCAGGCCTTGCGTGCGGAAAGCGAGATTCACGTAGCTGTGTCTGGCTCTGCATGTCCTCACAGATGGATCTGTGCTGAGCACATGTGCAGCACTGGGCTGCAGTCCTCCCTTCCCCTTCCCCAGATGTGAGCTATGTCTGGCACGTGGGATCATGGAGCGGGAGAGGGGCTCTGCGGCTCTGTGGATGGAAATCCACCATCTGGAAGAGTCCTGTTGCTCCCCTGCCTATGTCTGCATCTCCTCGCTTGTCAGGCAAGTGTCCTCCTCTTGGTGCTGGGGGAGTAGGGCTTGAGGGGCTGGAGTATGTCATCTACCTGCAGGAGGCTGGAGGAAAAAGGACAGCAGACATCCCTGCTGATACTCCATAGCACTACATGTGTCCATGTGTGTGTCTATAGATAAGTATTTCATCTCTTATAATTCTTTCATATGCAGCATAATGTTTTATGGTTTCCTTTATGCTGGGGGATGTGGGAGCTCCCTTGAATTGCAGACAGCTGTTGAGCTTAAAAGCAGCAACGTCAAAGAGGGAAATATAATGGCTGGAAGGAGCTGCCTGGTTTTTGAGGCTGTATGTTGGTGTGGGGTACTGCTCTGAGATTGCTGGTATTTGAAGAGATGTTGTTGAAAAGATCTGGAGACTTTGCTGAAAGGTAAGAACTGAAGGTCTTTCCCCGGAAAGTGTCTGATGGGGCTGTTTTCATTCCTGATGTTAACACTGTGACTACAGTTGCAAGATGTTAATTCTCTCCCTAAGTGTTTTGATAGCTTTCTCCACTGTAGTGAACCAATGCATGTGCCTTGTGGTGAAAATTGCGCACATCACTTCATCACTTGTGTTAGAGCTCATCCAAAGCCTTTTTAAAAGGAAGTGCCATGAAAGAGGAACATGGCTGATGACACAGGACTTGGTTTCCTTCCATTTGCCACTGTGGCTCCCATTCTGCTTACCAGTGTTTTTCCACAACCTCAAAAATCGGAATTAGGTCCCGTGTCAAAATCTGAGTGGCTTCCCATTGCCTGAAAAACATGGAGCTCCATGGTGGAAGCTCTCTCTGGCAGATGGCAGCTACCCAGATTATGATCCATTCAGACAGATGTCTGGGAAGTAACTGGCCACCAAGATTTTGAAGCCTGGGTGGAAAATATCCAACTCGGCTTGAGGACCAGGCTGTCAAAACTAAGCACAGCCACAAAGTTCCAGTGTGCTGTCTTTGTACTTTAAACAAATTCCTTTTAAACATATTCCTTTGGGTAGATCTGGTCATATTGACTTCTTCTAGTAGTAATCTGGAAACCCAGAAGTGCTCAAATCAAAGCCAGTATGTCAATGGCAGTGTCCTCTGCATCTGTGCAGGCTCTGTTTGGCATGGGTTTGGTTCCCCTTCCTCAATTGCCTCTGACTTCAGGGCCAGACTGTGAAATGTTGGCCTTGCCAGGGAAAGTCAGTGCTACTCCTTTCCAAGATGAAGGCCCTAGGATACTGAGTTGTGTCTCACATCTGCCTAGCTGAATATGACTGACCAAGTGGTGGACAAGCACTGTCTTCCTGAGGGGCTACAGCTGCCTGGTGAGGCTTTCAGAGGACCTGTGAGGGATCCAGAAAGCAAAGACCACCATCAGAAAAGCTTGGCATGGTCCATGAATGGTGTCTGGGTGTTCAGGGCAAGGAGGGTTTGCTGGCATGTCTGGGCTGTGGGATCTGGGCTAACCTCAGGGACTGACCAGACCGCGAAGGTGAGCAGCAACCAGAAGGAAGTGAAAGCAAATATGCTGGTGAGAAGGCAACGAGCACAGAGCTGGTAACTTCACAGGAGTGATTAAAGCTTTCCAGCCAGGAATACACAGCTTGGCAAGAAAATTCAATGTCTTGAGCAGCTGGTTGAGGCAGCAGACAGGGGAAGGGCTCTGGGGGGTTTCCATTGTACTGACCACTTAGCTTTGGGGTGCTGTCCCTACCCCTCCAGACCAACAGGACCACATGAGGGCCTCTTGCACCCCAATAAATGCAATAGACGTTTGACAACAGCCACCATGTTATGTCCATATGCTGTTCCCTTGTGTCACACAGACTGCTGACTTATGTTTGCAGCCCTGGATTCCTGCACCTTTTCCCTTGTGTTAACTTCCATGCATCCTCTTGAAAACACATGCTACCTTAAAATGCTCAGTCCCTCTGAAGGATCATATCCTCTGACATCTGCAGCTTCAGTGGGAACTGGGAATCCTTAGGAGCTGCAGAACTGCGTTCCTACAGAGGGAAACATGAGAAAGTCATTATTTGTTAACAGAGTTCGACCCTCAGACTGCTTGGAAAACCGTCCCGATGGGATTCAATTACCAGCAGTTTTATGACATATCAAAGGAAGCATCTGTAAACCCAGAAAATGACTTACGGCCTATGACACCCGTCTTTAAGTTCCAAAGCTGTTAAATAGTTTAGAAGTCTTCAGTTCTGAAATATGGAGTTGAGCTGGATAATATTGTGTAAATTACAGAGTGCTGCGTGGTGGAAGGCATAGACAGTCAGCAAGAGAGGTCCTGAGAAGCATCCAAATAATATTTCTGAAGAGAGATTAGAAAGATCCCAGAAGACATTGTTGCATTTGCCGTCGTAGAGAAATTTGAAAAGAGCTCCCTTCTTTTACATAACAAACATGATCCACTAAGTTTGTTTTGCAGTGTATAAAGGTTTCTGAATATACCCGTGAATTGTGGGCCTGATTTACCTCCTACTGAAGTCAGTGGGTGCTGTGGTTTAACCTGGCAGGCAGCTCGGCATCACACAACTGTTCGCTCATTCCCCTGCAGTAGGATGGGGGGGAGAGAACTGGAAGAAAGGCAAAACTCATGGGTTGATATAAAGACAGTTTAATAGGATAGAAAAGGAAGGGGATGATGATAATAATTAAAAAAAATGTACATATATAGCCTGTGCAGTGGCTGAACCTCCCGGGCCAACCTCTCCAGTTTTATTGCCATACATGACTGCATATGATATGGGAGATCCTTTTGGCCAGTTGTGGTCAGCTGTCCTGGTTCTTGTGCACCCCCAGGCTCCTCACTGGCTGAGCAGTGTGAGAAGCTGGAAAGGCCTTGACTCAGTGTAAGAACTGCTTTGCAACAGCTAAACATTGGTGATTTATCAGCATTATTTTTCTCCTAAATCCAAAACATAGCAACATAGCAGCTACTACGAAGAAAATTGGCTCTGTCACAGCTGAGAACAGGACAATATCCACCCTTAGGTGCCCAAGGGTCCCACACTTTCCAATACATCCCAGTAAATCACCACCACCTTTCCTGTCTTCTGATACACACACACACACACACAGATATTATTCCCTTAGTCTGTGGGCCATCATCCTTCTTGAATGTCCTTTGAGAAGTTTAAGTCCATGACTTTGGGCTCCATCTGTCATCACAGTCCTTCGGGGCAGGAGAGATGGCGCGTGGTGTTGGATTGTTGCTTGCTGTGGCCAGCTCTGCTTCCATCACTACTGCAATGTGCTCAGTTCTCCTAAAACTCATTCTTCATTAATCTGGGTGGCTCTTACTGTAGCACCGTTGATGTGACACACAGCAACCACAGTAGTGATGACATACAGTGTTATACAGCAATATACAATGCAATTCAAATCATGGGCTACTCTCACACCACAGCAAATCCCCTTGAGGTACACATTGGCCTTCTCCATCCTTCCACACTACCCACCAAATGTGCCCAGGTCCTTGGGAAAATGCAATCCTATGGATGGGTTTGCCTTTGCTCGAGGCAAGAATAACCCAGACTGTCTTCCCCAGCATGTTCTTTATGTGTACTACAGGGACTTTATCCCCTTCTACAATATGTAAACATTTTGATTATGCAGGGCCAGCTCGGTTGGCCGATCCCCTAGTGTTGACTATTGGAGATGTGCAGTGTGTTTAGCAGGAGATGTATTACCCTTGGCCTCATTAGTATCATTTTATTTCACTGTTGTGGACAACCTTTGCTCTTGCTGTCACAGGAAGGTGAAAACTAAGATGTACTGCATTGTACCTTCCATAAATTTCCATCTCCTTTGTCTTTAGTAACTTCTGTGATTTTTGCTGAAAGATACTGCTCCAAGTTCCCCTCGCTGGCTAGCTCTCCCGTCTGCCCCCCCACTTGTGCTTCCACCTTTGCAGAACAAAACTGATTGCTGAATTTAGCAGGTATTCCCCCCCCCCCCCCCCCAGGGAATTTACACAGCTGTACATAACCTTTATGAACGTTAATGACAATGTCCCATGGGACACTTTATTTATTTATTTATTTATTTTTGAACTGGAGGATGATTACTATTTTCACATTAGGATGAATTTCCCAAGCAACTTGCTTCTTCCCAGAAGCTGTGCTCCCTCTCACGTGCACTGTGGATTGGAAAGTTCTCTGAAGATGAAGGCATGATTACATGCGTGCACCTCTGTTTGTGTGTCACCGCTGGCTGAGGTCCCCTACTGACTCAATCTCCTGCTTGGAGTATTACAAGCATATTGACTTAGCTGAAAGGAAATCAGTTTCAGAGGGACAGAAAGGAGTCCTGGTGCTGTTGCTGCTGGTGCACTGTTACATGTATGCACAATTAATATAGGTGGTGGAACAAAGGCAGGTAGGAAGGAGCCAAGAAAGCACCTGATAGACCAGAAGAGCTGGGCAGTTCTGCATCAAACATATGGCTGTAGTAAAAGATCAGTGTTGGTCTTGCACCTCAGCAAGAAGTCAGATGAAACCTCATAGTCTGTAGCAATTCTTCACATGATTATGTACAGATTAGTGTGCACAGAAGCTGTATTGAGAAGATGGGTGTGCAGTCCTTTACAGCGTTAACTTTGTCCACAACATCAGGAAACTGTGAACTTTGTAAAGCTGGCATGTGCTAAATAACTTTTTAACTTTCATTTGGTCCAAAGAGAAAACGGAACACAAGATAGTAAAGTCTAGCTGATTAAAGTATTATTATTCTGATCTCTTTGAACAGCTAAGGAGTCACATGACATTTCTAGATCAAAGAAACTTAACTTAAAAAGTATATAAGCTTTTGAAAAAATGGAGTTCCTATTGGAAGCAGCCTACTCATAATTAAAACATTGCAGCTGCAGTACCAGAAGAACGGAAACACTGAAAAGCAATAAAATCTTTCCTCTGACTTTGATGGGCTTAGCATCAAGACTACAGAGAAAAAACAGTGTGTCTCCATGAGTTTAACACAGGGTTCCCAACAAAATCCCCTCTGTCTGAGTGGTATCGGGAGTGCAAAAAGATCAGGGAATTCAGTTGTTCATCTTCTTAATCAAAATACCTCGTGTAATGAAGTTGAAGGAGGATTCATACCCTTGGAAATGAGCTGATGTGAGATGTGTCTTCTCCATCAGTCCTTGCTGCAGAACAAGGTTTTGGGCAGCACACAGATGACGTGCAGAGTGATTTAATAGTGAGGTCTGAGATGAGCTGTCTGTCTGCAAAGTCTGTCTGCTGCAGCCCTCTGAGCATTTTACTGAAAACTACAGCCCTTGATCTTTGGTGTAGTCTGGCTTACTCCAGATAACTGTAAACATCACACCAAAGAAGACGTCTTTTAGAAAGTATTCCAGGGTGTATTTACTGGGATTTGGTGATGGCCAGATGTATTCATGATCACTGTTTTAATAACTGGAAAAATTAGGGCTACAAAGCCTCAGGCTTGATTGTTTTTGGAAAGAAGCAAGGTTGAGGCAACCAGTGAGCATCATTGAAAAGCTGCGTCATTTTTGAAAGGTCTTGGTGATTAGGGAAGTCTTCTGATGCCTGGAGAAAGGAACTTTCTGTCTTCACACCTGTCTTCAAAAATAGCAAGAGAATTCATGAAGAAAACAGCGGGGTGGTTGGTCTCCCCTCAGTCCCTCGTAAGATTGTGAAGCAAATCCTCTAGGAAGCAGTGCGGGACACCCTGCAACTGGCAAGGAGCAGCTCTGTGACACACCATGGAGCTCACTGTTGGCAGAGTAGGATGCATCTTTGCAAAAAATGGATCTGGGGATCAAGGTGGACAGCAGGCTGAATGTGAGTCAGGGGTACACCCTTCTGTCAAGGAAGACCAACCACATGCTGGGCTCCTTGAGCAAGTGTGTGGTCTGCAAAGCAAATGAAGCAATTATTCCCCTCCACCTGGCATTCATGAGGCTGCACGTGTCTAGGTTTGGAGACCTCTCTACATGAAAGTAGAAATAATCTCAGACAGCTCCAGAACAGGGCCATGAAGGTGGTTTGGGGAATAGATCACAAAATGTTCAATGGGAAGCTGAGGGAACTGCGTTTGATCAGCCTGCTGAATCGAAGGCTGAAGGCAAAATCTAGTTGCTGTCTTCAGCTACCTACTCGGTGGTGGCAGAGACTCTTTTTGGAGGTGCACTGTGAAAGAGTGGAGGTGGATACAAGCTGCAGCAATGGAAATTCCAGCAGGGTATAAAAAAGAGCTTTTTTTTCATAGTGGGGGTCATTAAACACTGGGACAAGAAAGTCTCTGAACTCTGCATCCCTGGAGATAATTGAAGCTCAGTTGGACAAGACCCACAGGAACCTGACTTTGCTTTGCAGTAGGCCCTGCTTTGAGCAGAAGGTTGGAAGAGATGACCTCCAGAGGTCCCTCCCAAGCTGTCATTCTATGATTCTGTGATGCTGCTGAGTGGTATTTCCCCCAGTCTTCCAGAACTCTGTAGGTCTTTCCTGCACTTCACCCAGGACTGTTCTGCTCACTTTACAGATTATTTCTTCTAGTCAGGGTTGTTTGTACAATGTAAGATCTCACCGTATGATAATTGTACATCTTTTTTCACCCGCCAAATTATCCATCAGCCTTATTTCAAGGGAAGCTGTCAGTTAGGGAGCTCTCTGACACTATTTAATTCACCTCTGCTGAAATCAGATCTGGTGTCTTGCTGAATGCTGCCGACTAGGGATGTTGCTGTCTCCCTTTGAGATTATGGCCCCAGCTCTCATACCACCACGTCAGCAGCCTGCCCAAAAGGAACAAAGGCATGTTCCTGAACCACATTTACGAGTATTTTTGTTCTTAAGACAATGAGCAGAAAAGAGGCAACAAGTCTAGACCATTTCTTCATTGTGGGGAGAGTTTGCCAGAACCATACTTCAGCTTAGCTGCAAAGTCTGTTATTTTGGCATTTCTAGTAGATATCCATTACTGCCATTTGTCAAACCTGCATGACCACGAGCATGAAGCCAGAAATGCACAAACAAAGAAAAAGAATGTTTTTTGAAAATTGATCTGAAGGAAGCTGATCTCCTGACATATGTCAATGGCTAATTAATATCTCACTGCTCCTGGCAAGGGGCAGTCTGATGCTCCATACCACCACTAATTCCCCAATTACTCCTGGCATACTTTCAATTGACTTTGGTGCTTGCTAATCTCAGGGTAAATTTAGAGATCAGAAAATCAGGAGATTTTCTGGTTACTTCATATATTTTCCTTAATCTAAATTAACCACTGTTAGATCTCTGGTGTGCATGTTTGCATAGGCTTGGTAAAGCCAACATAATTCTGTTGCTGTACTCCTCTGAATGAACAATGTTTTACCTCAGGAACTCATCTGATTTTCGATTACTCGAATTTGTACCTAACTAACTTAACCTTCACCTAAATAAATCTTGTTTAAATGAGAGTTGTGGAGCAGCCTTTGTCTGAATGTGATGGCAGGGAGGTGAATAGGCTCAGCTGTAGATGGAGTGTTGTGAGTTCAGACCATTTCCAGCCAGTCTGATGGGACCACATCGCAGTTGTGTTAAACCACCAGCTGTAGTGACTTTTATATTGCTACAGTGGGAGCATGACGGGAGCATGAGCAACCAGTTCCAGGTGGAACTTTGCCCTTTGAGACAACTTGTGTGCATGGACCTGGTTGCACAGAAGGATTTTTTTTTTCACCAGTTCAAAGGTGAATGGTGTTTGATTAAGAAAACATCCCAGTGGCTGCACAAGCAGGTCGCGTTAAGCTACAAATACACAGCTAATGTGCAGTACAGTGTTTTTGCAAGACTACATGCACAAGGCACTTTACAGTTAGAAATAAGGAGGGCTGCAAGCTTATTTCCATAGGATATTGATAGATGGGAAGCAGATGCTCTGTTCTGCCTGACAAGACTTCCCTTGAATCCCACGCACTGCAGTCTGATCAAGCTTCACCGCGAAGACGTGTAGCACCTGGATTTAGGGGATGTTTAATTAGAAACTATAGGACATGCAACTAAGGAACTTGTTTAAAATATCTTCCAGCTGTTGTGTGATTAAACCCCTGTGATTGTAAGATTGTTCTTTACTTCCACTTTTGCAAATGCAGTTATTAGTAGAGTGGCAGCAGGACATGTGGTGTGCTTAAAACGATAACCAGAATTGTTGCCTCCCACTTATAACCTCATGTTTATGCAAAAAACCAGTAGGAGCCCCTCCCAGGATATTCATGTTACTTTCTCTCTGCAGAAATAGGTTTCCTTTGTGGAATACAGATTTTTCAAATGGTCCATGCTTAAAAGCTAGGTCAGTGATCACGTCGTGATATCTAGTGGTGGGCTTTGAATCATCTGTCAAAAATCCATAGAGAGCTGTTTAGTCACCTGGCATTACCCTCCCTCTCCTGTACAGAGACCTATTCTTCATTGTAGTGTAGTTTGAGGGGTAGAAGTAGCTGTTAGTGGAAGTAATTAACCAATATTGCCTTGTATATTCTAACCTACAAATGGTGCAGTTGGTGGGGAAAAATCATTTTGGATTTCTGAAGTTAAAGGCCAGTCTTTGAGTGTGACAGCACCTCTTCATACAGATCATTGCTGTATGCCTGGAGGTACTGTTGGAAGATGAGACAGAGACATTTGTGCAAGGGAAGACAAAGGACAGGGATTCAAAAATGAAGTAGTTTATGGATAACATTGTGTGCTTAGTTAGAAATAAGTACATAATAAACTCATTAAACTAAGTGCGCTTCTGTGAATTACTTGACACTGTGACTATAAATTGTTGCTGAAGTCTTCCTGGGATTGTTGTGATTTTTATTTTATTTTTTTTTCCTTTAGGGCCAGCTCTAGGAATAGGCAAATAAACAGATGTCTTTAGCAACAGACTACTAGTGTAAGGGAGTATAATAAAATGGTTATAATTCTGTGATGTCCTCTTTGTCCATACCAGAGTTCCAGAAGGCTGCAGGAGATGCTGAGCATGAGGGTCAACAGGGCTGAGGGAAGAAATGCTGAGCTTGACAGAACAAGGAAAGTTTCGTATGAGTCAGGACAGCATTCAGTCTGAGTAGAGTACACAATGCTGAAAAGCAAATATCTTCTTATATATGGCTATGACAAGCCTAGATCCTCAGGTCTGATACACTCTTTCTTACAGTAGATGTGTCAGGCTGGTAACACACTAGGGGCAGTGAGATGCTTGAGGATAACATACATCAGACCAGCTGAGTCATAGCAAGACTCATGCTAAGGAAGGGTCAACAGGGACTTGAAAACAGAGGGAACAGTTTTGTGGAGCTATGTCTCCCTCTTTTCTTTACCCTTCATACCTCTCTGGTTTATCGTGTGCAATGAAGGGTCACTGGGATCAGCAGATGGGAGTTCTGGTGTGACCACAATGACTTCCCTCAAACAACTCCTTCCTGACTCTAACAACTGCCTCCATTTCTTTATTTGCAAATTGCCAGTGATGGGAAATGCTTTATAATACATGGTAAATTATTCTGTTCCTTTGCTGTGTCGAACTGCTTTGTTTCAGCTCCCAAGTCCTGCTTGCTTGTTGTATCTATGCCTGCTAAGCTAAAAAACCCCATGGTGAATGTGTGTTCTCTGTGGAGATGAGTAGGCTAAAAAAATGAATCTTCCCAAGCCATTCTCTTTCCCTTGATCAAAAGTTTCCTGATCTTTGCTCAGTGTTAAGACTCTTTACAACTATACCAATTCTCTTTAAACCATCACCATCCTATTTATCTGCTGTTACTGGAAACAGACATACTATTACAGTACTGGTTGCCCCAGTGCTAAATGCACAATATATAACGTCCCTGTTCAATATTCCTTCTGTACCCAAAATTTCCATTAGTACTCTGCCTATATTTAACACGAGTAGATTTTGATGCAGAGATTATCCACCCTTGAATCCTTTAAAATCACTGCTTCCCATAAAAGGTACATTATATCTTGTATGTATTGTGTATATTCTTTATCTGACGTGTGATTTTTTTTTTTGTTTGTTTTTACTTG
The DNA here is from genome assembly GCF_964035555.1 of Netta rufina. NCBI lineage: Eukaryota > Metazoa > Chordata > Aves > Anseriformes > Anatidae > Netta > Netta rufina. Next base: position 72,582,981 of record NC_140126.1, read on the forward strand.
CCTAGGTAAATAAGTGTACTGTTGGTATGTGCCAAGGATAATCCAGGTTGCTCTCACTCTGTATCCTGTTCTGTTTTCTTTGTTTTCTGTTCTCCTATTCTTGCTGTCATCTGTGAAGTTCAACAGTCACAATTTCTTCTTCCCCCCTGGATCATTCATAAAAAGTTATGTAGTATAGGGTCAATAACTCATTTATGTAATTGCAGAAAAAGCACATCTACTTGGTTTTGGTTTTCTTCGCACAATTGCCCTTAGGCATAATGTACGTGGAGGTGGAGCCCCCCCATTGCCAGGATGCCCTGTGATCTCAGCCTTGCTGCCCTGTGATGACAAGGCACTCCCTTGCAGTGCCTGGAAACACTGCTGCCTGTATGCCAGAACTGCACAGCCTGGAAGGTACTGGGAGAGCATGGTTGGTGAGCAACACCAGATTTACACAACCTGAATTGTGCTCAGGGTGGAGAATTACTGTCTAAAGCCAATCAGCTCGTGGTGCTGTAATTACTGATCCTAGGCGAAGAGCCCCTTGGAGCTGTCTGGGACAGCACAGGGCTGTGACCTGAGATATTCCCCTGAGGTGGGACCTCTCTCCAGGTAAGACTCCTTGAGGTTCAGTGATCACCCACTGAACACATCAACACAGAGAAAGGTGAGTAATTCACCAAAAGAGGAAAAGATCTTGAGTGTGCAGCTGAATTTAGAACCCCCCAATACCTTGTTGTGTAGAAATCCCCGGTACTTCACCATAAATCTTGTATGAACCTACCATTTATAAATCTTTAAGTCCGTGTTTTGATTGTAGCAAACACTATCGAATTATTGTGTTAAATAGGCTAATTATTAACTGATGATTAAGTGCTGCTAAGGAAAAAAAATCATACAATGTAACTTACACTTTACCATAGGGATATTAATAAGTCTTAAATTACTGGTGAATCAAACCTCTGTAAAAATTTCATCTGTGAGAATAGGTTGTTTTCATTCTAGTTTTTAATTAGACTGTCATGCCTTCTCAAGTGAAATGTCTTGCAAAAGAGAATTATTACATCAGTTACATTAATGGCCTAGATGAATTATTTTGTATAATATCTGAAAATTAAAATTTTCTTCTGACCTGAAGATTTTGTGAATATATGATTAATTCAACAAAGATTTTAGGTTCAGGTAAGTTTTAAGAAACAAAAAGGCTTAAATTATTTTTTGTAATGCTCAAATGTAAAATTTGAGTCAAAACATTACTCTGATAACATACAGTGATTTTAAAATGGTTGAAAACTACTGAAATCATAAAGGGACATGTCATATTGGATGATACATAATGGAGACTTTTCTTTTTTTATTTTCATTTATTTATTTATTTTTTAACCTTCATAAAAAGAATCCTGACTCATACACTTTTGTCTGGCACAATTTATCAGCCTTCACGCCTTCGCAGTTTTGTATAGGGTGTGAGGCTGATGGCTGGTATTATAGGAACATGGAAAGCTATGATACAGTATTGTACAAAATTAAATAGCAGACAAAAACTTTAGGACTTTAGTTGAAAAATACCTGAATAAATGAAATGTAACAAAAATCATATAACATGGTTAACAGGAGTCATCAGTAAGGTAAAAATACATAGGATCATATGGACTGCTTCATCAAACTCAGACCATTGTCATGGTCTGCTCTGGCATAATATAAAAATTGTGATTCATTCATCACATGCCAATTTAAAACTTCCTAGTTTCTGACCTTGATGGCTCTGTTGGAGGAAACCTTGCTGCCCTAGTGTGTGAAAGCCATCAGATTTGAAGTCCAATATTATTCATAGATAGTTTGTACACTTTTGTTACTGTGCCAATGCTGTAATTAGCTTAATAGTCTCTCTTCCTCCCTGAGGTTTACCCACAGGTGTATTTTTAGAGTTCCGTCATGTTCCCTCTTGATGTTCACTTTCATATGCTAAGCAAGCCTTCCACATACCCTTCGTAGCATTGGCTGCCTATTCCCATGACTGGCCCAGCAGTTCAGCTCTGTACCTGTTCCATGTCTGCCTCGTCTCTGAACACAGATAGGAGAACTGCAAAGGCTGTTCCAGATGAGGTTTCATCCTTGTTTAATAAAATAGCCTTAGCGGCTCAGCTGCCTTCTGCATACCTTGCCTGATGTGTCAGAGGACTGCATTTGCCTTTTTCATGTGATATATTGTGTCTGATGTGCTCATCAGTGCCACAGATATACACACTGGAGCAAGTGGCTCTGATCCAGAGTTAGCTTTGTCCCAGCCACGCAGCAGCACTCAGATTTTATATTTTTATTAAAATCCTTAGTGTGGAATTTGCAACGTCATGTGGCAATTCTTCTGATATTCTCAGACAGTGCTATTTAGTTAGTCTCTCCTAACCACAACATGTTCTGTATGTGGACAACCACCTCTGCTGGTTGCTGGTAGCAGGAATGTGCTGGAAGCTGTACCATCAGCCTCAGTGGTGGTGTTTGGGATGATATATAAGCACTAGAGAGAGTTGTGAGCTGAAAATGACTGCTGGACCAGCATTAACACCAGAGTGCTATGTTAAAGGAGGAATACTTGTATCTAACCGGGGTTAGGAGGCCACAGGAAGAACTGACTGCTGCAGAGGCCAGAGAGTGCAAATGAGGTTGCTCAAGCAGTTGTCTGGGGGTGCAGTTCAGGTCCTATGGGAGATGGAGAAATTTTTCAGAGCCCTGGGACTTGCTGTGATTGTCTTTCCAACAAAGCAGGCTGTGTGTAGTGGTCTGTTAAGGTCGCAAACTTGAACAGAGAAAATCCTTGGAGTTTTAAACCAAAGGTTCTAGCCAGCCCAGAACGCCTATCTCTAACAAAGGGTAAGAGCTTGCAGAGAAAGCATTTAGATCTGCTTGGATGAATCATCCCTTCAAAAAGAAATGAAGGGGAAGCAGAGGTTAATAAGGAATCGAGAAGGGTCAGAAACTATTTGAAATTAATTACTGGATCATGCCAGTACTGATTGAAGCAGAGCTGTGCTAGATTTGGCAGTAATAAGGCAATTGCATTTTAACTATAGTAAGTAAGAGAGAGACAAAAACAGATGGGACCAGTCTAAAGGTGGAATTTTATCTGATGAGTTTAAGGATTAACTAACTACAGCCCCAGGTGAGATGATTTTATCTCAGAGCACAAGGAAGATATTAAAGAACAACATACTCAAAAAGGCTAGAGCAAGCGGATGAGAATGGGAACATGAGGATGGAGATTACCACTTATGAATGGCACACAGTTTGTGCTGAAATCTGAAAACCAAGAAATTAATGCTTGAAAGACAGTTGCTATAGTCTTTTTCTCATTCTCTGAATGAGAAAAAAACATAAACCTATGGTGGTTTTACTCAGGTGAGCAGCCGAGCTCCACCAAAACCGATCTCTCACTCTCCCTCTCCTCAAAGAGTAAGGGGGAGAAAATACAACGCGGAGAACTCGAGGTTTGAGATGAGAAAGCTTTAATTAAGGGGAAAGGGAATGGGGAGAAAAAAGAAACAAAAGAAACAGTAAGTCCGCACGCAAGCACAGAGAGAAGGAAAAAAAATTACTCTACTTCCCATCAACGAGCGATGTTCGGCCATGTCCTGGGAAGCAGGGCCTCGAAACATGTAGTGGTTGTTCAGGAGGAACAGCCCCCTCCCCCACAAGAGCCCCCCTTTTTATTGCTGAGTGTGACATCAGGTGTTATGGAATATCCCTTTGGTTGGTTTAGGTCAGCTGCCCTGGCAATGTCCCCTCCCCATCCCTTGCCCACCCCCAGCCTGCTGGCTCTTGGGGGCTTGGAAGGAGTCCTGATGCTGTGCCAGCACTATGCAGCAATAGACACAACACTGGAGTGATACCTGTGCTGTTCCAGCTATGAGTGCAGAGCACTGTGTGGGCTGCTGCAGAGAAAGGTGACTCCATCCCAGACAGACCCAACACAAAACCAAAAAAACAAACCAATAATCTTTGAGAGAATGATAAAAAGAAGATTAGCAAAGTCAGCTCAGTGCTGTGCAGTTTGGAAAGTGCCACAGTAGAAGTGAATAAACAGGAAGATATCATATAATATTGGTACATGTAAGGGTTCATTGCTGAACATGAAGGGAGACTCCAAGGTAGAAGAGATTGCTACCACATTTGTTCACATCATAATCTTTGGGACAGGCCTTCATTACTCTGATATCATGGTTATATTTGTAGCACTGATCACTGAGTTTGTGAGAAAATCCATGTGGTTAGCCAGAAAAAGATCTTAGTATTATGTTGGCGATTATGTTGTCAGGTATATGTTTTTACTTAGCTTCAAAATATTCCTTGTTTCACTCTTTCTAACTAAAACTAGTCACTGATGAATTCTTCTTTGAGGAACTAAGAGATCCTTTGAGATCAAATGCCCTTGTCCTTATGGGGGACTTCAACTTGCCAGATGTCAACTGGGATTCCCACACAGCCAACATGAGCAAATCCAGGAGGCTCCTAAAGCACCTTGATAATAACTTCTTGGTGCAGGTGCTAAGGGAGCCAGCTAGGAAAGGTGCCCTCCTAGGTCTGTTGCTAGAGAACAGAGGGGGTCTTGTGGGGGACACGGCAGTTGGCGGCTGTCTCGGTCATAGTGACCATGAAGTGGTTGAGTTTAGAATTTATGAGAGAAGGAAAACTGTCACCAAAACTTCAGCCCTGGATATGGTGAAAGCAGACTTCAGTCTGCTCGTTGTGGCCTACAGCTTCCTCACAAGGGGCAGTGGATGGGAGGCATCGATCTGTTCTCTATAGTGACCATTGATAGGACCCGAGGGAATGGTGTCAGGGGGTGACAGGGGAGGCTTAGGCTGGAAATTAGGAAGAGGTTCTTCACTGAGAGGGTGGTCACTCACAGGAACAGGCTCCCCAGGGATGCAGTCATGGCACCAAGCCTGTCAGAATTTAAGAAGTGTTTAGACTGTGCATTTAGTCAAATGGTCTGAATATTTGGGTGGATCTGTTTGGTGCCAGGAGTTGGACTCAATGATCCTTATGGGTCCCTTCCAAATTGGGATATTCTAGATTTCATGATGCTATGAATAACCCTTTGGCCAGTAGAACCTAACAGGGAATGAGTGGTAAAAGCACCCTATTGGGACTGGCCTGGATGCTCCGTGCATCCTTGGCATAGGCTACCTCAGGAGAGGATATTTCAAGGGCCTTTTTTCTTCAGGGAGCCAATCTATGCAGGTGGCAGGCGGAGATGGTTTTTTCCACTTGTTCGCTCCCCACTTTCTCCTTCCCCCACCTCTTCTCCTCCAGACTAGTTAAGGCAGCTCTTCAGCTCTTTGAATATCCTGGGGGTGTTCAGGCCAGCATGTTCTTATTGTAATGTCTCCCAAGTGAGCTTCAGCTCTTGTCCAAGGTTAAGCGACTGCTTAGGAATGCCATCCAGAGGTCTGTTCTGAGGCAGGAGAGGTATGAGTGGCAGGCAGTGTGGGAGGATATGGACAGGCATCTAGAGCAGCGGACACCTCCAGTGCTTTGGAAGTTCAACCCTGAACAGGTGCAAAATCCTAACAAAATGGCAGAATGAAAGGCTTGGAAGAGCTGTGTCATCACCCTGGCAATTCCAGAGAGACTCAAATCACTGCAACGTGCTGGGGCTTGGCCCACTGCAGTTGCTCACCACCCGCTGAGAGATGCCCAGCCTGCCCCCGAGCAGCCGGTACCCCTGCCATCCCCCAGCCAGCCATCCCACAGTAGTTGTCCAGCATGATGCCAGCTGGTATGGAATACCCCTTTGGCTAGTTGGGCTCAGCTGTCCTGCTTCTGTCCCCTCCCAGCTCCTCCTGCATGCCCAGCCTCCTCGCTGGCAGGACAGAGTGGGAAGCTGACAAGTCCTTGACTCTGTGTAAGCACTGCTCTGCAACTAGTCAAACACGTAGAAGACTTTTCTTCTCAGAAAGAGCGGACAGGCATTGGAACAGGTTGCCCAGGGAAGTGGTGGCATCAGCGTCCCTGAGGGTGTTCAAGGCAAGGTTGGACCTGGTGCATAGGGACGTGGTTTAGTGGGTGACATTGGAAACAGGGTGATGGTTGGACTGGATGATCCTGGAGGTCTTTTCCAACCTTCATGTTTCTATGACTCTATAGTACACTGCTCAGAGGCTAGAGCCAGAGCTGGAAAAGAACATGTGGAACATGTGGACCAAGGCAGATAAGGCTGCGATTTGCTAGGTCCTGCATTTTTGCCACCTAAGCCAACCCATAGAAGTGGCCTAAAAGAGAGCCGGAGAGGGACTCTATCAGGGAGTGTAGCCACGGAACAAGGGAGAACAGCTTTGAACAAATGGAGGGGAGATTTAGACTAGATGTGATGTGGGAAAGAAATTCTTCAGTCAGAGCACAAGCGCACCTGGGAATTAGGGCTGAAGATGCACCTTGCTTCTCTTCTTTTGCATAAGGAATAGAGCTAATTACCTAAAAACCAGTGTTAAAAAGAAACGCAGGGCACAAGACAGGAGGTGCAGGGCAGTCCCCGTGGCCAAGGCGCAGCCTTTCACTCTGGCAAGCCAAATGGCCCGGGGGAGCCAGCCCCACACAAGGGGCCCTCAGCCCCCCCATCCCTCCTCCTTCCTCCACGTGAGGGCATCTTCCAGAACACTCCCAACGCAGCCGCCCAAACTTGGCCACGCATGGGCCACTGCATCACTGAGGCTTGCTGAGGTCACAGTGGCCACCACTGCCCCGCCTTTGCCTATAAAAAGCCCCCCCTGCCACTGGCCCGCCACTTGCTGAGCTTCTAGGCCCTCTGACAGCCGGCATTGGCGGCAGAAGGAAGACCAGAAGCAGCAAGGTGAGAGGCGGTCCTCGTTGGTGTGAGCGGACAGCGATGCAGTCCCAGCAAGCACCAGCAAGGAAAGCAACTGAGAAGAAGCGTCATGGGCAGAGGCAGAGCACCAGCGGCACAACAGACACCAGTGCCCAAGGCAGCTCTGGCATGCAGCCCATTGACCACTATAAGCGGTACCATTGGCACCGCAATGATGCTGGGAACAGGCCAGCCCCTCAGCCATCCAGCAACAGGGGGCCTGGGCCTTCCCAGTGGCGCAACGGCGGCGTGGGGAGAGAGTGGCAGCATCAGATGGACACCCACGTGAGGCACAGGCGTGCCCACAGTCCACAGCAGAGCGTGGGACCCAGCCATGGCCGCTACACAGATGGCAGCGTCGGTGCCACAAATGGCAAGGAAGCACACCGTGGCATGGGACAGTGGCGTGGAAGCGGACAACCCTCTCGTTCCGCACCCCAGCCTGGAACCGTCCCAGATGGAAGGCATCTCATGCGGCCTGTCCCAAGAAGGGACGGACTTGAGCATCAGCCATCCCGGGCCATGCGCAGTCCTTCCCGGCAGCCATCCAGAGACTCCAGGCCTCGTTCCTATGATTGGCGCAACAGCAGCGTGGGGAGAAGGCAGGAGGATCTGGCAGACAGCCGTGGGGAGCACAGGCGTGCCTATCATCCCTACCATGGCGCGGGACCCAGCCGTGGCCGTAGCACAGACGGCAGCGTCGGACCCATGCATGGAAATCAAACGCACCGTGGCATGGGACCAAGGCATGCAAGTGGACAGCCCTCTGGTTCCACACCCCAGCCTCAAAACCTCCCAGATGGAAGGCATCCCGTGCGGCCAGTCGCAAGCAAGGATGGGCATGGTCATCAGCCATCCCGGGCCACGCACAGTCCTTCCCGGCATCCATCCAGAGACTCCAGGCCTCGGTCCTACGAGTGGCGCAACAGCGGTGTCGGGCAAAGGCAGCAGGATCTGGCAGACAGCCGCAGGGAGCACAGGCGTGCCTATAATCCCTACCATGGTGCGGCACCCAGCCAGGGCCATAAACGAGATGGCAACGTCGGATCCACGCATGGCAATCAAGCTGACAGTGGACGTCGGCATGGAACGGAACGATCCCGTGGTTCAGCACCCCGGCCTGGAAAGCTTTCGTCTGGAAGGCATCCTGTTTGGGCAGTCCCGGGCAAGGACTGGCTCAGCCTTTTGCCCAACACCGAGGAGCCCATGGAGGTGGAACCTCCACAAAACATGGATGAACCAATGCAAGTGGATCCACCTCGGCCAGAACAGGCATGGGACTTCCGCAGTGCGTCTTTGCTGTCTGCTCTGCAAGCACGACAACAGCATCGCAGGAGTGCGCGGCCAGCCCCCTACTCGTCGTCGCGCAGGCTCCATCGCAAGCATTAGCTTGCGATGGAGTCCCCAAACACCATGGACGTCCTGCAGGCTTACCTGCAAGACGTCCCGGCAATAAACCACTCTGTTGCCAGTTCTCAGGGGTTGTGTGAGTGCTTCTTTCCCATCCCCCAGCCCTTGTGCCAGAGGTGGCATCCCTTCTGCACAGAGCCTCAAGGAAGAGCACAAGAGAGGAGCCAGCTTCCTTCGGGCTGCTGCACTGAGGTGACAGCAGGAGTCCGCAAGGGCCACCATGCACCTCTACCATTTGTGTCAATAGGAGACCGAGGGGTGAAAATTGGAGTGTGTAAGCAATTAGAGGTGTCTAATTTCTTATCCTAGGAGTGAGTTCCTCTACCTGAGTACTTGCTAAGGAGAGACGTGGAGAAAGCTGAGGTACTCAACAACTTCTTTGCCTCCGTCTGCACTGGTAGGCAGGCTTCCTCAGTCTTTCATTTCCCTGAACCCCTAGATGGAGGCTGGGGGAGCAAAGTCCTGCCCCCTGGAAGGGAAGAGTGGGTTCGAGTCAAGCTGATGAGTCTAAACAACAGGGACAGGTCTATGGGACCTGATGACATGAATCCCAGGGTACGGAGGGAACTGGCTGAAAGCCTCTCTCCATCCAAGTTCTAAAGTCCTGGCACCCCAGCCATGTCCCTGGTGAGTGGAAAAAGGGAAACATCACGCCCCTTTTTCAAAAGGGCTGAGAAAGTCAGGTCGTTTAGAAAGCAGAGGAACTCCTACTCAGTCTGGGGAGGGAGAAGAAGAAGACGAGATAGGCTACTCCAAAGTGGCTGGGCCATCAGAGGAACAGGAAGACAAAGGGGAAGATATCATAAGATGACTGAGTAGCGTACTCAGTCATCACCCGCTGAGTGATGTCCAGCCTGCCCCCGAGCAGCCAGTACCCCTGCCATCCCCCAGCCAGCTACCCCACAGTATTTGTCCAGCATGATGCCAGATGGTATGGAATACCCCTTTGGCTAGTTGGGCTCAGCTGTCCTGCTTCTGTCCCCTCCCAGCTCCTCCTGCACGCCCAGCCTCCTTGCTGGCAGGACAGAGTGAGAAGCTGACAGGTCCTTGGCTTAGTGTAAGCAGTGCTCTGCAGTGAGTCAAATAGCAGCATTTTATCAAGATTATTCTCATCCTAAATTCAATGCACAGCACCCTATCCGCTACTAGGAGTAAAATTTTCTCTATCAGAGTTGAAACCAGGGCACAGCATGTCACATAGTATCAAATACCATCAATGGAATTTCTATGCATCTCTGTACCTGCTGGCACCAGATAGGATGCACCTCTGTCAGAGGTAGAAAGGATTTTTCCCAGGATTTAGCGGAGTGATAGATTGGGCTTTCCACTAGAGTTGAAGGGAGTAAGAGATAAAACCAATCCCACCAATGATAAAGTAAGGGATGGCATGCCAGATTCAGTGGGACTTTATGCTAGTGAGATCCTTCGGTCTGCTCCTCAAGGTGCTGTGTACAATGAGGCGCATCTGAAGTGCTTATATGCAAATGCATGCGGTATGAGTAATAAACTGAATGAGCTGGAAGTCCTGGCCCAGTCCGGCAGCTACGAAGTTATCAGCGTAAGCAAAACCTGGTGGGGTGAGTCCTGTAACTGGTGTGTTGCAGTAGATGGTTACAGGCTCCTCAGGAGGGACAGGCAGGGCAGGCAAGGTGGGAGGGTTCAATGTACTTGTAGGAGGGTCTCAACTGTGTGGAACTTGAAGTTGGCAATGGCAAAGTTGAGAGCCTCTGGGCAAGGATTAAGAGACAAACAAATAAAGGGGATGTTGTTGTGGGAGTCTATTACAGACTGCCAGGCCAGGACGACGACACCGATGAATTCTTCTTTGACGAACTAAGAGATACCTTGAGATCAACTGCCCTTGTCCTTATAATAGGATGTGAAACTGTTGGAGAGTGTCCAGAGGAGGGCTATGAATGTGGTGAAGGGGCTAGAGGGGAAGATGTATGAGGAGCAGCTGAGGTCACTGGGCTGGTTCAACCTGGAGAAGAGGAGGCTGAGGGGAGACCTGTGTGGTGCCAGGAGTTGGACTCGATGATCCTTATGGGTCCCCTCCAACTCAAAATATTCTAGATTTTATGATTCCAGTTTAAATCACATCACTACATTGCTGTAAGACACATTTTTTTCCCCCTTTCTTTAACGTAATTGTGGACAAAATAATGATGTATTATAATCTCATGAAACAACAATTCTACAACCTTCCTGTAATATCTCAGAAACTGAAAATACTTTGTGGTTTGGACCAGATGCTTGTGTGACTCCAGTGTTGTATCAATAGACTGCTGGCATGAGGTCAGCCCTGCAATTGATGACGGAAGGTGAGCAACTTTGGGAGGTTACTCATCTAAGCTTGTGTCTGCAGAGCATGCAGTGTAGAGGAAATCAAGATACTGTGGAAAGCCTGTATATCACCATGGCTCTCCACCCAGGGCCATTAAAAGGAGGTCAGGAAGCTCAGAGTGAGTAGGGGATCTCAGTACAACATTACATTACTATGTGGGGTCCATCTTAGATCATCCCAGCTGAGTCCATCCCACTCATGGGCTTTTAGCAAGACAAATGGGGCCATCTGGCATTGGTATATCTTCACTGAGATAATTAACCACTTTGGTCTAGGTCATCAAGTAAGTGCTTCGTTAGTGGCTGTATTCTCTATAGTTTCCTGCATCTTTTCTCCCTTCAGGCCAGCAGGCGGTTGACCAGTCATTTCTTCTCACAACACACTGCAGTGCTGCCCTGATTTACTCAGTGGTAGGTTATTTATTTGCCCACATTCAGATACCTGAAAAGGCCTGAGGTAATTTTTACAGGCATAAGCTCAGAGCTTAAATCTTTCTAAACCACCATCAGTTGCACCACCGATTTAAAAAGCTTTTGGAAAACCGCCATTGCACAAATAGTTTACAACACTAATTTCAAAGCCTGAGAACTCTGCATTAACAGAGAATATCTAGCAGAAATATATGTAGTTAAACATGTAGATGCAGCATCATATTTTTCAGTTTACTTCTGAATATCCTGAATACTTTAGCTGCTTTAAAACATTGGTGTGGTTTGCTTGTTTGTTTTTTGTTGTCATTATTCATGCAACTGGTAAGAGAAAAATGCCAGGTAGATTCAACTTTTTTTTTTTTTTTTTTTTTTTTTTTTTTTTTCCCAAAGTTGGCAGTGCATATAAATACTTCTCAACACTAGGTTTTAACACGACAGTGTTGGCACATATATTGACTTTATTGTGAGTTCTGGTAGACAAGAAGAAGGCTATTGTGATATTTTTAAGCAAGCAAAAAAATAGAATGATTTATCTGAAAATGAAATGATTGCCTAATGAGAACTGAAATATGCAGACCAACTTTTTGCTGTATGCACACTTTTTTTTTTTTTTTTTTTTTTTTTTTCTGAAAAAAGAAAAAAGATTCTTTTTGCAACCTAGCAGGCTGTACAGGAAAACTACTGGGATTCTGGTGTTGGGCAGATTTTCTGACGAAGAAAAGGTGAGATGTCTGTATCTAAGGCTTTCTTTGGGATGATAGCAACTGAAAAATAAAAAGAAAGAGAAAACCTCCTGGTTCAGGTTCCGATTTTGGCCTGTTCATGAAACTGGACAATTGGAAATGTCAAGATGTAAAATTTAGTTAAGATGTTCTTTCTTTGTCATAGTCTATCTGTACCTGCAATGAACATGTGAGCTGCTCTATACAACTGACTGAATAATGACAAATCATATATATCATATACAAATTCATATTCAATATATTCAAATCACAAATTCAAATTAAAATATATTCAAATTATATATCATATACAACTGACTGCATAATGACAAATCATATTTATCTTATAACAGGATTTTACAAAAGCTGTTCTGAATTCAGTGTCCATCTAACAATTCACTGAAATACCCTATATGCCTCTTTTCAGGCAATCTAGAGGAGAATCAAAGTATCCTCTGGTAAGTAAATACATTACACTGTTACATCCCACTGTTGCAACTGTATTTGGGACCCGCAGAGACTAAGATACATATTATCTTCCTGCTGAGTTTTTTCATACAGCAGATCCACAGTAGTTAAAACAACTCAGCACCTTGCTAGAGGTGAATGTCACTGGAGTTAATAGACTGCAGTCTTTGAATGCAGGTTTGCTTTTAGAACCTTGGAAATTGCAATTACATTGCTGAGCAGAGAGATGTGTGGGCAGTGCCACTAGCCACACACCAGGATCATATGCAATGTCAACTGCACTTACCTTTTGGTATACATATTATTTTCCAGTGACCATTGACTGACTTTGAAATAATGGAGTGATTTTATTGAAATTTATATATACATATATATATATTTTATTTTATTTTATTTTATTTTATTTTATTTTATTTTATTTTATTTTATTTTATTTTATTTTATTTTATTTTATTTTATTTATTTTATTTTATTTTATTTTATTTTATTTTATTTTATTTTATTTTATTTTATTTTATTTTATTTATTTATTTTTTCCTCAGACTAACATCTCCAGACCTTATTGATAAAAAATAAATGATTCTAGCCAAAGACTTCTGACTCGTTACGACAACCACTTTTTGTGAGGGCTAAGGTCTGACAAGTGAACCACATCAAGCATTATGCATTATCTATTCCGAATCCTGAGTCATGCTGTTAATTTCATTCTAGGTCTATTTAAAGCTCTGTGTGTAATTTATTTATTTATTTATTTAATTAGGAATGTCTGGTAACTGGTGGAAAAGTACTTTAACTTTGAAAAAAAAGATCTATAATACAGCTTACACCTTAACTTTTCTATAATGACAGTAAATGCACACACTTTTTGGCATATGTAGTTGCAGACCTCTAATCTGAAAGTTTGGCTTAGATTTAAAAAAAAAAAATATTAAAAAGGCAAATTATTTATCATATGTGAATGGACCTCATCCAGGATCTATGGGGCAGCTGCAAACTCCCCCTGCTTCCATGGGGAATTTTATGATGTTGAAATGAAGGGGGAAAAAACAGTAAAGCAATGACTTTGGGGTTTATATTTGCATAGACTCAAGATCCACTGAAGTTAAAGACTGGTCTGTGTTTTAATTGTTATATTGAAATGGGGCCTCCAGCCGGTGGAGATAAATAACCAAAATAAATGGTTGTGCAGAACTGCTGGGTTCATATCAGCCTTCTTTCCGATCTTCATAGTTTTGACCTTCTTCAAAATCCCTTTGAATGTTTGATGTGAAATCTGGAGAAGACAGGTCCAGGTCATTGGCTCACCATCAGGTACACTGAGAAGGTAAAAAACTAACTCACTCTCACTTAGTCCCCCTCTGGCTGTAAAGGAAAATGGAAAATATTATTATCAGAAAGCTGCAAACTATGCTTGCTGGCTTAATTTTGGCAAAGGATGACTCCAGAATTTACATTTTGGGGATGAGGCCTCCACTTCAGACAGCTGAGGACCTGGAGAGGGAAAGGTGTGGTGACGGGGACCCTGCACTCACTTGCACTCCTCTCCCACCACGACCTGTCTCCATCTGTGTCTGGTTTGCAGTTAGGCAATATTGTTGGTCTAGACCTTACTAGTGATTAAAACCAGACCTGACCTTCTTGTTGGAGGGAGAATTGAGTTAGCCTTTATTAACGTGTGGTTATTAATTTCACAAGTTACAAAGGAATCATTCATGTGAAACCCTATTTTAGGTTTCAAGCTGCAAATGCTTTCTAAGACTGTGCTACACAGAGGGCAGCACAGTTAATGTAGCTGTTTCTTTACTGAGCATTTAATTAAGTGCCTGCCTTCAAACAGACTTAAGTACAGCCAGCTAACACTTATATGAAGATTTTCTCTCCAACCGCTTGAGCCCAGCACTATTTTGGGTGAATGCTGGCTGTGCATTGTGCCCACAGCCATCCTCGGGCATGTGCTTTGTCTTCTTTATTACACCCACCTCCTTTACTTTCCCCTCCCCCCAATATGTTTCTTGTTGGCACCGAGGTACAGGTCTACCACAGAGCTTAGATACCTAAGATGAAATCCATCCCAGCTCTTGCAGGAGCCAGTGTTTTCAGTGGGTTCATATCCCAGGGTTTTCTGAAGGATTGAGATAGGGCTTCTTTGAGTTAATTTGGAAAAAATCCACATGGAGGATTATGCCATCCCTTGCATACTGTTTACGTGCAGACTTAATCTGAAGTTCATTGCACCCATCTGTGTTCACAGATTGCAAGTCCTCTGAACACCTACTCAGGAGCTGACATCCTGCAGGTGTAGGGCTGCAGCATTCCCCAAGGGATGTTCCCTCTAACCAGGTGAATGTGGGAGTACATAGTTATAAAGAAAACAAAGCCAGACAAAACAAACCCCAGCTAGAACAGCCTTTCCACAACTGTTTTTTATAATTAATTGACCTTTTTTTTTTCTACATCTCAGAACCATTGGCAAATTTGAGAGATTTAAATTTTCTAATTAAGCAAGCATGACAGCAGTAGCTTTCTTTTGGGAAGAAGAGAAAGAAGATTTTAAAATAGGCATTTAATTGTTCATCACCTGAATGAGATTGCCCATGTAGGATGCCTGCAGAGCCATTCTGCTTCGTGCTGGCTTTTCAACCAGAGGGCAGCAATACAATTTCTGCCCAGTTTCAGAGGACTGGGCTAGGAAGGCTCCAGTTCAGCTGGTGGGATATTACAGCCAGTCTATTTGTTGTGTCCATTTCCCACCCCCCCCAAAAAAAAAAAAAAAAAAACACAACAGAGGACAAAGGCAGACCCAGGGTTATGTTCACATCTCCTGGTATAGGAGGACACATCTGATGTCCACCCCACCATGGACCAGGCTGTGATCACTGGTGGGATAATTAAAATGCCTGGGATGGACAACCTGGCTGTCTGCACAAGCAGTGTCTTAGTGGGGAGATTCTGGCTTCCTCAGGCTATTTTCTAGTGGCAGTCTTTTTCTGATTTGCATACCAATTTGCATGTCAGATCACAAAGTCATCAAAAAATGAACAAAGAGTACCATGGGACATGCCTTAATTCTATAGACACAATTTAAGACATCATGTACCCTTTCAAAAGCAATGGGCATTAACATCCAGCTATTTCCAGTGTCCAAATGCCTTTAATGAGTAGCTTCAGTGAGTTTTCCAAGGGTCATCTTGAAAATTACAGTCTAAATCTTGGAGCAAAATGGTAGGTGCTACATTAACTGACTGCTACTAACATGCTTGAAGTGAATGCTTCTTACCTGTTTGCTTTTTTAAAGTATATAAATAAATGTAAAATGTTATTAAATTGCACATGGGCTTTTAGTGCTTACACATGAAAAAAGACGTCATTGTTTGCTAGCAGTTTAAGATAATGGGAAGCACTTGAAAGACTTTCTGTCAATATTAGTTAACCTGGGAAACTTGTATGACAGAGCAAGTGTCAACAGCAGCTTGAAGCCTTGTTCCTCAGAGCTACTCTCAGTGAAGAGACTGCAATGCTTGTCAGACCGAGCCTGGGACACAGCTCTGAGAGCAGAGCAGAGGTGATAGCCTGCCATCTGCATGATGCCTCAGTGCTATGGACGTACCTATGGCATGGAAAGGGTCTGCTGGTTCTTCCCATTTCAGGTTGGCTTGAAAGGGTCAGAAGAAACCAGCTTTCTCTACAGCTTTGTGACTCTTGAAGGGGGCTTGCTGATCCCAGGGGTGGGCCTCCCTCCTGGCTGCCTTCCTGCTCCAGGCATGGTCACAGTGTCTCCCCCCTTCCTTCCCTTCTGGTGCATGCACCCAGGGGCCAAATTCACCAAGGCAGGTGAGCACCTCAGTGTGGGTATCTGGTCCTCCTTGCTATTGCAGACCCAGAGGCGATGCATCTGAAGCAGACGTGCTGTGTACTGTTGATGGAGCCACATCACACTGTGCTAACGGCACCTTCTGTGGTAGCAAACTAGGAGGGAGGTGAACAGGAAAACTGAAAGCGTAATGGTGATGGAGCTGAGTTACCCTGTATACAGAGAGAGACAAACACAGACTAATGAAAAACAGAGTGGCCTGCGAGGAAGTGCAAAACAATGCTTGTACTATGGGGGGAAACATGAGAAAGGCAAGTAAGTTGCCAGCTGCGTGAGTTTATTGCAAGCATTTTTTTTTTTTTCTTGCAATAAACACAACATCAACCTAAAAAACACAACACCAACAGCAACAAAAAAACTCCAAACACATTTTGCAAATAGTGACAGAAGCAGTCTGAAAGCATTTGCCAAGAGGAGAGCGACAGTGAGGTCTCCTCGGAGAATATTGTTTTCACTTCCCACTGTGCTGGAGCCGTGAGGAGAGGAGCAAAAAGCTTGTTTGTCCTGCTGAGCTTTTGGGTTGCATCAAAGCATGGACTCAGATGTCACACCTGGCTGTGGCTTGACTTAATGGGATTTAAAAATCATGGCAGAATTATGTTGGATAAGTCCTTTGTGCTGCAGGAGGGCATCTGCTGTGTTTGTCACTGCATGTGCTTGGTGTAGAAGTGGGGCACAAGCTGGTGTAGCCAAATAAAGCAGGCTCTGCAGCTGGATTTCAAAACTGTGTCCAAAAAGAAACTATTGCCTCCACCTCCGTCAAATGATCAGGGTGAAGGAAACAGTGAGGTTTAGTCCCTGACAGGTGATGCTGGCTGCAACATGTGGTCCTGCTGGCAGTGCCAGTCGTGGCAGCGGGGAGGGAGTGTAGAGACTCAGGACAAAGGAGGATGATCAAAGTTGTATTGCACTATGGACTGATAAACAGATGCTACCTGTGTGAGATGTGCAGAGCAAGAGCCAGTAGGTGGCTTCAGAGTATGCAGTTCCTATGGTCTGAAGGACAAAAAAGCCATTGTCCACTTTTCCCACATGGCACTTTTCACCAGCTCTTAATATGTCCACCCTCTGATGCAAGCAGTCAAAAAGGAATAAAAGAGACAGGTTTGATCAATATTTTACTGCTCTCCATAATCTTATCAGACTCGTGGCTCTCCTGTCAATCTGCTTTGTATTTACCTGAGTGGCTTCCAGCATGGTATCTCCCCATCTGCAGGCTTCCTCGCAGCACAAGCACGGCACCACGCCTGCCCGCTCCTCCCTCCCAGCCCAGCTTCCTGCTCCTGGTGCAGTTTTTGTGTCAATCCTCATCAGCTGCATGTCTTCCAGCATCTTTCTTTGTTCAGACACTGCATAGGGTCTGCTCCTTTGGTCAGAGCTGTTACCATGACTTGTCCTCAAAGGATGCTGCTCTGGTCACCCTCCGCTTTCATCTTTTTCATTGTCAGATTGTTTTCACCCGTGATGGCCCTTGTCCATCAAACGTAGTCTCCCTGTAAATACCCTCAGGCAGGAAACCCATTAGCAGATGGACTCCATGACCTTCTCCAGAAAGCGCTGAATTTACAGCTGTGTGCATTTTGCAGAAGTGAGGGAAGGTTTATTTATTCTGCTTTGTTTTCAGATTTTGTTTTCCTCTGCGGGGGCAGCTTTCTTTGTGCCCTGAGGGAGGGCTCATCTCTCTAAGTTGCTTTCCCCACCTGGTTATCAACTTTTAATTTACTATCTGCTAATGAGGGGAAATCTGTATTTCAGGGACTGAACACTGACAGAAATCACTTTTTTCACGTGCCTGCTTTGGAGGACTGCATGGTGTTGGGGCTGGAGCAAGGTCTCACGTCACGGGGGCAGGAAGCCATCCTTTGTTCAGGGGAAAAAAAACCACACACGCACAAACACACACACACACACAAATCATGAGAAAGCTTCTTTCAATGGGGCTGGTTAGCAGCCAGTGCTCTGCAGCCAGGCTGCCTGCACCAAGGGCAAAACACGAATGCAGGGGCCGAGACATGGTCCCACCAAGCCCGGTGTGCACAAGAGGGTGACGGCAGGGTAGGCTGTGCAGAGACATTCTTACCTCAGCTCAGTCCTGCCTGTAGCCACCCAGGGTTCCACATCACTGTTGTTTTCAATGTTTTCATGCTTGAAAATTGGGGAACATGTAATGAAAGCAATGTGCTGAGCAGTTGGGTGTGGGCTGCTGAGAGGGCAGTGAGGATAGCTCCTGTGGCCAGCAAGAAGCACAGGGAGCAAGGCAGATATGTGGACGAAAGAGCCAGCAAGAATGGGTGCTGGCAGCCAAAGCCACGTTAGCAATGTGTCCATGAGGAAAAGGGTAAGAAACAGTCTTCAGGAAGTGTCCTAGCTGGAAAACATTTTGGAGTTCTGAACAGAAAAGTCTTGTCTCCTGCTGGTTGAACACAATGGGGGAAGGGAAACAGGGCTTTGTACATTCTCTGCAGAAAAATAGGAGCACATCAGAAAAATATCTGATTTCTTCATCAATTACTTCCCGTAATGGAAACAATATGTTTGTCCCCAAATTTTGGCTAACCGCTCAGATCAAAATGGGCGACAACACTGCAGCATCATCCCACAAAGCTAACTTCACCCCATTGCTACAGAGAGATGCTAGCTTCAAGATCTGTGCGACAAGGTTTGCTTATCTGTACAGAAGAAAGAAGCCTCTTTTTATTTTATTTTATTTTATTTTATTTTATTTTATTTTATTTTATTTTATTTTATTTTATTTTATTTTATTTTATTTTATTTTATTTTATTTTATTATTATTTTTTTTTTCCTCCCATTACTGTCCTTCTTTGGGATCAGAGAAGTTGGCTCCTCTGAGCGAGGAACCAGCCGTTGCCCTCCCTGCTGGTGGCTGTGGTCTCCTCCCTGCTGTCAGAGCCATGCTCTGTGTGAGGACAATTCTAGTTCCACGTGCAAGGACGCTGGTGCTGTGTGCTGGCACATGCACACTTGTGCCTGTGGCACATAGGAGTGTGCAAGTGGGTAGGAGTGGTCATGATATACCTGTCATGGCAAACTTTTAAGTAATGCCCTTGTTCAAAGGTACAGTGTAGTGTGATGACCAGTGTGATGACTAGTTTGGTTGCCATAAATTATAGTGGAATTAAAGGGTTAGGTGGCCAGTATTTTTATTATAATGTCCTCTTATCTGGTGCTGTGATGCTGAATTGCTGAATGAGCTATTGAAATATTGATGGAGCATGTTATCAAAAAAAAAAAAAAAAAAAGAAAAGAAAATAAAGAAGAAAACAAAACTTACAATTCTTACAATTTAAACTGAAGTTGGAAGCACTGTGGTGAACAGTTTGCTGTTTTGTCTGGAGTAGATTTCTAAGCTGGAAAGTATTTGCAATAGCTTGTTGACAAGGCACACATGTTCATTAGGAGCGAAAATGATACCTAGTAGCTTAATCTCTTTCTACAGAAACAACAAAAAGCCCTCAGACATACAGCAGCGAAGCAGCAGAGGGCATCAGCAGCCTGTGTTTGAGGACTGTAATGGCCTAGCAGAGCTTAACAGAACAATGCTGATTTAACTAGTGGATGGAAACCCTTAAAGCATCCCTGAAACCCTGACAAGTCAGCGTGGTGAAGCATTTCGTGTTGCTGCATTTTCAAAAACATAAACATAAATAAAGCAAACAATGGCCTGGCACTGGAATACAGCGGGCAGCCTCTAATGTCAGTGATAAACCAGGCAGGTCACTGTGCTGCTCCAGCAGGCTGCCTCTCCAGCTGAAGCTGAGGGGTAGATGCTGGATTAAACAAAGCCATGTGCTATTTACAATGTGGTTTGAGTTTGTGCTTGCGGAGGTTTGCAGTGCCCCTATGGAACAATAGCTCACTGAACAGGACAAATGCAGAACAGCTTACGAACAATGAACAAACAGTAAGAGGGAGCTGGGTTGTTTTAATTTTCTTCCAGAATTCAAGGCAATTGGTTTCTTAACGGAAAATAAAAAGCTTATGAAGCTGCTGGTACATTGTCACTAGGCGAGCAACCATTCAGCATCCTGGAAATTGAATTCAGATTTTTGGGAAGCGTCTTGGACTAGTGGACGGAGCAACATTGGACTGTGCCAATCTTCCCTCACACTGTGGCCTTCACTGTTTCCTTTAAAGGATTTTGTCAGAAATAAAGGGCTCTAAAATGGCTGCAGCCTGAGACATTTAGAAGTCCACCCCACGTATCTCGCTCCCAGTAGGGAATCTGGGAAAAACAGAATTAAAGAGGACTGGCTCATCCCTGTGCTGTGAGTGCTTTTTCTTGCATTTCATACCCCCTATATTAAGATAAAGTCCAACCATTTCAAAGTCCTGTGTCCCCCCCATGCAAACTGCAGTGGTCCAGCAGCCCAGGGGCAGGTTTTGTCATTGCTGCAGAGACGAAGAGCCTGGTGTTGCAGGCAAAAGGCAGTAACTTTCTGCTCAGAAGTGCTGACCTGGGCCCTTCTTTGCAGGAGATTTACCGTGCTCTTAAGGATGGAAGGCAATCACGTCTTTGTCTCTCTTTCCCTTGCTTTTCAATGAACACAGGAAGAGGGGGTTTGCTAGAATATTGACCCCACTGTGAGAAGACACAGGTCCTAGTTCATTTCTTTTTAGGGGTGCCTACTTCCTCTGATTGTAAATCCCCCAGAAACTGACACTTTAACTGCAAAGGTGATGCTCAGACAGGAAAAGCAAACAAAGACACCATCAGAGACGCAGGCAAAATAAATGTTGCCTGAAATGCCAGCTAAATATCTTCACAGTTCAGAGGATCTTGCACAGACATATGATGTGCCCTTACATTTCCTGCCCCAGGATCTGCTTTGTCACCAGCTTTCTTTTCACAGAGGTGGAGGGCAGGTCTGCTCAGGGAGGACAGCAAAGGCTCGTTGCTCGTCTCTGCGACTGCTGCCTTGCTTTCCCTGCTGGCTGGCAGAGAGCAGCTCTAGCAACACCCTCATCCTGGGGATAGTGCAGAAGCTAGCTCTGGCAGCTTGGGGTCAAGCATGCCTTCCAGTCCAGGTTATACGGCTGCATTACCCATTCCTCTTATGCCAAGTAAAGCTTATTGCCATATTCCTGACCTGTATCTTGCACCATGGCTTCCACGTGGCTGGTATAAAAGCTCTCTTCGTTGTCATCAGCTGGCCATCAGCATTGTCTCTGCTTGAACGAGCTTCTCCCATGAGTTTTGGGCTGCTGTGACCTGCTCCTGCTCTTTGGCTGCTTGACTCAGCCTCAGGCCACAGCCACAGAGAGAGACTCTGAGATGCTTCACGCGTGCTGGGGCTGGTGCGCTGGCAGTCCAATAACACACATGATTTCAGGGGTGTTTTGTCAGGAAGAAATGAAGGCAGATGTATAATCAACGGCTGAAAAAAAAACGTGCCAAGATCTGCTCTTGAATTCCAGTAGATCTTCCTTAGACACAAATTAACTTTACATCTTCAGGGCATGTGCGTACTTGATTATTCTCCAGATACAAAGAGACCTTCAGTTTTTGAACACATGGGAAAGATTATGTCAGGGTGAAAATGTGGGCCTCACTGAAGCTGGGAAGGAAGTAGAACCGAGCATATTTTCCAGAGGTGTGGATAAGTGAGAAGATTTCATGCAGTTCATGTCAGTCATTACCTTTTATCTATGCTGGAAAGCAAAGCACCAGTAAAATGGATGTGCTATGTTTAAACACTTTTCCAGAAAGCTGAATTTATCCAGAGGGGATTTTTTTTTTTTTTTTTTTTTTTTTTTTTCCTGGAAGAAATGATCAGCAATAACTTTTGGAGGAATTCTCCGGCTTCTTTTATTGCAGCTGAGCCTTCTTCCTTCCTTTTGCCATTATCTTCTCCAAAAGACATTATCTTTGAAGACTATCTTAACAGGTTTTCCCAAGCAGAGTTCTTCAGAAGAGACTTCCCATTCTATAATTCTTGCTAGCTTGTGGGTATGTTTTTATACCAGTGCAGTTAGTGGTACTTGTTCCTTGCATGTACATTAAGGCACTGGCCAGAATAAGAGAGTTTTTGGCCACCGTAGTAAAAATGGAAGTGAAGCAAAATCACATCTAATAATATCCAGGTGCAGTGTGACTGCAGAGTCCACTAGAAGAATTCAGGCATTAGGGTATTTTGTTGTAGTACTTCTGAAGAGTGCTCTGCACCAAAATCCAGGAGACTTATTGCTTCCTCTTCCTTCAGCAATGCAAGACAACAACTCTCAGTTTGAGTGTTCAGCATCCCAGAGCTGGAAGAGAAATCATCATTGATGACACCTTTGCTTGCTTAGTCCCTCTGCAACTCATTGCTCTGCTAGCCCATGACAATTCCATGCAGGGGCATATTAACATGATGCCCTTTCAATTTTTAATGTAACCAGTCACACAGAAGAAAACTGGAGGGTATGAATACCTCCTAAACTTTGGGGGAAATAAATCTGTCTCCTGTACTTGAGCTCCAAAGCAATAACAGGAAGGTGGTAACTCTCTACGATACAGTAGGAAAGGATAAGCTGTACGAGGCCAACATCTTTAGCCCTGTTGACAATGCTCTCCTCCCAGAAGAAGGACAGTGCCTCGTTTCTGAACTATGGATATTCTCTTTGTTTATCCTGACCTCCCATCTTGAGAAACTAATTGCTCTCACTTATGAAGTATCAAGACTGATGTGGGGTGTGCTCTGGAATATTTTTAACCAAAAAAAGAAAAGAAAAAAGGAAAAATAGAAAGAAAAATAAATCAAAGTACCCTTTGCATTATGCTGGTTTACTATTTTTTTTTCTTTCTCTCTCTCTCTCTCTCTTTTTTTTTTTTTTCTTCTAGAAACAACATTGTGGATACAAATGGATTAGCACATTGTGTTGAAACATTGTGAATATGCTGACATCTCATTGTTTTGCTCAGGAAGTAGTTTGTCATTGTTACAAAAATGTAACATGACTGTTTCAAAGTTAATTGAGTATGTTGCAAGAATTTTTTAAATCTCAAGAAAACCCACTGGTCAACAAACAACTTTAGCTCCTTGGATGGAAGAGACTTTCTGTATGATGGTGGGAAAACCTCCAAGTAATCAGTAGGTATGTATTAGTAGTGTGAGATTAATGGCATGGGTATGCTCAGAAGGACCAGCAAGGCAGCCAGGGTGGTAAGAGATCAGCCCGAGCTTTTTGTAAGGAAGGAAGCCGATACAAAAAAACCTTCTTGCCAGACCTCATTTTCTCAGAGAGCGGTTCTGGATGGGATTCAGGAGGCAGATTTCAGCATTAGGGTAGTCACTGGAGCTGAGTGAGAAGGACTTCCCAGTGTGATACCACCACCAACCCCCCTGCCATCTCGTCACTGCAGCGGTGGAGCAGTCAGACCCCAGCCAAAGAGGCAGGGCTCCTTCCCAGGTGGTGCAAGAGGAGGCTCAGACCCCGGATTAGGCATGTCTCAGCTGTGTGAGATGACCTCTGGGTTTTCTGTAGCTCTAAGAGCAAAGCCATGGCCCTGAAGGCATGGAATGACCTGTTTTTGTGAGCCAAGCCCAGGCTTACAGGGAGATAGGTATAAAGAATTGGGTGCAGTGAAACCTGAGGCATTCGGACATACCTAGGAAGCAAACATTTGGAGATGTCAAACCCTTAAGGACCTGGGTTTAAATGGCAGCTTTGTGAGTTCCTCTGATTTTCTACAACGGCTGCAGTTGTCCGAAACTTCTGGGGGCATTTGTATCTCCGCTGGAAATCTTGCCACGTGATTTTAAGTCACAGAAAAAAAGAAGTGACTTTAAGCATCAGTTCATAGATTTATCCCTTGTAATGAAATTCCCAGGTGAATGCATTTTGTCCTGTGCTTTGCGAGCAGCTCAGAGTAGATCTTGTTTCTGTCACTGCAATCACTAGTGGAAATATTTGCTGAAAAGGTGCAGTGTGTGTGGCTGGGTTTACAGAGCCAGAGATCTGCAGGTCCTGATTTCCCATGGTCTGCTGCAGTCTTCTTCAGGAGGAGCTGGGTAGGCCCCTGTATGGTGCGGGGAAATCTCTGGTGGGCAGACCTGGTGTGACACCCTGAATCTTGCCTTGGTAAACATCCAGCTGGCTTCTTGCTGCCTCTCCATAGCTCTGCTGGGTCTGCAGAGGGCAGGAGGCTTCCTCCCATTCCTTGGGATGGAGCTGAGCATCCTTTCCCCTCCCTGGTTTAGTTTGTGTGTTGTCTCCCTTAAAGGGTACTAGAAAACTCTCATCCTACGTGGTACCTTTCTTCAGTTTCAGGCACCCAAACCTACCTTTGTTGAACCACATTTCCTCTAAATCACTAATGGATTGGTTCTTAACTGCCTTAATGACCTGCTTTCTATTAAACACCTACTCCAGAGGAAGCAGTGGCCACTTTGACACAGTGCTTTACGAAGCTGTCTCTCACTCTTTTTCACGAACGACGTGCAGAGCTCTAGCAGTGTTCAAGACACACTTATCCAGTTGTTTAGGACCACATGGCTACTTCTGGAAAATCCCAGTGCCTAGGCATCTATATGGGTGACCAGGTCCTAGTCCCTCCTTTATGTCATTGCTGGGAGCATTTGAATGCATTCCTGCTTCCCCAGTGAATGCTCTAATGGCTGGGCTATTGGTTATTCAAAGTGGGTTTCTCTCATTGTCTTCTGGCAGAGGCAGTCTGCTCTGCATAAATAAATTAAGTCCCATGACTAGGCATGTAAGCTTATGGCTACAGCCCAACACATTGTTTCTTTATGCAGAACTGAACAGCTCCAACAGAGAGAAAAAAAAAAACACAAAACAAAACAAGAGACAGCTGGGTACTCACCTGGGATACGAGTTGAAGATATTCCATCCATTCCAACACCAGCACAATGTGAGTCTCTCCCATCCCTTTGGCTTGTTCTAATACCTCAGCTATCAGATGTTCTGATATTTATTTTCTGGGCATTTGGTGGGCAAAAACCACCTCTAAAGAGGTCTTTGGCTTCATGTTCTTGAAGAAAGGGAACATCTTTCTGGCCGGAGAGTTGGCAGGACTTTGGTGGAGCTTCCTTATTGCAGGCTATACAGCAAATGCATTTGGAAATACAGGAAACCCATTCTTTTTTTTTTTTTTTTTTTTTTTTTTTTTTTTCAAATAAACAGAGAACCTTATCTTTATTGAGGTATCTTACTTGAGAATGCAGTTAATTTTACAGTGTTAAAAAGTAGATGTTGTAACACTTTGCAAGGTATCCTCTAAGTCCTCCTGGACTAATTCAGCTGAGTCAGAATGCACTGATTTTGATTCATTCACCTTTTGTAGACTCTTTTAAACAGATTTACAGTGCTATCTTTTGGCATCCACTAAATCATAAGGAAATGTTAAGTCAATAAATTTGCCTTCCTCAGCTGGAGAAATATGGCTCTTAGGAGGAAGACTATTGTATGCTTTTTCAGTGCCTAAGAAAGCAGGGCTTTTATGTCTATTTAAGTAATAGTTATAACCTAAATTTTTTTATTTGACCACATTTAACCAATTGTTTCCAAGCTGATGTAAGTGAATCTCTACTGTTTTCTTCTGTAGATAAATCCATGATCACAGGGTATTGATTTCTGCGTCAAACAACAGAATTGTGATAACAAATGAAGCCTAACATACAGCAAAGGGCAAATTATGAATTAATTATTTCCTTTACTTCATGTAACTAAGTATATCAGCACGGCTATCAGCCACTTTTGTGAACAAAAGCCTGTTCATGGGTAACTAAAATAGCAAATAACAAGATTGTGTTCCAGAGAAATTGCTACTGAAATAAGTGTTCAGTCTTGTGACACAGCCTCTGTAGTTGCCCCATGCCCTGGTTTTGTGCCATCCTGAATTAATTACACTGAAGTTGGAGAACAGAAGTGAAATAATTTATATAATTGAACCATGATAATAATACTTAGCACATTATTTAGTGGCAATCTCTTCTCCTGCTTGGGCTGAATCTGAAATAGATGATAGTAATTTCACTAACTGAACTCAAAAATTACCACTGACAGCAAAATCTGTTTTCATATTCTGTTTATATTCAAAATGTGTTAGAAATGTTAATGAATTCTCATCTTTATGATTAATAAGCAGTAGCATTTCTGTTTTTCAGAAGCAAAAAGGCTGCAGAAGAAATCAATGTCAGGACTATCAGCACTTGGACTAAATGTGGTTATGGTAAAGATGGTGGAATATTTGTGCTGAAAATTTCTTATGTCTGAGTGAGCTTGGTATTCTTCATCTGTTTCCTAACTCTTCTTTACGAACACTTCTATTGTGACAATAAGCTTCTCAATCTGAAATTAAATCATTATAGACTTTTGTGTTTTTATTTTATTTTATTTTATTTTATTTTATTTTATTTTATTTTATTTTATTTTATTTTGTTTTATTTTGTGTTTGTGAATGCAATTCTTAATTTATAAGTTAAATTTTAAACAACAAAGAACACAACAATGAAGAATATACATGAAACCAAAAGTGGGCATTTTGCTTTTCTTTGGTAGCTAGGAGTGGCAGTGAAAATTGAAGGCAGTTTCTTCAATAACATATTTAAATGCTTTCTTCTGCAGTTGTCTTTCATGCTGAAATAATACTAAAAAAAATATTAAGTAAAAAAGAGGACAGTAATCTTTTCTTAAGTGGAATGCTATTTTCCTGATGAGGTAAACCTAACTGACATCAAGAATTGCTTAAGCCTGCCAGCTACATGCTGATACTGGCAGGCTGTGCCTTTCCTTCAGCCACTGCTATAGCTGATTTAAGTCATCTTCCACGCTTTTCATATTCACAAGGAGGTGAAACTAAGAACAACAGGATGGGATGTTGGGAGTGTAGGCTGGACTCTGGACACTGAGGTCAATGTAGTGGTGAGATGGACCTATAAGGCAAGTATTGAAACCCATGGCACTTGATACATTGAAAACTAGGTATGAAATGATGTTAATGTAAAACCAATATACCACAACTGTCAGAAGGTAAGGGAAACATTCTTCCCCATGGACAGCTCTTTCACATTGCTGAAACTCTCAAAACAGGATGATGTACCTGAGAAGATCAGTAATCTCACAATTGGGTGGTCACTGGCGGCTTTGGAGATCACTGCCACAGCAGGGATACACTTCTTGCGGGACTAGCCATGTTTTACTTAGCCAAACAGTTGAAACAGGGTTTTTCATTTCCCATTGGAAAGGTGGAGACCATTAAAAGGTGTGGGTTTAAGAGACGTAAGATCATAAAGCAATAAAAGACAGTGCAGAAATTAGTCATCTATGCATCTGCTGTGAAGCCAAGAGGGCTGGCAAAGCAGACAGATCTGTCATGCTAATCTAACTGCAGGAAGCAAGAGATGTCTGAACTCCATCACTTCTAAGTTCCAGGAATGAAAAACATTTTTTTTTCTTTTTGTATTATTTTTAAATTATTTTCTGTTAGGAGCTGATTTGGCCAACATGAAAAACCTAATCATAGCTAACCATTAAGTTTCAAGAGGTTTTGTTTTCTTGTTCTTTCATTTCCTTCTTTTTCTTCCCCCTGCCCCCTCTAAGGCTTCAGGGACTATTCTATTTGAGGAGCTTGTCTTGAGACTTTTCACATGGTTGAATTCTGTGGAAAATTTATTGTCATCAGAAAAAGGGGTGGGGGTAGGGGCAGGGGGTGGGGAAAAAGAAGAAAAAAAAGAAACACATGAGTTTTCTTCCAAACCCTTTTCCAGATTTATTTTTCTGCTTCAGTTTTTGTGGGAAAATCCCTCTATGTGGTTATACATCTATTTTAGTGTTTTTACTTGTCAGTATTTTGTTTTTGTAGCTGCACTGAATCTTTTAGCTTAGAAACTGTTATGCTGTTTGTTGATGGAGAAAGAAACGGCATTGGAAATTACAGTGATGTAACATTTGGAGACATTGCAATTAAGGCCCTGACTTCTCTCATCACTAATAGCCACAGTAGTGACTGGGGTTATCGAAGCAGCAGTTGTGACTCCCCAGGCTTTGTGTAAGTTCCAGCAGAGAGCTGATTGCTCCTCTATTAGCTCGCATGAAGTATCCAGGGCCTGCTGGTAGACCTGACATGAAAATGGCATTTTTGCTGTGACCCACCTGTAACTCCCTTATTTGCTAAATGCTGCAGCCCCAGAAGTTGTGTGGTGTGAAGGAGAGGAGCTGGAGAACATGTGGGAAGGCAATCGTTCCTGAGGCATCTAGAAGGTCCTTATGGTGATTAAAAATGTTGTCTGAGAATGTCCCCAAGGTGCAGCTGTTCTTACCTCTTGCCCCTTGGCAGACAAGACAACAAGGGGCAAATGCCATGCATTGAAGTTTGGGAGATGCAGGCTGGACTTCAGGAAAGCTTTCTTCTCCAGAAGGGTATTGCAATATTGTGTTGGGTTACCCAGACAAGCTGTGAAATCTCTGGCTATGGAGAATGTCAAGAGTTGAGTTTGTTGCCTTGGTCTAATAATGGTGATAGTCTCTCTTAGAGCAGGCTTTTGGACTAGAGTCTCTAGAGGTCCCCTCCAATGAGTATTTATGTGACTGGTCACCATTGTGACCAGATGAATTTTAAAAACGTATTATCCAGCTGTGATGAATGAAATAGTTTTTCTTCTGCCTGGAAACACTTGGTGTTTTGGTCATGCATTTGGGGCTCAGGAGAAAGGGTACTGGGCAATCTGTAAAGGGAAACTCAGAGCTTAAATCAAGTAAGAAAAGGAGGCCATAGGAGACACTCTTCTCATGTGGATAAATAACATACACTTTGCCCTTTTCCAGCTGTACTTCACCTGCCAAACAACCTGTTAAAGTGGATTTATTTATTTATTTATTTAAAATCCTGGTATATTTTTAATCCAACATGAATATTTGAGATTTATGTCTCCTTTTTTTTCCCCTCAAAGAAAGGTTAATCTTACATAGTTAAGCAATTATATTGATGGAAAAAGATAAATAGAGCTCTTTCCATGGGATCAGATGCCTAAGTCTAACAGTAAGAAATATTGGAGCTCTACATTCCTACAGCTCATTGCAGTGGAAAAACTTACGCTGACAAAGACAACAACTGGAATTTTCTGTAGAGTACAAATGAATTTATAGGCAGGACTAGGCTGAATAGCAATTCACAATTTCTGACAACTTTCTTTCCTCTGTCCCAGGGTCTGGATGCAGTTCTGGGACACGAGTGACTACATTGTGTGGGCCACAAGTGGTTGAGGGGAAAGTGACAAAAATGTTAGGGGACATAGAAAAATGTCTCTCTGGGGGAAGACTGAAGAGTTTGAGATAGTTTGTGTTAGTAAGGAGATGGTTAAAGAGGGAAATGATGAAAGGGCATCACAGGACCAACAGTTGGATAAAGATGTTCAGAAGAGATGATGGCCAGCATTCCCTGATTCTCCTGACACAGAAAAGGCGAGGCATTCAGTATTGAAGCTTCTGGATTTTAATTTCACACACACACACACAAAAACACTTTTTGTTATAGTATGTCCTGGCTGTGGAGTCAGCTACACTGGATGCTGCTAACTCTAGAAATCAAAAAAACCCATAGGTCACTTCAGTAAAAAGAGCATTTGTAACCAGGTGTTTCTTGCAAGGTGATGAGGTCTCCTCAGGTTTTAAATTAATCTCTAATGTCTCATGATTATGAAAAGACTTCTATTCAGCAAATCACTGATTCTGGCCCAAGGTAGCAGATTGTGAATCCTCTTCTTGAGCATTTGGCACTTGTCAGATCTCTTATAGTAAGAAAATGTCTGTGCCTTTACGTATTATTGTGCGCCTCTGGCTTCACAGTACTCTTTGTGTAATCAGAAGGAATTTTACTTCAATAGAAAAATAGATTAATTGAGTTCTAGTTCATTTAACAACTATTTTAAAAAGCAACAGCTTGAATATCATCTCTTGTTTTTGTTGCAAAGTCTTTTATGGATTATATTCACTAAACAGATGTGGTTATACTGCAGTTATATCTGTTGTGTGTGTCCATTTTCTGATTCGTACTGAGATGAATTTACATATTGCTACTGATGACATGTTAGCTTTATGTCTCCACTTTCCTGTTCCACCCCCTTTAAATTTTAAGTGATGTGATTGACTCACTGAAGTGTGGGCTGAGCTCCATAAGCTGTTGGTAACTTTGGTTGGGCTATGTGTAAGCGTGGAGCATATAGAAACACTTTTATATAGCAGGTTTTCTTGCTTCATTTGCAATTTTTAAAAAACACAGCTGTAGCACAGTTGCCTTGACAGTGAAAAGCCATTGCTTATTGGACAGGGTGGTGATATGTGATTAAGTCAAAGCCTATCTAGTGATGATTAATGATATATCAGCATTCACCCAATGTGCAGCCCTTCATGGCACACAAAAATGTGGTTTATGTCATGAAAGCTAATTAATTGTTTCAAGCTCTGATTGACCTGGTCCATTCCTCCAGACTGGCTGCAGCAAAACAGTGATGTTTTTAGCAGTGACAAAGGGCTGTATAAGAGAACGAACAAATTAGCTCTGGAGACACAGAGGGGTTCATTCTCCTCTCCGTCCTT
This sequence comes from Netta rufina, assembly GCF_964035555.1. Classification (NCBI taxonomy): domain Eukaryota; kingdom Metazoa; phylum Chordata; class Aves; order Anseriformes; family Anatidae; genus Netta; species Netta rufina. The sequence continues at coordinate 72,613,631 of NC_140126.1, forward strand.
CTCTTTCTCCTTGCAGATTGCAAAAACCTGCTCAGCTGTAGACTGGTTTGAAAACTGAAATTTCTGCAGCCAGCCACTGTTGACAGGGATAGAGATTGGGGAACAGAGCCGGGGCTGACAGTTTTACAATCCATTTGTGTTGAAAAGTGTCATTGTCGGTTCTGTTATTTAGAAGAATATCCTCAGTTTGACTCAGAAGATGAAGATTTATTATGTAAAAAATCTGAAATGTTGGTGTCTGAGAAGCCAATATATGTAAGTAACACACCAGGCTCACAGCTCTTGCATAAATGAATTATCACCAGGGTATGTCTTCAGCTGAGCTCCACATCAAAGTGATACTTCAGTGGGTTTCACAGACAGGCAATTGCCCCCTCAATCCCCCACTCCCTGAATTTTCAATTTTCAGAAATAAAGAGAAGACAGAAAGGTTCTGAGGCCATTTCTAGATGTTTTTTTTTTTTTTTGTAACCTTTGGCATTGGAAGTGGAATTGGTGGGACTATGCAAAAAAGCAAAGGTTTGTCATGATGTGCTGAGGACCAGTCTTGCTGAGTAACAGTAGGCTTGTTTCTGTTTGCTCTCCATGAGGCATTCAAGCAGAGTCTTTCCATGACATCTCACCTGAGGATGAGAAGACAAGTAACTCTACCTGGCTGATAATGTGGGATGGAAACCTCTGAAATAGGTCCAGATCTGGGGCCAGGTTCTCATCTCAGCTTTTCACACCCATGTGAATGCACCGGCATGAGAAAAGGGACTTGGCCTCTGTTTCAGTCATGGTGAAAGGCTAGTCAGCAGGTGTTGAATCCTATGGGAGTGGGGTTGGAGGGAAGAAAAGAGATTGCTTTTCTGAGTCAGTACTGCTGCTAGATGCTTCTGATCACTTATAAATTACACTTTCTTGAAATACCATCTGCATATATATGTATATTTGTGCATCTATCTATCTATCTATCTATCTATCTATCTATCTATTCATTTACCTATTTATCTGTGTGCCTGTGTGCGCTTAGACACTGACACTCTCTCATCACTGTCTAATGATTGGGCATTATCACCCTTACATCCAAGTAATATGGGTACTGGCAAATTTATTAAAAATACCATATGACAGCTGTGAAACCTAGTAGTTCCTGAAGCATTTCTTGAACACACGGTGCATCTGGAATGTCAAAATGGTCCTTGGAGATATGTAGGCTAATAAACCAGGCAGGACACTCATCTCATGTTTATGATTATACATATTCCCCCATGAAATAAAACTGTACAATTGTGATTGGAGGCAGAGAGTTATCAGCTGGAAACAGCTGTGCTGCTGAACACCCAGTGGCAGGCTATATAAATATTAACAAAGATACCCCAAACTCAACTGTGTCTGTATTTATATATGTTTTGTTGCCAGCTGAGGCAGCTGTCAAGAGGGTAGACTTTGGGGAAATGGATGTGAGTTAGGAATTGCAGAGTTTGAAGCCTTTCTATTCATTTTGCTTGTCCATTAGCATTTAAAAATGTGTATTGAAGGGATCCATCAGCCACATGAAACTGTATACTGCAGGAAGCCACAAGTTCATTTCTTAAAGCAGTCATTTAAAAACAATGAACCACCTACTTTGGGGCAGCATGATTCCAAGCAGGTTTTCTTGCAGGAAAACTCTTCTCTTGCAAAGCCTCAAGGACTCGGTGTGTTACAGAAATGCACTTATCTTCACAAGAACCAGCCCAGGGACTGCCTCCTTGCTTGCACTGGTACAAATCAGAATCCCCTTGACTGAAATTAACGGAGCCATGCTAGACAAATATGGCATGGGAGGGGGGACCCAAGCTGCTGGTGTTCCTGCAGCTTTTCTGACTGCAAAGGGCGAGGTCTACAGCCCCCATGAGCAGTGTCTGCTCCTGCCTGTGCACAGCTCAGTGTGACACACCAGGGTTAAGGGATAGGATGTCCCCAGGTGGTATGTAGAAACAGCTTTCCTCTGTCCTCTACTACTAGGAGGACTTAGTTCAAAGTATGGAATGGAAACAAAGTATTCCTGGCTCTAGTTCATGTGCACTTAAAAGGAAAGACATGGGAGAAGTAAATGGAAAATTCACTGGTTTATCATAAGGATAGTTTCACTTAAAGATCTGTTCTCATTAAAACATGCTCTGTGCATTGATTACATGTCTTAAGCACTCTGATTTTACAAGTACTTTCCAATAACTTTTTGTTCCTTCTGAAGCAGGATTTGCTTTCTGCCTCTTTCCCTACTGTCCAGAAATCATTGCCCCCATTACAGATGTACAGATGTGTCATTATATATTAAAAAAGATTTAATGTTTCAATATTTCCTTCTACTATGAGTCAGACAAAAAAACACTGAAGATATTCTGCGCAGGTCAAAGTTAGAAAAAATTTCTTGGACTGTTTGAAACAACTCAGTTTACTCAGTTGATTTTCTTTCAACTTTGAAGGTTTCTTGCTAATTTGAACTCTGATAATTTCAAAGTGAAAAGCGTGCGCGCGCGTGTGTGTGTTCTTCCACCTAAGACACCACTTAGCCTGGTTTTATGAGGAACTCAGAGCCTTGTTCTGCTGAGGTTCCCTCAAAAATACTGCATGGTCAGGGAGAACAAAAGCCCATGATGAATTCCTGCAATGTGTTCCAGGATAGTTATACCCGTCTTGATAAAAAAAAAAAAAAAAAAAAAAAAAGCAAACAAAAAAACTAAAGCCCAGCTGCCTTCCTATTTCCACCCTCATGCCAGACAGTTTTTGCTGACAGGTTTGGTTAGCAGTGGGAGTGGTGAAGGCTGAGGTGCACACCTGAGTATTGTGCATGAGTGTTGTCAGACTGGATGCTGACAGACTGAGTGAGCTGTGGTCTTACGTGCTTCAGATTTAATCTAAACACTCTCCTGACAAGCATTCACTTTCCATGTTGCTCTGTGCTAAGATGTCCCACTGTGGATACTGGGTGGTGAATTGAGTATAGTTGAAGCAGGAAGGAAAAAAGAGCTTTTATCCTTATTGTTTTGCATAAAAATAATAGCTAGCTTGCAACTTCAAACTTCTGTTGGGTCCTTCAGGATTTTAAATGTTTGGAAAAAGATATCATCTGGTAAGCTTTTACAGAAACCAATACTGCCTTTTGAGATGCTCGTATGCTCATATCTTGAGGTGAAAGACCTTGATTATTTATTTATTTATTTATTTTGTGTGCCCCTGGTTTGCAATTCAAATTCAAATTTTGCTGGAGTTTAAGAGACTTCTGTGTTGAAATGTTGATTCAAACATGTGGCTTCTTTGGAGGTTTCTTTTCATTTATTTATTTATTTATTTATTTTTGTTTTTAATAAAAGGTCTTTTACTTCTCCATGTGGTTTTACCCTGTAGTGAGAGAGAAGAATTGGACATAAAAGCATCAGGCTGCTGAGTTGATAGTTTTTTTTTTTTTTCTCTCACTGGAATAGGTAAAACTGCGGATCCATCAAAGACCCAGGAGAATGCTTAACATTCACGAGACACAGATGATTCAAATTATTCACCTGCTGAAATGTTTTGCATATTTAAATAGGATAACTGTGATCCAGGAGAGTAATTCTGATCTCCAAGTTAACACCATATGGAAGTACATTGCCACCTGTACATGACTGACTGTTTATGTTGGGAAATTATAACAATACAAGCTTCCAAGGTGTATATTCCTCTTTCTTTTCAAAACAATACATATTTCAGGATTATACCTGGATTACTTAAATGACTTTGTAAGTATTATTGAATGGAAAAAAAAGACAAGACAACTAAACAAATACCTCTGACAAACCAAAAGGTGTACACAGCGAAATTTAAGCTGCACGTATTAGGCAGCATGGATTAAGGAGCTGGCCATGTTTCAAGTGTTTGCAAGATGTGTTTGTTTTCTCAAATCTCCAATTTGCTCTAATAGACATATTATGTTCAGGCATGAACAACTAAATTTCATGAAATGAATGAAAGTGCTCAAAACACATGGTACAGTGGGCTTATTTGCATTTAATCATATGAATACCTGGTTTTTGACAGTTTAAGCCCGCAGCAAAGCCAAGGCTCATGTGGAGAAGGTTTTCTTATTTTAAACACAGATGTCTAATGACTGAAGTATGGGAATCTTAAAAGCAAGGTTCTTAAACATCTAGACTTTTTGATAGCCAATCATACAGGCACATACAATCATACAGTTGCACATAATGCATGCCAATTCCACAGAATAACAGAAAGGTGGACTGAGGCTGTGGGAACTTTTAGAAGTGGGATTGAATTCTGATTATTGCTTCTGGGACGGCGTCACAGAGAAGTGGCAAGAAAATACAAATTGAAAGACTGAGTAAAAGAAGCAAAGCCCAGACACACCACTATTTTATCTTTAATCTTGGTATTATTGTTAGCCAATTTTTAACACTGTGTTTCTTAATAGATTTCTTTATGCAAGAGTAAAGAGATTAACAGAGAAAATGGTAATTCCTGGGCATCAGTGTTGTGGACAATTTCAGGAGCACAAGGACTGCAAGTGCCAGACAGAGTTCCTGTATGTTATCATTTAAGTCAAGTATTAATATCAGTGAGACTAAGAGTACTTTTGCTTTAACTACAGAAAATGTCACATATGCAATACCTGATCCTACTAAAGGACTTAAATTATCATGAAGAACGCAAAATCCCTTGAGTTCAACGTATAAGAAATCAAGCAGACAAAGCAGAAAACCATTGTGGCTGAGTAAGGACTTGCTGGTCAAACTGAAGTGTAGAAAGGAAATGCACAGGAAGGGGAACCAGGGATTTATATCCTGGGAATAATGTAGGAATGCAGCCTGGGTGTGTAAGGATGGGATTCAGAAAGCTAAGGCATAGTTAGAGCTCAGTTTGGCAAGGAATGTGAAGAATAAAGGCTTTTACAGGTACATTTGTCAGAAAATGAAGACTGAAGACAGTTTCTCCCTGCTCCCTTCTCCCCTCTCAAATAAATAAGACAGGGGAACTAGCGGCAATGGACTTGAAGAGGGCTGAATTACTCAACATTTTTTGGCCTCAGTTTTCACTGATAATTGTTCTTACCACATCTGAACCTCAAGACAGGAGTGGAGGGAATGAAGTCCCTCTCATTGTAAGGGAAGATCAAGCTTGAGACCATTTGGGGAACCTGAATATATGCAAGTCCACAGGACCTGATGAGGTGCACATCAGAGTCCTGAGGCAATGGGATGATGTAGTCACTAAGCCAGTCTCCATCATATTTGAAAAGTCATGGCAGTCAGATGAAGCCTCCAGTGGCTTCAAAAGGAGATATCACAACAATTTTTAGAAAGGGCAGTAAGGAGGACCCTCAGAACTACTTACTAATCAGCCTCACCTCAGCTCATGGTAAGATCATGCAACATTCCCTTCTGGAGGATTTCCAGAATGTCCTCCTGGAAGCATGTTGAGGACAGGGAGATGGTTAAAGACAGCCAATATGTCTTCTCCAAGGGCACTTTGTGCCTGATTATTCTATTGGCCTTCTACAATGGAGCGATTGCTTCTGTGAACAAGGAAAATGAAGCTGATATCATCTGCCTGGACTCCTGTAGGACCTTTGATACAGTCCCCCACAGAGTTCTTACTTCTAAATTTGAGAGAGAAATATTTGGAATTGGTTGGATGGTTGCATCCAAAGAGTTACAGTCAAAATCTCAATATCCAGATGGAAACAGGTAATGAGTGAGGTCCCTCAATGGTCTGTACTGAGACTAATACTATCTCCTGTCTTCATTAATGAGATAGATAGTGGGACTGAGTGTACTGTCAGGAAATTTGTGGATGAAACCAAACTGAATGGTGCAGCTAATACACTGGTGGGAAGGAATGCCATCTAGAGGGACCTTGACAAACTTGAGAGTTGGGCCCATGTGAACCCCATTAAGTTCAACCAAACTAAGTGCAACATCCCAGTACTGACTCGGTAATGAACTGATTCAGAGCAGCCCTGCAAAGAAGGACTTGGGAAGAGTGGTGGATGAAAAAATATATATAAGCTAGTAATGTGCACTTGCAGCCCAGAAACTCACTGTATCCTGGGCTGCATCAAAAGAAGTATAACTAGCAGGTTAAAGGAGGTGATTCTTTCCGTCTGCTCTCATGGGACAGCAGCTGGAGTACTGTGTTCAGGTCTGGGGCCCCCAAGACAATAAGGACACGAACATGTTAAAGTGGGCCCAGAGGAGGGCCATGAAGATGAACAGGGGATTGAGTTGCTGAAGAGAGGCTGAGAGAGCTGGATCTCTTTAGCCTATAGAACAGAAGGCTTCAGGAAGACCTTACACTGTCCATTCAGAGTATAAGGAGGGCTTGTGAGAAAAAGACTTTTTACCAGAGTCTGTAGTGACAAGATGATGTGGTTGGACCTTGCTAGGCAGCTAAGTGCCACAGAGCTGCTTGCTCACTCTCCCCAAATGGAGTGGGAGAGATAATTTGAAAGGTAAAAGTGCAAGAACTTGTAGGTTGAGTTAAGGACACTTTACTAGGTAAAGTAAAAACTGCCCATGCAAGCTAAGCACAAGGAATTCATTCACTACTTCCTGCTGGCAGGCAGGTGTTCATCCATTTCTAGGAAAGCAGGGTCTGTCATGTGTAATGGTTTCTTGGGAAGAGAAAATGTTATTACGCCAAATATCCCTCCACTTTCCTTTCTTTACCTCCAGCTTTTATTGCTGGGCATGACACCACTTAGTATGGGACATCCCCTTGGACAGCTGGGGTCAGTTGTCCTGGTTCTGCCTCCTCCCAGCTCCTTGTGCACCCCCAGACTCATTGCTGGCAGGGCAGCACAAGAAGCTTAGATGTTCTTGGCTTAGTGTAAACACCGCTCGGCAACAACTAAACATCAGTGTGTTATCAACATTATCCTGATCCTAAACCCCAAACATGGCACCCCACCCACCAGTTACTATTTAGAAAATTAACCACGTCAATATCCACCTTTTATTCCATATATCATGCTCTGGTCCCATATTTTCCAAAACATCTTCATTAATCACCAACCTTGATTAATATACATATTTGATTAATATACATATATAATTCCTTAGCCTATAGACCACCACTGTGAAATGTCCATAAAATATCCATAAAATGCCAGCTGAGGTTTTTTACTCCGTGACTTAATTCTGTCTCTAAGGGTGGTTGCTCAGGACAGGAGAGGTGGTGTGTTGTGTGGAGTTATGACACCAAAGCCAGGACAGATTGTGTCACTGCTGCACTTGTACTGCTCCTCCCCTCACCCCTGGTCTAGTCTGGATTTTTCCATTGGCCACAGTCCTTTAGAGGTGTACCTGCTCTGGAATGGCCTTATCAAAGAGCCATAGTCCCTTCACAAGTCTACCTGTTGTGACATGGACTTATCCACAGGGACAGTCTCTTTGCGGTGTACGTGCTGTGACACAACCTTTTTGATCAGCCACAGTCCCTTCAGACGTCCTTCAGACACCTCCTGTGTTGTGGTCTTTCTTGTCCATGGCTACAGACATTCTGAGGTATTCTAGCATGGCCTTCTCCAAGGTGTACCTACTGTTACAAACAGGCACTTCAAGGTGTACCTGCTCTGGAGTGGTCTTACCCATGCCCACAGGCACTGTGGAGTATAGGTACTACCACAAGGACTCATCCCAGAGGAGAAGAGATAATGGTTTTAAACTTGAAGACCATAGGTTTAGGTAGGATATAAAGAAGATTTATTTATTTATTTATTTATTTTTTTATGAGGTCGGTGAGGCACTGTAACTGGTTGCTCAGAGAAACTGTGGATGTCCCATCCCTGGAAGCGTTTGAGGCCAGGCTGGATGGGGCATTGGGCAATCTGTGAAAGGTGTCCCTGTCCATGGCAGGGCAGTTGGAACTAGATGGTCTTTAAGGTCCCTTCCCACCCAAACCATTCTAAGATTACGTGATTTTGTGATCTGACCATTGGTAGTTCAAAGTATGTGCTAAGATTAGGATTTAAGCTTGTATCTTTATAATAGCAGTTCCTCCCTCCCTCCCTCCCTCCCTCCCTCCCTCCCTCCCTCCCTCCCTCCCTCCCTCCCTCCCTCCCTCCCTCCCTTCCTTCCTTCCTTCCTTCCTTCCTTCCTTCCTTCCTTCCTTCCTTCCTTCCTTCCTTCCTTCCTTCCTTCCTTCCTTCCTCCCTTATTTCTCTAGTGATATGGATAACCACTTATCTCTGCTGCCTAATCATTAAGCTGGCCAAAATGCCACCAGTTTTTACCATCTGGACCACAGTCAGGAGTTTTTGTCTGCTACTGTTCAGGAATAGCTGTTTCATGGGTCTACCTTGATAGTCACTAATGGGAATGTTTTCATTGTGAATTCAAACAACTGTTCTAGCTTTACTAGTCCTAAGCTTCAGATTTTGCCTAATTGTGGAAAAGAGAGTGGGCACTTCAGGGTCTGTCTAGACATGGCTCTGTTAAGCGCATGTCTGATCATGTAAGTTACTCATTCTGGTAATATTAATAAATGGGACCAAGCCAAATAAAAGACAGTTCCATTAAATTCTCTGAGCTCATAGGGTGGTTATAAAGTCAACATACTGTGCTATGTTAACATCTGACCAGTGAAATAGTTGTTTCCTGATCCCAGCTTTGGCTTTCAGCCACAAAAAACACAAGACAGATGTTACACTTTAGTAGGGTCAGGGTTATCAAAGAGATGTGATTAATAGTCAGTTACTTTGCTTTTTGACACTTTTGTTCTGCTGATTACATAGTACTTATGGCCATGATTTTTCATTGATTTGGTGAACTAGGGAAGAAGAAAGGAAGAACCATACTGAATGAGAACTTTTCCCGGAAAAAAACAGGCATGGGTGCAGTTTGGATTGCTGGTTTACTTTGAGTTTGTTTGATGTGGATGCTACTGATACTGGTATCTTAGAGGGCAAAGGGGCAAATGCCTCCTCATAGAGGTAACAGTTGTAAATGCAAACAAGGTGTTCTCAGTTATTTAATGATTTCCTATCAGGAAAAAATGCCAGAGAATTGAAAACACTGACTTTAAAAGTCCATCAAAGTAATTTGTTAGTCTTTGAAGTAGGAAGTTATTTATAATGGAGGGTGTTCTCTGATGGAATGATAGGCTTGCAATGTGAATGAGTGATCTGAGTCAGAAAGAGGTTTGTAAAAGGATACCAGAGCATTATAACTTGGATTTGTGAACTCTTTATTGCCTGAAACATGGGCATGCTACCTCCACCGTTATTTTGATAGTGATACAGTATTTTCCTCTTGCTCCCTAATTGGCAATACAAGCAATGCTGATTTTCCTGATTTTACAATGGCTTGTGAAAAACAACATTCTAAGCAGGACTATGGTTTCAACCACAAATCATTGATAAACAGGGATAGCAGCCCTTCAAGCACAATAAGTCCTTTGAACACAGGTACTGAAAATCCCTTTTCATATGACTTTGGTGGGATATATCAATAATGAGATGTCATTGTTAGAAACTCCTTTGAAACTTTGTCAGTAACTAGGTAAGACAGAATTTGATTCTGATGTGGTGTGCCCTGCTGGCTGCAGAAAACAGATGAAGATCTGTGGTGTGATTCCTTCTCTTTTGGTATCTGTAGTATCCCAGAAAGGCTTCTTTCCCTTCTGCTTTTATTGGTCTTCTCATTACATTTTAATATTGGACAATGTATTGATCATTAACATTTTGTGGTAGCCATTCAGATAGACTGGTATGGCTAGACTCAAGGCTAGAAAAGCCTACTTCTGAGCCACCTCTTTGCCTCTGCCACCTGCAGCTGTCTGCAGCAGGGATGGCACTGCTGGAACTTTGATTTGCTTGCCTTTTCCTCTGCCTCACTTACACACTAACCCAAACAGCAGAAAGGAGAGGGAAACCAGCCATGGTCAACTTACTGAGAGGCCTGGAGTGTCAAAAAGAAGGTATGTTTCCAGAGTATTGTGGTCATTAGTAAAGGCAGCATGAACCGGATCCCTGGACTGAGCACCAAACATGGGCTGTGGCTGGTGTTCAGTCTGCTCAGAGCTTCAGATCTTACTGACTGGCTGTGTACGAGCACACAGTTTTGTTTAATAAACATTAGACTTGAGATTCATGAGTGGTTGGGGGCCTGGTGCAAAAACTGGGAGGAAGCAATACAATATCCTGTGCCATGCATTATCAGCCATTGCTGTATTTAACATGGTGCTGTGGTGTGTGCACTGCTCCCTACGTTCAGCATCTCCTTCAAAGTTATCACTACCTTCTCAAGCTCTTTTGTTAGCTATTCTTTCTAGTAACACTGCAACTCCATGTTAAATGCAACAATAGCTACTTACTTGGCCTATGAAATACCATGGTAGGAAAACTTTGAAATATTTGCAAATGGTGTCAAATGATATGCAAGGATTTACATTTATTTATTTATTTATTTATTTATTTATTTATTTATTTCCCTAGGCAGGTATTTTCAAAAACTGAATTAAACAAAGTCCATGTACCCAACTCATGTTGACTGCTTGGTAAATTTCAGCTTAGCATTTGAACATGTTTTCTGCCACTTGGACTGTTGCTTCCTGTGTTATTTGTTTTTATTTTGTTAAAAAGACACTATAAATATGTGGAAAATTGCTTCTAAGTAAAAATATGCCTTCATAAGTAATTGCCTGAATTGCAATATGTGTATTATTGTTTGCAATTGCCGATCCTCTTGATGTAGGTCAGCATTTTTTTTGGTTCAAATGTCGCAGAATGAGTCACAAGAACAAGAGGAGATAACTTCATTGTAATATTGCTTGGAAAGAATAGTTAACATAATTACTCTGCCTTATTGCTTTTTCCTCTGGCTTAAATAAGACAAAATCCTGTTTTGTCACAAGAAAAGTGGAGTAACTGGTTCATTTGGATGTCAAGAGGAGCTGCTTTTAATACTCCTGACCTGAACCTTGAACGACTGTCTGATCTGCTGATTGTTCCAGTTTCAAAAGGGATTTTACATAAAATTTTGCTGAGGTAGCTGGAAGCCCAGCTTTGTTCCCTGTGGATGAATCCTTACTTTTCTTAAAAAAAAAAAGAAGTAAATAAAACAAAGATATAAAATAAGAATAGGTTCCTTTCATATAACAGTCAGAAAAAAAAAAAAGACAAAGGAAAGAGAAAAAATAGAAGCTAAAAATGTAAATGCAGAATATGAAGTGTAAATGCAAAAAAATGATGAACTACAGGAAATGTTAGCATATGTTTCTTAAAGGGAACAGTCTCTCATAGAGCTAAGATTAAATATTTACAAAAAGCAATGAAAGAAACTATCAGACTTTTGAAGAAAAAAATTAAGTATGTTAGTAGTTTCCCAAAGAGTGGAAAGAAGACAAAACACCTATTCTATTAAGAAGTACGCTTGAAATTAGATACAGAGAAAACAAGGTGAAGAAAGCTGGGCAAGAAAGCAGGAATTTGTAGTGCCACCAAGAGATTTTGGCTTGTCTTGGCCAGAGATGGAAATCAGACTTTATGGGATTAGACATGGAGTTTAAACCAGGTGGTATCAGGTGAACTGCTCATTGAGAGCAGCCCACAGGTTTTCATGGTGCACCGAAGTGGCTACTCCTCTGGATAGTGTAGTTGCTGTGTGTTATACCAAGCAGTTGGCACTGTGAAGGCATCTGTTCCCATCAGTGCTGTTGTGAATTTGAAGGGTATGGAGACAAGACAGAAAGGGAGACATAGAAATGAAAGAAAATGTCACTGCCCACATTTCTTGTTTCCTAATGAAGCTTTGGCTTCTAGCTTCAGGAGGGTTTCCCACCTCTGCTCTATGCTGTAGGACCACAGACTGCCACAGATGTCTCTGCAAGTATGAGCCCTTAGGTAGGAACAGAGAAGAAAAGAGTGGCATAACTGCCCACACCTGGGCTTTGCGTCTGCTATTTCAGGGCAAATATCCTTTGCTTTTCATGGATGTTTTGAAAAGTTCCAGTTTCTGTCTAATGCAGAAAAAAAAATATCCAAAATCTGTTTGATCTGTTTGCTAGTATGTTTGCTGTCACTGTTATCTTTTTATGTAGCTCCAGTAACCTGATGCCTGAGAGAAAAGGCTACGCAGTATATCAGTATATCTAATTTTTTTTTTTTTTTTTTTTTTTTGAATAAGGGAAAAGAGCAACCTTGTATGGTGGAGAGGCACACTCCTGTTTTGTGTTATTAGGCTGCATTTTAGTCATGCAACAGCTTGAAGAAAATGACTTAAAACACAGGCCTATTTAGAGTTGGGTATGTAACACCAGGAACATGGTACTGACATTTGAGGGTGAGTTGTCACTTTGGCCAAACCAAACTTGGGTGCATGAATTGAGATAAGAGAGGAATGGATCCTGCCAAAGCATCACCCCGGGGGCAAGGAACCCCTCTGGGGCTCTGCCTACTGCCATCCTACCCTGCTAAGGACGGGGAAATATGCTTGTGGCTTGGAAGTAACATGCAGTATGAAACTGTTTGGGAGAAAAGTTATCTCATCAATCTCCACAGGAACAAGAAGAAGACAAGGGCTGGGACCATCACTAGGATGCTCTCAGCTATGGGAGTCTTGTTTAATAGATGTTGCTGATTTAAGAGTTGTTGGCTTCCACAGCAATTTCTCGCTCAATAAAATTCTCTTGAGTTCATTTTTTGGGAATGGAGAAGTGGCATTAATAACTGATGCGTATGGAAAGGGCTCTGTTTTGTTTGCCAGGCTTCTAGGCAAGGACATTGACTTCCTACCTATTCTTAATTAAAATGTAAATAATATGCCTCAATTCTGGCTAGATTTTCATTTACAGCAGAACCCTGAGAAGGTGTCACACTTGGAACCTACTTTTTCAAACATAAGGTGCAATGTAGCCGTACTTTTTAGATTGAACGGTTGGCTGATTTTTGGGAACCTGCAGGTTGCTTCAGCTAAGAAAGCCAGCAGCAAGGTAATCCTGTCTATCTTCAAATACTGACTCTCAAAAAGTGGACATACATAGTTTCTTTGCTCAGAGATCCATATCTGTTCTTTTTAGCTCTGTGTGTTGTCTTTCTCTCAAGGCTATTACACAATCATTTATGTAGTGCTCTGGTGTCTCTCTTGTTGGCCTCAGGCTCCCCATTTTCTTGCTCTTCTTGCCCCACTGGGAGAGCGCCACAGTGCTGGTTGCTCCCCACAGAGGCCTCTGCTTTTCTACCTCTACTTTGACTACTAGTAATGGCCGTGAGCAGCTAGTTTTGCAATTATCTTTAAATAGTCACACAGATTTTCCCTTCTTAAAAGGAAGATGATATTAAATTATAGGAGTTGTACTTGATGATCCTTGTGGGTCCCTTCCAAGTTGAGGCATTCTGTGACTGATTCCATTATAATAATGAAAAAAAGTGTATAGTGAACCCAAAGTTTCTTGTCCTAATTTCTAAGGGAAGTCCACTATAGGCAGATGGTGATAACATTATCCAAAGAAAATTTTTTTGGCTGGGTATCTTTACTAAGAAATGAGAGAAATGGATGAAATGAACTGAACACATGGAGGAGAAGTGGGAGGTGGGGGGAATATCTCCTTTTTGTTTGGATCATTTGGTGGATGCCTCAGGTAGAGAAGGTTGCTTTGCACCCATGTGCTGTAGTACTCACTGCTTTGAGGTGCAGAGCATCCAAAACATATGGACAACCTCAAAAAATCCTGCAAAAATATGCTCTTTGGTGCAGTGGATAGTTACCAGCTTTGGGTACTGGATCAAAAGGTCCTTTCTATACTGCAGCTCCCATGTCCCGTGCAACACTCCCCGATGATGGTCATAGCTGTGTCCCTGCTGCTGCCTTCAGCCTTCTCTCCTTGCCTTGCTGCCTCCAGTATCTCTTCATCAGCAGCTTGCTAAACTATGCCATTTTTTTCTTCCCTTGATGTGGAGAGTGTGAGGAAACCTGGTATTTGGATATTGGAATGGGATAATCAGGTTAATCAGTTAGACACATTTAAAAACAAATTGACAAGAAATTAGGGGAGAAGTCAGATTATAATCAAATTCAGCGTTAAGCATCAAATGGTAGGCAATAAACTCATAAAAGGGCATTCAGGCTGCTAACTTATTCAAGAGAAAGACTCATCTACTTGTTTCTCTGTTTATTCGCCACATGCTGATTAAGCATTTTACAAAACAAATTATCTGCCTTACAGACAGCAAGCAGTGCATTGCCACTGCCAGTCTGAGCTTTGTGACTTCTCAGAGGAGTAATTAGCTTATGCACTTCTCTTCTTCCTATCTTTGCAAGTTCTTTGCCAGTGCTAGTTTTATATTGGGTGATTATTCTTGGGGAGGCATAACAAACATCATTTAAACTAAATTCACCAGACCTGCTTCTCTGTAATAAGCAGCAATAGCATTTTATTTATTTATTTATTTATTTATTACACCTAGCTAGAGCTGCTAGGACACTCTCCAAAGAATGCTAACTGGGAAAATTATGATGTCATTGTCGATGACTTGCTTATTTCCTCAGAATAAATGGACATCATCATGAAACTCCAGGAGTAAAACTCGGCTATGCTGGAGTTACAGAGCTATTAAAGAAGTTGAGACTAAGGTTTGCAATTGTCAGGGGTTATTTGGAGGTCACCATCATACACTTTTATTTGGAGTCCTAAATATGAATTTAAGTGCCTCACTTATATAATTTTGTCTGTAAGGAGGCTGGTTTGGCTCTTCTTGTCTGAAATACTGTAGAACAAATGTGTTACTGAATCACTGCAAATTTTTAAATATTATAAGATTACAAAAAGGATAAATTCATAGTTCTTCAGGTGTCTGTTTTGTAGCATGCTTTAAATGAAAGCTGTAACATGAAATCACAAGGATGAACAGAGTTCTGAAACTAGCTGTCTTTTCTTTGAAAGAACTAGCTGTCATTTCTTCCTTAAGATGATTTACCCTTCTAGGTTCAGCAACTGTTCTTTCTCTGAAGCACAGTGGGAGAGCGTCTGTATCAAAAGGAAGACAATTTCCAAAATGCTCTTCATAATTATTATAATAATGGTCTATTGCTGCAATTTTCAGGCTCTACAACTAAATGAATGATGAGCTTACATGGAATGATTTTATTTATTTAATTATTTTTTCAGCAGATTGAAAAAAAGACAAAGATATAGCTGGAATTTAGGATTTGTTATAGTGTAGTGGATCACAGCTGTGGAGCCACGTGTAGTGCTTTTGGCAATATTACCTAAGATTCAAAATCAAGATCTAGCAGCAGAGTTGTACAATGCTGTGTATCTGGGAAATATTCCTATCCCACTCCTTTTGCTGGATGCAAATGTATGTGATTGGATTTTCTACTGATTTAATGGATATTAGGAATTATGTAATACCCTCAAAAATATATTTTCCAATATATCATATAGTTTACCACACTGTGAAAACTGATTTTTAACATATTTTCAACAGATGCACTGCAATTTCATGAAGACTCATCATCTTCTCTTTTTTTAATAATTTGAAAAGTTCTACTGTGCTATTCATGATTTTCAATAGCTGCAGTATCTTCTGTTCCTTTTTTGTGACCTTTCCAAATGAGTACATCAATCTTTAGCCTTCTGTAGCTATGTTAAGCATATTGTTTAAAATAAAGTTCTATCTTTACCTTTAGAATACAGTTCTAGGAAAATCACCCCATGTACTTTTATTGAAAGGGCTCTGCCTATGGTCGTTCAGTAGATTTAATTTCTTACATTTTAACGAATATTTTCCTAATGTATTATCTGGGGCTTATTTAAATTTCCTCACAGTAAAATACATCATTTGTGTTTATGGTGGTATTCACTGTTTCATCTTCTTAACTAAAAACATCAAGGCCCTCTCTTCATTTCTGCCTACTGTTCCATTTGTTTGGATGAAGAACCACAGCTTTTAGCAGTGTGCCATCTGCAGAAGGATGACTGTATGTTTCTTTTGCCAACAAGGAACATTATTCTTCACGGTGCTTTTTGTTTTCTTCATCACTTTTTGGCCTGATTTATTTTCTCTTTCACATCTTCTATCTGTTTTCTTTCTGATCTAAGCATCTGCTGAAGACATACTTTATTTTAAATGATAGTATCATTGATCAATTGTCTTACTCATTTCATGGCTGAACTGAAACTTCACATTAAATTTTTATAGGTCAAATAATCATGGAATTGTAGAATGGTTTGGGTTGGAAAGACTCTTGAAGATCATCTAATTCCAACCGCCCTGCCATGAATCATCATCATGATGATGATTCTGAAGTCCAGATCATCTTTTGAACATGTGTGGTTCCCACTGTTTTCTTTCTGCTGGTCATTAATTAGTGAGCAAAATCTCAGTGTTTTATTTTGCATTTTGTTCTTCATGCTAATATGTTGAAAACTGAAGTTTTATTTTATTTATTTATTTATTTATCAATGATACATGCAGCTACAGTATTTACTTTGTTCTGAGGTGCTGTAAACTGCAGACCTTTTCAGTAATGAACTCAAGTTCTTTCAATGTCTCCCAAGCTGGCAAAGCAGAGGTAATTGAAATATTTGAGTGAATGCAGGTTTTTTTTTTTTCTTAGCCAATGGACCAGCTCTTTGTGATCAATTTTCCAGCCACTTAAGTGTATGTTACACACTGATTAGGTAAAAGGTGCCTATATGACGAAAGACCAGAAAATTTCAGTCTTGGGTCATAAAGCATTATATTCACCTTAAAAAAAAAAAAAAAGCTCATATGATGATAAATTATATTTGTACATCTCTCTCACTATTTTGTTCAACGTTATTAGCATGTAGGTTTTGACTGAAACACTATGTATTATTTTTCTTGGTTGGAATCCAACTTGCAGTGAGTCAGTTGCTCATTGACAAGGTTAACAACTCATAGAATGGAAAAGAGAGCTGATAAACTACTCACATTGTTCTTGCACTCTCTTTTATAAAACTGGCTTGTTCTTATTGATCATCTTTCTAATTCTAAACCATAATTTGCACAATTTACAACTACATTGCTTTGCTTTCTCCCCATTGTCTCTTTCAACTTTGATTATACTCCTAACAAAAACTACTTTTGAGAGGCTTTGTTTAGATTTGGTTTAGAAAATGAGTGTAGGCATACAAATATAAGAGAAAAGCATAGAAGAGCTGTTGTGTAATTATTGTTATTTTTACATTAGATATCAAAATGACCCTTCTGTAAACAATTTAGAATAATTTCAAATGTCATGTTTGTCACTGAATAATTTAAAGGAGAACATTCTCCTCTAACCTCATAGAACCTTCCCATCTTGAAAATCCAAGACGAAAAAAAAAAGGTACTTACAGACTTGAGGTTGTCTGCATTTTGTAAATTTCTGAAATCTCATTCTAAGCCTTTTGTTGTTAGTACAGTGAGTATACAGACCTGGGAGACTTCATACCTGTCTCCTGGGGTAGGGTGGTAGCTCATGGAGGTGGGAGCACTATGAGGATATTGGGACCAGGTTTCTCAGAGGAGGTGTAAACTCCCTGGAGGTAATGCAGGTATTCAAGGCCAGGCTGGATGGGGCTTTTGGCAACCTGGTCTGGTGGGAGGTGTCCTTGTCCATGGCAGGGGTTGGTGTTTAAAGCCCCTTCCAATCCAAACCATTCTACAGTTCTATGACTCTATGATGTCCAAAACTGATACCTTATTGGTTTATAAGAGAGGAGAGATTGAGTGGTAGGAGAAAACTGACAGTTGTTACTATGGTAAAGGGATTGCCTCTCATATTGTTTCTGACTCGTATACACGTGTGCTAAGGAATGAGAAATAATGTTACCCAAAAGCTCTCTTATCAGGAGTCACTCCTTCTCTGGCACAGAGGTTTTCATGCCTTTTCAGCAGTGAAATAGGAGTGACCACTGTCTGCTGTACATTAAGTAGTGCTGAAAACATTGTGAGTATAGGTGTGAAGGACTGAAGAGAGGCTATGGGCTATATGATAGTCTTCCTGTGCTTTGATAGGGTGTTAAAGCAGATGAGGATACTCGTTGCAGAGACATAGTGATATTACTTAGTGGAGCAGGGTTAGCTGGTTGGGTGAGTACTGACTACATCCTGTGGTTTCTCAGGATCTACTGAATCTTAACAGAAACAGATATAATATCACCAAGTGAACTGCATTTGAGCAAGTTTCATGGCACATGCCCCATCAATGTAAAATTAAGTTTCTTGTCTTTACTGTTCACTGATCAGTGAAACTCATACTTCAAACAGATCTGAAGATGCCCCTTTGTTTATTTCTCTGTTCCACTCTATGCACAGGGCATCCAGCCTGCACTGATCTCAAGGCCAGTAATGAGGTTTGCATAATCTCTCCATAAATTCATTGCTTCCCTAACTGTCTTTTGAGGAAAATTTACTTAATGCTTCAGCCACATTTTGTTTGCTTCAGATTGAGATAATTCTGTTCTGCTTTCGTTTGACATAGAGAGTCCTAGCATCAAATAGCTGTGTATTTTCTCCTCCTTCCCCTCCTCATTCTCTTCCCCCTTCTCCTTCCTCCCCCCCGCCCTTTTTTTTTTTTTTTTTTTTTTTTATTAACAGTTTTACAAAGCCATGTTAACTTCTGGTTCTTCTACCTCCTCAGTAATTATTTCCCATTTCCTACTTGTATATTTCTTTTCCCTTAGCTGATTATAGCAGTTAGCATGGAATGTTTTATTTCAGAAGTGACTATTTGATAACTACCACAATGAAAATAGTAGATCTGGAGTTGAAATGCATCTGCTGTCAGGTAAAGGGTGACAAATAGTTCCTAGTTTTGTCTAATCCTTACTATACATTTTATTATAATAAGACAGGAATTGCGGTTGTTCAGTGAAATGTTTAGAAAGTTTAGTAGTTAATGGGTATGGCGAGAGAAATTGCAGACATGGTCTATTTTCCAACATCTTGACAGTTTTATTGCTTAACGGTTACCATAGACTACTTTTTTCTCATCATTCTTAAAACTGGCTCTCTCCTACATTATGTCTCTGTGCCACACAAGGTTACCTACTATGTAGAAATTTGGACACCATTTTCAGCTCTTCCACTTCACCACACATCTAGGAAAGGGACATAAGTAGTCTTCATCTTAGGGAGGATGGAGTCTGACAGAAGCTTTGATATTAGTAAATCACTTTATGTTGTGAACAACTTGAAACAACCTAAACTCACACACACAAAGTAACCTATTAGCTCCAGAGCTCTTCATTTGTTGGAACATGGTTTGAAAACAAGTTAACAAATGAACTTCAGCCTTTGGAGAGGGAAAAGTCTGTTAATCACTTGTCTCTGCTTGGCATTTGCACATGTTCAGCTATGAGTGGATCTTGATCTTCCCACATATAGCTGTGCAGTTGCATCTTTTTTTCCTCATCATTAGGCTATTATAATAGAAAATCTTATGCTGAACAAGCTACTTGTGTGTTTGGTTGTTGTTTTTGTTGCTATTTGTTTTGCTGCTGGATTACATGTAATATCTTACTGAAGGATTGCAGTCTTTCTTGGTTATATGCTATGGGTTGTACATTGAAATAAGCCCTGCATCTACACAGAGTTCCCAGTCCAGATGAAATGTCCTGCTGCCTTTCCCCAGTCCAGATGTCCCTACTTCTTTGGCCCTACTCCAAAGTAATCACTCTTCCACTCCACACACTTTACATCTCTTTGTTTTTATTTCCTACTTTTTGATGTCTTCCAGTGTTCACCTTGCATTGCTTTCATATGCCACATATGGCAGGCAGGAAGAAGTGGAGTTTGACTTAAAGAACATGTAATGGCTGGCATGGGTTTTATAGTTGATAGAGCATTTATCACTTGGTGGAAAATGGTTTTGAAAAACTTCTTGAGGTCCTTGTTGCTCCTTCTTCTGCCTTCATGCCATCAAAGCATGCTTAGGTCGCTGTTTATAATCGTGCTTTTTTCTCTTCTCCCCAGGATAATGTGTCTTGGGAACCTGCAGTTCAAAACCTGCATTTACTTCTTAGGTTTGGAGTCTTATTTTATTCAGAATACTGCAAATTCTGCCTTAATGCAGTTTGAGTAGGTGTGTGCATCTGTAAGCATTAGAGTCCATAACTAGTTATTGTACAGAGCTGTAGGGCACGTAGCAGACTGCCGTAATGTGAAGAAGAAAATCTGTATTTTTACCTTCTAGGGTGCAGCAGTCCCACTGTTTTTTTTTTTTTGTTTGTTTTTTTTTTTTTTTTTTTTTTTTTTTTTCCCTGTGGAGCACAGGGGAGGGTGTTACTGTTACATGGTAAGCTGCTGTACAGCACTGTTATATATAGTGACAGCAGTAGCAGAACTTGATTTCTGATAGCAATTATGTTGTTTTCTTACATTTGATAGGTAAGTATATGCTGTACGTACATCCATCTCCCTCAGGGAGATGTTCGGTGAGTCTTGCAGAAGTTGGGAGTGTCTAGAACTCAGCATGGGCCAGCTGTGCCCTCAGTGAATATTACTTTAGAGGATCCACAGAGGGTTTTCCTTAAGGAAGCTTCTTCTGAAGACATAGAATCAGAAACTGCCCATTTAGGATAGTTTGAGGATGTTTCATATCACTACAGAAGCAAAATGCAGATATAAGGGGTCAAAAGCATGCCCCACAGTAGTATTGAACCTGCTTGTCAAAATAACTTACAGCATGGGTCTTTTGGGCAGTCACATTAGAAACATTAATACAGTGTACCTTATAGTTAAGACTTTTTTCCTGCCTTTTATGTCATACTAAGTAACTAATGTAACTATTTGAATAAATCAGCCACTGAACTCCTTTTATACACAATATACAGCATTTTTGGCCAACAAAGTAATGTGATTTAACAGTTGTGCTTCACATTATACTTCTCTGTAAGCTGGAAATCTGGAAGATAAATGGTGTGATAAACATTGGAGAGGCACCAAATTCCAAGAAGATTACTATTGCCTCTGTTATGTAAAACTAAATGAGAAAAAACTACTATACAGTAACTTTTCCTTTAAACTGACAGTTAAGAAAATAGCAAAACATGGTTGGATGGCAATCAGACTTTCTCTCTAATTATTTTACTGCTTCCTTTGTCACAGACACTCTGATTAGATTTCCCTTACAGGAATGCTTGTTACATCATGGCTGGGTGCAGAATGCCCTGTTCATACCAACTATTTATTTCACAAATGTTGGTCAGCGGCTTCTTTTTCAGACATGCTCACTTACCTCCACCCATTAAAAAACAGTCATTAACTTTCCTATCTTTCCAAAAGTGATGGCTTGAGCTTTCCAGTTGTGCTGGCTTTGAGCTTTCCAATTGCAGTTGCCTTTCTTCTGCTGGCCGTAGATCTGTAGCTTTTATATCAGTCTGGCTTGTTCAGTTTCTAGCCTGGAATAGATTATTATTATTATTATTATTGTTATTATATATATATATATATATTTTAATAGAAAGTAAACACTTATTCTTGAGAACAAGGGTCCAGCAGTGAGGTATTGTTACTTTAAGTGATGCTGACTTTTCCTGGAGGGTTTCAACACCAGGATGCTCATTGGCTACCAGACTAATTGCTTTACACTGCAAACGATGCCCAGGGGTGAAATAACACAAATACTGAGGCAAATTTTCCAACATGTGTTCTTTAAAATTCCCCCCAGAGCTGAAAGAGTGACCTTTGGTGAACAAATGTTCTTTCACCTTCAGTGTTCAAAACTATTAATGTTTTAGTATGCTTACATGATTAATTCACAAGCTTTCTTTTCAACACAGTAATTTTTGGACTCTGCCTTTCTTGTGGCCTCAGATTTGAGGCAATTTGTTCTGTAAGTCTGTCAATGGTTTATTCAGCACAGCTATGTTTGATTATAACTCTAATAGTTACTAAGAGTTGCACTCAGCTACTTTGGCTGCAGCCTGAGCAGTCTTTTGAACAAGGAACCTTTAGCCATATTATTCTTTAATGTTGTTGTTTTGCAGCTGAGATGAAGATTTTGTAGGCAGGAATTGAATACTGAATCTCCCAGCAGAGTTGCTTGTTAATAGTTTTGCACTACAGTATGTGATGTGTCCTTCATATTATGAAGCTTTCTCTTATATTGCAAGAATTTAAAAACCCGCAAGGAGGAAAGATCCTCCTCCTATATTACTATTATTATTTCTTTCAGCTGGAAGACAAGGAAGCTGTATGTGGATTTCTGCCTCCTGGTGCTGTAGAATGGCTCTGTACCCTTTGATAAAATATTTCCACCTGTCCAGGTTTCATTAAGACCTTGGCAAAGGAGTCATGGGATCTCTCTTCAAAGATCAAAAAATCAGAGCTGTGGCCAGGATATTTTCCTGGCTTACTTTTATGTTGCCAGTAATTAACTCTTACTCTTTGACCAAGATGGCGATGTCTCTAAGCTTTATTTCTTAAACAAATCTGAATAATTTCCTTTTCTCTTTGTTTTTATTTCTCTTATTAATATTTATTCCTTTCCTTTCCTTTCCTTTCCTTTCCTTTCCTTTCCTTTCCTTTCCTTTCCTTTCCTTTCCTTTCCTTTCCTTTCCTTTCCTTTCCTTTCCTTTCCTTTCCTTTCCTTTCCTTTCCTTTCCTTTCCTTTCCTTTCCTTTCCTTTCCTTTCCTTTCCTTTCCTTTCCTTTCCTTTCCTTTCCTTTCCTTTCCTTTCCTTTCCTTTCCCTACTGTTCTCATTTATTGGACACCTTACTCCATTGTCTTTGTTCACTCAGTGTGTAGTCAGAAAGAATCCTGTCAGTTAGACTTTGACTTTATAGATTCTTGTGTATTTCCCTCTAACCTTCACCTGTGTTTTGCAGAATAGTTTAAATCATTGGTGAATGTGATGTAATTTGCTTCTTATGAAACTAACTTATGTATCTCCCCAACCCCAGAATCAGTGATGTCTGTATCTGGTAGTGACTTTCTGCAATGCAGTGTCAGATGGTGTTTAAAGTGTCTCTTCTGTGAGAAATTCTGAAATAAAAATAAAAAATAACTCCAAGCTGAAATAAGCCTTTAAAGCGTCTCATGGACGGAACATTTCCTTCCGTCTGTTTTCAAAACAAAGTGGATGCTGGGCTTCCAGTCAGCACAAGGATCCTCGGCCCCAGCCCAGGCATCTCACTGCTTATTGCTGCAAATCTCTTGAGCCTCAGTGTCATGGTAAGTGGGATGAAGAAGTCCTCAGTGCTCTGCCCTGTGCCTCTTGGGTCCTGGCTCTGTGGCTGCCTGCAAGGTGGGCTGCTGGGCAAGCAGGCAAACTGGCAGGGAACCAGGCAGCTGGTTTCCTTCTAAAGATTTGATGAAAATGAAATGTACCGTGGGAACATGTTGATTTCATGGAACAGGCATTTTTCTAACGGAAAAAATTTAGGTTGGAAAATATCTGTCCGACTCTAATTGTAATGTTTCTCTCCAGACCATGGTTTTGACTTTTCCTATGGGAAATCAAGGAAGCCCCATCATTGACAATGAGGGTATTATTAATATCTGAAGGGATAAAATCTTTGCTTGTACTCTCTGTGTTACCTATCCAACCCCTGCCTTCTTAGACCATGATGAATAATCCTTATTCATTTAAGTATTTAGAATTTACCAAAGTGAACACTTTACTAGAGGCTGTATGAGTGTAAAATACATTAAATTCTCCACTTGCTGTGCAGGTATTTGTAATTATTCAAGTCATTCTAATTCTGATGGCCACACCTTTAAACCTGGTGGCACATCTCCCTTGACACCATTACCTCTGTGCTTGGCATCCCTGCTCCAGAGGCAATGGCACAAGCAAAGAAAAAAGCCTCCTGTGGATCTTATAGGCTATTTTGAGATTTGGGTTGCATATGGTGCAAGTCAGGAGAGCAAAATGCAAATTCTCCTGACAGCTGTGTTCACTTGTCCCGCTTCCTCTCCATACAGATGGCTCACAAATGCTGCAGCAGGATTAGGAAGGGGTAGGGCCTGACCTGTTAGTTAGTCTGGGTTGATGAGTAGGGTGGAGTGTTGTCTACTCGTGCAATAAAGCAGCAGTAGGTTTAGGAAACTTCAGTGACATATGGAAACCAAGATTTTCTATTGGGAGTAGTTTGGCTTAGATGAATCCCACTTCAAGAAATGTTTTGGGGGAGAGAAAATTTAAAATTGATGAGACATTCTGTTTTGAGAATTAAAACTAGCTTTCTAGGTCAGTGTTTTTGTTTAAAAATGTAACCTAATTGCAGGATGATGGGGGGGCAGGAGGGCTGGAAGGAGTAAATATGGCTAAAGTTAAAAGGGTGGTGAACAATACATATGTTTCTACTTACCTGGAAAATATACATTTTCAACTTTTTTTTTTTTTTTTTTTTTTTTTTTTTTATGTCTGGTTGGATGTACATTATTATGTCTTCTTCTAACGAATTGCATGAGGATGTGATTTAGAATTATATCTCCGCGATAAAACAGCTTTAGGAGTATGGCAACCGAAGCATAAATCCTGAACAAGAAGCAGTGCTTTAAGATGTGTTCCAAAGCAAGTCCCGCTCCAAGCAGATGCTCTTCCTGTGCATTTGCTTATGAAATAAAAAATGTAAAGATTATGGTAAAGGAAATAAGCATAATTAGTATGTAAGAGCAAAGAGAAGCAGGCGACTTTTTATTTTATTTAAATTTATTTTTCTTCAGCTACTGCCAAACAATAACTGTTTTCTGTTCATTGGTTTGATCTGCTTTTGTTTAGGAGCCCCATGGCCTAACTTTGTGAGAATGCAGGTGTGCTCCAGAAACAAAAAGGCACTCCAGTTTGAAGGGAGGGAGGGATTTCTTTTCTTTCTTGGCTGATAGTCCTTTGCCTGGCTTGAAGGTAAGCTGCAGATGCCTCCCCTCTTTGCACCTGTGCTCCGAGTGAGGCTGCTGGGAGGTGAATTCCCCTCTCCTGTGGCTGTCCGGCACCATCTGGGGCTGCTGTGTTGCAGAGAAAGAGGCTGGCTCTCAGCTGGCTGTGGAAAGAAAATCACCTGGGAGAGGAAAGGAAGAAGCAGCTTGAGAAACTGCAACCCACAAAAGATTTCAGACAAAAATGAATATATGTGCTCAGAGGTTTAGCTAAATACTGTAAAAATTGACTTGTACATGACAAAACTCTCCAATATGAAGAGATCCATGGGCTGTCTACACTTTTTTTTTTCTTCTAAAAAGCAAACACAACCACACATAACTAAGTAAGTGCAAAATTCACACATGGATGATGCCAGAACATAACAGCATTGCATGGAATAAACGCTTCAGTAAGGTTGGTTCTGGTTTTCCTTAACTGTATCCTCTGTGTGATTGCTCCTTGCAAACACAACAGATACACATCAACATGTGTGATCCTTGCTCCTTAGCAAAGGACTGTTTTGTGACACAGAAATGGTATATTATAAGATCCCATCCCACTGTTCAAGTATGCATTGAAATAAAGAGCATAGGGCTACAGTACTGCAAAAGTTCATTGATTATGCCTAGGAATTTTGCTGTGCCCTGAGAAAAATTGTTGTGGAGAAGTCTCTGAGAAAGCCCCTCCTGTGGCTGCGCATGGAAAAGGCCCATGGGTCAAGACACCTCATGAGCTCTGCTTCCTGGATTGGTTTCTGAACACCTTGTTTGGCACAAGAAGCATGCCAAGCACTTTTTAACAGCCCTGACATTGATGATGTTGAAGTTCCAGTGTGTGGGCATGCTCCCAGGTGCTGCTTTATTTACCAATGTGGACACAGCTCTAGTGTTATTTTAATCTCCCCTGCCAAGTGTAGGAAAGATCATTATAATGGGAGGGCTTTATCCTACTGAACCTTCTTTGCTTTGCTATAAAGGCATTGCTTCATGTCACATCTGTCAGGGAACAGAGAGAATATGATTCTTTTTCTCTTCCCCTTGGTCTGCTTTGTATTTGAAGGTTATTAACATATCTCCCACCAGTCTTCTGAAGACTGAACAACCTCAGTTTTGTCATACTTTCCTTGCAGGTCATGTTTTCTAGACCTCTACTTATTTTCATTGCTTCCTGCCTTTCCTGAATGGGCATATAACAAAAATGCTTGTTCTGCCTGGGAGAGCTTAGCTAAGTGTTGAGGACAATATTGATAAAAATAATTTATATTACATATGATTATCTTTCACTTTCCATGCAAGAATTGAATGGTAGAACTGTTATTGGTAATGTTATCTAAACCTTGACTTGACTAGACAGGATATTCTCCTGATATTTGATCTCCCTCCTTTTAACGGAGCTGCAGTACGGATGCTTCTGAGATCTGGAAACTGTACAATTCACATTATAAACACAACGTGACTCCACTTCTGAGGCATATTTTTACATTAGCTTTTTAACCTTGATGCTCTACGACAAATTAACTTTATACAGAAGTATTTTATGCACCTAATGTTTTTCATTGTTTCAGACATGGTTTTGAATTTCCTCTCAGTGGTGCAGGAAGGCTTTGCAGAAGAACACTCATAAGTTGTCATCCCAGCCAGGGTGCACTGAGCACGAAGTCACTGGGGGAAGTAAGCCCGGCGCCGTGGTTTGACATGCATTAGACCCGTGGTGATGTGGAGACTGCACACAGCTCTGGGACCTTCCTGAATTTTCCTGTTTTACATGCCAGGTGAGAAAAACAGACGTGCTCTGCAGAGTTCCCCATGCAGAGTTGGGAGCTGTGATGTAAGGTGGAGACAAGGTTGATGGGTCTTCTTGGAAAGCACCAATGGGATTACACTTTCTGTCTGTGCTTACACAACCTATTGTGTCTGCATCTTCGCTGTATCTGAGCTGCTTCCCCCCCTCAGCTACCCTCCTTTTCAGTAACTGGAGAATCTCACATGCTTCCACTCTTTTATTACACATAGCAGGAGCACCTATAACATCCCCTGTCACTGTTTCTGGGAACACTCCCTTAATACTTACAACCACAAAGACTGAAATTTCTTTCACAGAAGCCAGTTTACTATTTGAAACATTTTTGTAGACATTTTTAGCTACCTAGCAATATCCAGGGGATCTAGAAAGTTCCTAGTCTACACAGGCTGTTAAAAATATGCGTTTTCCAAAGCAGTAATAGAACTTCAGTAAAAAAACTTTCTTTGACAGTTCCTTCCTTCCTTCCTTCCTTCCTTCCTTCCTTCCTTCCTTCCTTCCTTCCTTCCTTCCTTCCTTCCTTCCTTCCTTCCTTCCTTCCTTCCTTCCTTCCTTCCTTCCTTCCTTCTTTCCTCCTTTCCCATTTTTTTTTTCCATTTTCTCTCTCTCTGACAGGTTTAGGAAGAATCATGAGGTAACTTACGATTTTCAAAAAGGATAAAAATGAGGTGTATCCTTGAGAAAATACCTCATGTAAAGATTACACCAGTTAACAGAACATTATTCATATTTTTACACATTGAAAGAAAGTAATTAGATGTTCCATAATGTTGAATGTTGGGTTGTCTGTTGAACACAAGTCCTATTTAAACTACTTACAGTTGTCATCTTTCTATATAGCAGCAATTCTTATTCCCTAAGTCCAGAGGGGCTATTTCCTCTGATTGTCATAGCACTGAGGACAAAGGGAAACATCTATTGCCTTATGCATTTCAAGTAGTTTCGGTGTCAAAATCCATGTTTAGCAGCCAGAATCCCTGATTCCAAGTGTGGAAAGTGATATTTGAGCCCAAATGGTGAATGTGGAGTTCCAAGATGAGCTTAAGAAAACAAAACACTAAAAACCATTATTGAACTTTTCAGTCTCAGGAATCTGGGAAGATGAATCTGTTCCATAACTGCTGCATGTTCCAGGGACGCAGGAGAGCCATGAGTCTGAAGTTGTAGGAGTGTTAATAAAAATAAATAAAATCCCAGTGTTTTGGCAGCAGCTGAAATGGGACAAAGTTGGAGATGGGATGGATTCCTGAAAGACCCTCTTCTCCTTGTGGAATAATTCACATTCAGATGGTCTGGCAATGCTCTGGGCTTCTGACACTACTTTTAAAAAAAAAAAAAGCAAAAAAAAAAAAGCACTTTTTTTCTTTTATATGTGTTTCTAGTGGTTTTAGAAAGGCAAAGGGCTTCAAACCTATTGCTTCTTACAGGGAAAATGTCTGTATGTTTCTTCAGAGAGATGAATAAGGATATCTTTGCCACACTGGAGACCAGCAGCACCAGCAGCTTGATAAAACTGGGGGATAAAGACAGTTTTCATCTCAGCCAGTATAGATTGCTGTCTCCACAGCTGCAGACTTTCAGTCATTGATTTCTCTTCACCTGGTTGTCAACAGCAGCTCAAGTTTGTTTGGAGATTTGGAAATAAATTCTTGAGCCTGATCGTGCAATCTCTCTTCATGAGAAAATATTGCCCATTGCACCTGTACAGCACAGTCCCTGCAGACCAGGGAATGATCTGCAAAGCAGGCAGTTGGTCCAACATGCTATAAACTGCAATTCAAGAAAGGAAATGTGTTTGGATATGAAGTGCTCAGAGCAGCCCCGAAGAAACATTTATGAGACAATGCAAGGGGCTGTAGTGCTTCATGGAAGCGGGGTTTGCTTTTTTGCCAGAAAGAGCATCGAGAGGTAAGGGAGTTGTACAAAGGCTGTGTGCTTTTGGACTGAATCCTGTTCTTAAAGGGTGTTGAATGGATTACAACTTTGTATCTGGTCTGTTGTGCAGTTACTGCAAGCTGTGCTGGTCCTGAAATTTTCATGGCAAGTTGGTGAGCCAGAATATTAAAAAGTCTGAAGAGTCTGTCAGGCAGAAAATTTCATAAAGCAGCACTGCTTGTATGCCTCCTAGTAGGTTCCTTCTAGTAGGTGGGTGTGAAGTACCCAGTGTTGGGCTGTCATTGGGACTGCACTGCTTGGACCATCTTCCCCACAATATGTTGGGAGTACCTGCAGTTCAGGACAATGGATGTTACAGCAGCCAGGCACATACACGAGGCACATATACTTCACTCTTCCTTGCTGTGTTTTCTGATAGCCATAGGGAAAGACTGACACAGGTGAAATGTACTGTTATCTCCATAACATCCCATAATTTACCTGCTTCAATAATAGTCTCCATGCAAACAATGCATCTACATCTTTTTGTACAGTAACACCAAGGCAGTACTCTGTAATCTTTTCACTAACTAAATAATGAGAAATAAAATTTACTCTGTAAATGACTTAATCTAATTAATGTGCTAGGATAACTGCCCAATTAAGCAGTTGACTAAAATGAATAAATATTAAATGACTCAACAGTACGCAGAGGAAAGTGTTTTTAACAGGTTTCTGAGAACTTATATTCAGGATTTGCCTACAGGGCAAAAAACATATTCAGAATTTCCCTACAGGTCTCCTAAACAGTTGACTTTACTGCTGTGTGTAGAAAATGTGGAATCATGATAATTGTTCACCTTCTTCCCAACAGTGTAACTCCACAGTTTCATGTGGGTTAAACTAAAAATAGAAGTGTGTGTAAAGAAGTAGTAATTTTAAAAAGTTATTTCCAGGAGTGTCTAAGCTTTTTGCAAAAGAAACATATAACCTTGCTGGTTTGGAATTGAGACCTTGAGTATCAGCTTTTCTTCATACATTGCTTTAGAGTTTTAAATGCACCACAAATTGAGTGTAAAAGAGATGATCTACAAGTGTTTTAGAACTATTCAGCATTTCAACAGTGGTTTCAATGTTCTCATTAGAAGTGAAAATCTGGCCCAATACCTCAGCTTTTGTGATTTGATTTATTTCTGTTTATTTATTTATTTATTTGTTTTTATTTATTTATTTACTTATTCTTTTCAGGCAACCAAAGAGGCAAGGGACAGGCTGTTTGAGCAGTCGACCCTTCCATCTCAGGTTGGTCCTATGGACCTCTCATTTCAGTTGCATGCCAAGATGTCAAGAGGATCTGTTTGCTGGCCTCTGGCTATAGAGGTCTACCAAATCTTACTTTCAGCCACTACAAGCTGCTTAACCCCATGGTATGCAGACCTGTGCTTCAGTGGTCTCATGATTGCGGTGCTGGGCTGCAGTAACTCTGTTTTGGCTGAGCTTTTCGGGGGCAGTTTGACTGTTTTAGCACAGCATTCGCTGGGATTAGCAGCACTCCTAGCTCTCTGATCCTGGTCAGAAAACTCCCAGTAAAGCACATGCAAAATAAAGTAAATACTCGCACCGCTTTTACAAAATGCACTTAGAGTAAGTTTTTCTTTCTACTTCATTTCTTAATTCTTTATTAATCTTTGTTTCGGTTTTCACAGAGGAGAGAAGAGCGAGGTTGCTAGATTTGCTCTAAGCCATCTTAAAAAAGACTTCGAGTGAATGTGTCCCACAGGGTGTGATAAAATAAAATTCAGTACGCTATAGGCCAATATAAACTCTGCAAAATTGAAACCTTTCATATTGTTGGAATCATCAGTGGAGAAGCTTTCCAAAAGTGCCAGGAAATGGTTTTATGTATGTCTGATTAACCCTGTCTGAGCAGCACAAACACTAGAAGCTGATTAGATAAAATGCTGGTCCACACTTGTGGCTTACCTTGTTTTTTAACTGGTTTGAGAGCAGAACTACAATGCTCTGAAGTTCACACCTACAGGCATCAGTGCTTCTGATTGAATCACAGAACCCAGCCTTTGCAGACCCAGGTCACCAGTGAATAAGGAAAAGCCTTGCTGTGTTTGCTGCTACGCCGCAGCACTCACAGCTATGGCTTTTGCTTGATTCCAGGGTACCTCTATTGTTACACCAAAGATGAATTTGGCCTATTCTTCACACAGTTGCCGAAATTTTTGTTTATCTGGCCTCCCCTCTTATCAGAGGATTTGGAGTTTTTCTTTTTTGAAGAGTTAACCTTTTGGCATGCATTGCTGCTCTTTAGAGCCAATAGCCAATATAGCTTGAATTACTCAGGGGAAAAAAAGAACTAGAAACAATATAAAATAGAATCTTAACCAAACATTGCTGATGGTTTCTCCCCAAAAGGGCAGATTCTGCCATATTCCCTGGACTGTGTGTTCTCGTGTTTTAGGAGCAGCACTGCCTCTTCCATATGAATTTTAACAGCCACTCTGTACTTCTTTTGCTGCTATTCAGTAGTCTCAGATTATTTGTTGCTGTACAAATGGTAATTTTAGATTTTTTTTTTTTTTTTTTTACTAGAAAAATATTATTCTGTTGTGTTTGAAGGACAGATTAATCAAATTTATTCTTTCAACTCCTTCTTAGGGAAATAAGATCATGAGTGCCTTCTTTGAGTGGAGAAGGGAATAGATATCAAAAGCTAATGTTACTGTATTTTGATTTTTCTTTCTGAGTAGTTCTTTGGAAGCATTTTGGCTAGTGAGCTAAAGCATCCTGCTTTCTTTGCGGCTGAGAGAGCAAGAGTGGAGGTTTTATTTTGGCAATCATATGCCTTTCCTAAGGGCCTCTTGCTGAGTTTTGAAGTTTTCTCTCCCCTCGTAATTTAGTAACTGCATTGACATCACTGTTGTTTTATAGGTCTAAAACTCAAGACATCAATGAGAAGAATAAGTTATTTTAGCTTGAAACTTGTGATTTTTCTCTTTACCCATGCAAATGGTGTTGCATTATTTGGTTCAGATTAAAATATAACCTGAGGTTTGATATCTGTACTTAACAATAATGCACATTTTAAGTACTATGTCATGTACGAAGCATATAAGTGTTTAGTATAATAGAATATTATAGAATATAATATTTTGCTAGAGAATAATATTTTGCTAGAATAGCAAACTTTGAATTCAGTTTGATTGATTGATTAATTGATTTTTAAATGAGCAAGTTCTTCACCACAAGGGAGTAGCAACAAAATGTTATAGCATTCACTTCCTGAAATTGCTGCGTTCTTGCTATCAGATTGCTGGTATGTGAATGACTGTAGTGACAACATGTAAAAGCAAGTGAGATTCAGAGAAGGAAGCAATGAACTTCAGAGGCTCTCTAAAAAGCTCCAGCCACATGCTTCTTGTCCTGTAAACAACAATCAAACAGTGCTTCTCCAGGGCATTATAGCTCTGACTGCACTTTCCCTTCCTTTTTTTCTGGGTAATTTATGAATACATTGACAGTGTTTACTGAAAAGGTCCCTTCTGTTGTTGGCAGCTGGTTGTCAACTCTTTTTTTTTTTTTTTTTTTAATACTCTTGCCAAGTGGTCTCTCTGCTTTACAGAGCATCACCTGGGCTTCTCTGAGCTAAAGGGAAGGCAAATGCTAGGAATTTGGATATGGAGTTTTTGAACAGTTGTCAAGGGCAAAAAACAGTGACTTAGCCTACTGCAAATTGTTTGTGAAACTTACAAATAAAAAATAAGAAACTGCAATAAAATTACAACTGATGTTATTGAAGGGTTGTGTTAAGATTGTATTTGGTGCAAAAAAAGTATGAGATGAGACAGAAGTGAACCAGCCACAGTATGTTCCTAACTATTAGGAAAAAAGAAGATAGCTGTATCTTTCCCAGTAAGAAATTTTGGCCAAGGCCCATTCTCCGGCTCTGAGGAGAGGTTGCTTGATACTTGTGATTCCAAGTGGTGGAGATCTGTGCTGTCCATTGTGGAGGTAGACAAAGTCTAGTTTTCTGGATAAGATGTAAGCTTTACCACCTTTGCTGCCATTTCTATCAAATCTTGGGATGCTGTGTTCTTCTATGATCCTTCTGGGACTGAGCCCAGCAGAGGCAACTAAGCAGCACAGTTATTTGCATAATCTCTGGCTATGTTCTAAAATCCAGGTGGCTAGTGAGAATGTAGTCCTGGTGGCCTGCACTTCTTTGCTCTCTTTCTTCCAAGCCTGTTCTTGTTTTCTTTCTGCTCCCCGTTGGAAATTTCTCCCCTTTTTCTTCCCAGATTGGTGTTGCAGATGAAATTTTCTGAGCAGAAGCCTCTGAAAGCAGCACTGTGGGGAGCACAATGGCCATATGGTACACAATGGCCAGCTTTAATGGCTGATGGATATGCTATGCCTGTTGCTTTCAAGACATGCTACAAAAACAGACAGCACTAACATCAGATACTGTCTTTTATTTTTACTGCTCTTTTCCAACAAGAATGGCACTGATGATGACTTTAGCCTTCAGCTGCTAAGCACCTTTTCACTCTTTCCCGAAGTAGGTGGTTAATAAAGGCAAGTTGAGTGTACTTATTTTTTTCTCTATCATAGAGGAAGAGATGGACAAATCATTAAAATGAAAGCCACAATAGTGGTTCACCTCTCACCTGCTATAGCTGAGTTGTTTCACTTCAATGACATACTAAAGACTTTCTCTATAACGACAATTATTGCTAAGTCTCTGTGCTTCACTTCCTGAATGGCATTTAATGTACAGAGCCAAAGGGTCATTTGACCTCTAAGATCTTAATTTCCATCAGATTTCACACCTGTGCTCCTGGGAAAATGATGTACTATGTCTGCATGTGGTACAAAGTATACCACAAAACACTGCTGTAGGAAAGCTTTTATTTGATAGTCTAACACAGCTACCATAGGCAGTCTTGCTGTGGGAACTCAGAACAATACATATTTTAAAAATATTTTAAATCTGTTAGTCTACCTTTCCATACTTCCCCAATTAACTCTCTCAGTTTTTCCTTTTACAGTGATTCCTATTTGCAGTTTTAACATGTAACAAATCTAAGCTGTTGAATACTGTAATTGATGTATATATATATTGATACATATCAATTATATTACATATTACATATTATATATTATACAATATATAATATAATATATATATAATATATTATATATATTGTATATTATATATATATGTAATATAATATATATATATTATATACAATATATAATATTATATATATATATATATATATATCCTGGCAAAGCTTGGCACTATTCTTGCATTTACCTTTTTCATTTTTTTTTCCGTTTCCATTCCCCTCTCTTTCCCCTTTGCATTAACAGCATCAATGCCATCTCCAAAAAAATACAGTGAAAACTGTGAGGGCAAATTTTTCTTTGTGTGGGAATGCGTTGCCATCAAAGTCTCTTTAAGTCAAGGAAAAAATCTGACAGAAAAATGTGCTTCCTAAGCAGAAAGAGGTTACATAGCAAACGTACTTGATAATACCCTGTGGAAGAAATTTTATGTGAAATAGACCATAGCGAGAGAGTGCAAAACCTTACATCACCTTTTGTATGAAATAAGACAACAATTTCTTATGCTTCCATTGGTAAGTCCCTGATATTAAAAGGAGCTAACATTCAAAACCCTAAATTGGTAGAACTCCTACATCTAGAACTCCACATTTTTCTCAGCACAGCTAGAAGTCCTGAAGTTAGAATAACTTGCTTAAATGGTGAAAATTTTGTGATTTTTCAGCATTTATGTGTTATTGGCTTTACTAGATCAAATGTACCTCTCACTTTAAAGTGTTGTAAAGCTGTAGTAATTGCGCTGAGTTTTGAAGACCGCCAAAGATATTTACAAGTCAAATAGAGGACTTGGCCCTGATTAGCTGTTCACTGCTGTGCAATCTTCATTATGCACAAGATATGGGAAGCAATGTTTTGTCAGTTTTGAAGCAGGTTGAAAAAGAGGAAAATTTTCCTGGAGACAAATGAAGCAGCCCAGACCATAATATCAGTGTTCCCAACATTTTATTAGCTCTGCTGCTGAAAATTTAGGCAGTCTATGTTGGAGTCACTAAAGTGTAGCTGGGCATCAGAGCAACATTTACAAAGGTGTGGAAACTTCTGGCATCTTGGAGATGATGAAATTTATAGATGTCAATGATGTGGAGAAAAAACAGGACAGAGATAAATAAAAATTTCTTGATCTGGATTCAATTTTTGTCTTGTTTAAAGGAAGAACAGTGAGATATCAAAGTGACATAGAGTAAATGGAGCTAAAAACAAAGTGAGAGTTCCTACTATTAAAATGCTGTCTTTTAAGAGTCAGGGAATGATCAGGAGCTGAACAGGATCAGGAACAGTGGTAGGAATGGAGGAGTCAGCAGGCAGGCTGGGAGGGAACAGAATGAAGAGAGAATATATGTATGTTTAGGCTGGTGTTCTCTGTGCCAACTTGTAAGTGTTTGTCAGCTAGTGAGATAAAACCTTACTGGAGAAACAGGGATTCTCTTACAAATTAATTTTAATTCTTGATTGGTTTATGAATGCTGTCAACCTGAGATAATTTGTGTTTATTAGGTGTGAAAATACATGTTTTTAATCTCTATGGAAACTAACATTCATATTGAAAATGATTTGAGGAGACATTTTTCTTAATAAGTTCCCTCATGTATAGTACTCAAAATCGAGTAAGATTATCAGGGCAACTTGAGGTAGACCTATATAAAAGTTTTTTTTTTTTTTTTTTTTTGTTTGTTTTTAGCGTTTTATTAATCTGATATGTATCGTTACAGGCATTGAACACTGACTGTTTTTCTTCAGTAATACCACCCATAGATTTGCCAGACAAAGGTTGATAGCTATCCTCACAAACCTCTTCCCTTTGACTAAAGGGTTCAGATTTTCTTCCTCCTCCACTTCTCTTGTTCATAACCAGATTACATCCCAAACAGCTCACTGGCAACAGTTTCTTCAACATAAGTGTCAATGATTCCAAATAGTACATATTTTTATAGTTAGCCTTTTACAATTGGTGATCAATTTACTAATGAACAAGTGGAATTGTGTGCAATATCACAAATGATTTTCAGATTTACAAGAATATGTAGAAAATGCATGGACCATAATAAATAATGCATTTATATTTTGCAGAAGAACAACCTTTCCATTCCAGTATTACAACGAGTTTTCTGCCCTTGCACTGGTGTGTCTAATTATTCATTTTATAGGGCCTCCATTACCTGGTAACACAAATCATTAATAATGTTGTGTGCTTGCTAAATCTGCAAAGCATTATGGCTCACTTGATAGTGTGTCAAATACTGTTTCCCTGGATGAAAGCTAAAGATTAATTAATTAATTGATTGATTAATTTCTGTTACTGTTGCTTTGCAAAGAATGTGTTTACTTACAACTTAATTATTGCATTTAGAAATGGAAGTTAGCAAAAAACATTTAGATTTACTATCTAAACTTAAGTTCAAAGGTTCTTGTGACTCAGTTTCTTTCCTCAGTTCCAGCCTCAGTTTGGATAAGCAATTCTAATACAGAAGAACTCATGCCCTTAAAACCACCGGCGGAGTTCAGCATGTGTTGAGTAAAATGTTTTCTTAAAAAGTGAGCTCATAAAATGATGGATAGCAGATGCTTCAAAGAAAGGTTAACAACACCCTGTCCCTACAAAAAGCTTAAAGACTATTTGGAACAGGATGTTCAGTGTCCAAAATACAAAGTTGTGACTAATATTTGTCAATTCAATTTCAGAATGTAAATCCTTTCACTTCTCAAAAGCCTCTGGCACCTTGCAGTCCAAAGTCAACAGGCTACTTGGACCTTCAGTGCGTAATTTGAAAGCCAATGCTGTAAATTCATTAAAATCTGGGGATCTGCAATGAATCACAAGAATAAATAGTACTTGGAATTTGTAAAATAGTCATTAAAAGTTAATTGATATGAACATTAATATTTTTATTGAGTTATTCAATATTTATACTTGAACTCATGACAATATTAATGGAGAATTAAATGTAACACTGAATGCTATTTATTCTCCTAACAATGGAAAAATCTTCTGGTAAGGTATGTGCAGGGACCAGAGATGTTGAGACAAGATAGATGTTAAAAAAGAAATACTAAATGGTTTATGTTTTGGTTTTACTTTGAGCTGTCCCACGTACTCATTGAATACAATTACAGTAGGACCAGATGCTTTCTCTTTTCAACCAAACTCACAAATTGCTGAAGTGCCAGCCGGACAGTTCTTTTTTCCTCTCATGAAAAGAAAACTCAAAGGTAGAATATGCAGTCAAAGCAAAATAGTAAGTAACTTTGATTCCATTGTGGGAAATGTGGGAAAACTTTTGAAAATGTTCGAGCACATAGTATGTCATTCGTCACATAGTATGACATTGCTCCTTTTTTTTTTTTTTTTTCCAGAGGTGACAGTTTTTTTTTTTTTTTTTTTTTTTTTTTTTTTTTTAAATACCTTATTCAAAAGAAAATCTTTTCCTCTTTGTTTTTGGAACTGTCATCTTTAATGTTAAAACTGACCAACATTGTATTTAAAAGCAGAAATAAAGGAAACATAGAAATGGTTGAAGATTCTGGAAAACAAAACACATCATACTTTGTTAAATTCAGTTTATCAATTTGACCTTAAAT
Source organism: Netta rufina (assembly GCF_964035555.1). NCBI lineage: Eukaryota > Metazoa > Chordata > Aves > Anseriformes > Anatidae > Netta > Netta rufina. Next base: position 72,650,858 of record NC_140126.1, read on the forward strand.
TGTATTCGTCCACTAAAAAAACAAACACCACCAACACCAAAACACCAACAGTCATTTCCATACCCCACCCAGTAAGCTGAGGCTTTTAGTTGTTCGTTTTTATTTCTTTGAAGAGAACCCAATGGTGACAAAGACCAGTGAATTCAGCAGATTACAACTGGGATTTTAGCATATATGATCGAGTTAAACCACAACAATGATGGCTGGTGATGAAAACTTTTATGCAATATATAACACAACTTGCCAGTTTATGAATAAAAGGGACTGTGGTAGGTAACCACAGAGTAATTCCATCCTAACTGAGTAAATGCATTCAGAAATGAAAGAAAAGACAAGAAAAAAAAAAAACAAAACTGATTACAATTTATATTTTCATTTGGTTTCATTTTAGTGAGACCAACTTACTTCTAATACGACCTTTTCAGTGACGAATACCACATCCTACACTTTCCTTTCCATGTCACAGTGTCCATCTGCATTGTGTTAGAAAGAGCACCATATAGTTTTGGCAGTGTGCTTAGAAAAATTTTCAACTAAAAGTAGAGAATTCAACAACACATCATAAACAAAGATAATCCTTTTCCCTGCACATGTTCTCTCTCCAGTATAAAAGTGACATTTTCTTTACCTATGTTTTTTTATGGTTGGAGACAGAGAAATTGAGTTAAAAAGGGATGTGCTTCTTTAATAAAATGGTCCATATCTTCAAAAAAGTAGTATTTTCATTTCAAATTATTATGTGAAGATTAATTAATTGATATGCTTATTCATACCCACTTCCAGACTCTTGGGAAGGAGAATGATAGAAATATAGAAACAACAAACAAACAAAGTATGCATGGCTTTTGTGCCAAGGTGAAGAAGAAATGTAGGGACAACTTAAAAAAGAGGCTTTTTTAAGCCCCTTTAATGGGTTGGCATTTACTGACATTGAATCAGTTGTTCTTATTACTTTTCATATCATTCTCTGGAATAGGATGGTGGGGTAGAATATCCCTAGGTTCAGCTTTCACTATCAAAGCATATATCAAAGCATAAATTTAGGAAACTGCTTGGGCTGAGATATTTATCTCTGAAATAGATAATCTTGGCCAGGATACTTTTAAGTTTTTACTGGCCTTTCAGTGTGGGAAAAAGAAGTAGAGACTGAAATGAGAAGAGACAGACCTTATGTAAGTGGGGACTGTGGGACCTTACTTGCTGTCTGTACATCACGGGCCAAGAACTGCTGACAACTGAAACTCCTTCCTAAAACTCCAAGGATCATGGAAGTCTGGTTTATTTTTATTTCCACATCCTTCTATCTTGTCTCAACCCTATCACTTTTGGAAATGAAATATTGGGCCATTTCTGGAGAAATTATTCTGAGGAGAAGCCTGACATGTCTGGGCATCATGGGGTTGGTCATAAAGGACAGAGTAATGCTCATGGGAAGTCACCTGCCCTATTTACAGAATGAGGTGTGTTGTATCTTGAAGTTTAATTGCTGGAAGGTATTTATGTCAATTAAAAAACCTGGGAGCAGGGTGGAACCTTATTCATGTCTGGAGTCAAGTTCCCAGGAAGGATCTTAGCATTGGGTGATCCTTCATATTCTCATTTAGGCTAGCACATGGCGGTATGGGTAGTGTCAGAGAGAGATTTGGTACATTTGGTACATTTTTGAGAACTGTATTCTTGGAAAAAGTCAGGAAAATCTGAGCTGAACAGGTCTCATTCTGCTCAGCTGAACAGGGCTTTTAAATTAACTCCCTTTGGGACCCAAGGTCATAATTTTGGAAGTCATCTGCAGTCAGCCACTATGGTATGTTCTTTACTCTTTTCATTGTGGCAGGCCGGAATCTAGCTAATTTGAAAGCATGGAAATGACAGATTTTTCTATTCTGTTGTTACATTATTAGAAAATTGTAGTTTGGGAACAAAGACTTTCCTTTTTTTTTCGTGTTTGAAAGGCCAGTGTACATGACAACATAAAGGAAACCCCTGGTACAAGACACTGCAGGTGGGAATGGGGCTGAGGCTCAACAAAAGATCACAGAACCTCCAATTTTACTGCAAACTTCAGGAAAAAAAAATTGTTTTCTATTTGGAAGGGAGAACAAAAATATATGACTAATGCTAGCAAGTAATACCATAACGAAAACGGTGTACTGTAGTACTTATAAATGTACTCTAAAAAATGGAAACTGGTAACATTTTGTGTGTAGTAAAACAAGTCTTATTAAGGTTGGTTAAGACTTCTGCCTGCCTGCCTGCAACTATAAGTTTTAACAAGAAAGCCTGAGAATGTCTATTTATTATTTAAAACACTTCTCTGCTTCCTCTTTCCTACTGATTTAATACTAATATACAGTTATGTTCCAAGAGCTTTACTCCTGATTTATACTGGGCTAAGCAGGAGAATAATGAAGCCAAGATCCTAGTGGAAGATATGAGATGTAAATCAGTGCCAGTTTTCTGCTGAGATAAGCCTGAGAGGTCTGGAGGTTATCAAAGAAATGATTTGACTGTGGAGAAGACAAGGTTGCACAAGCTGGGCTTGACCCAGGCCTTACCTGGTACTTGCTGGTCTTGCAGTTTTTGACAGACCCACTGGCAACAGTCTGGGAAAGAAGTTGAGGAATTTGAGCATTTAGATGGAGCAGAGACAACAGCTTCTGAACTGCTGCCTCTTGAGAAGGTGAATGGGAGGGCAGCTCTCATTCCTAGTGCTTGTGTGAACATTTTTCCTCCTCCCGCTAGTATCTTGCTAGTTGAGAAGGCTCACTGCTATGGCTGCTTGCATACAACTGAGCTCTTTTTGGGAAAAACATGAAGAAATATAAACCTTCAGAACTTTGTAGGAACAGGTTTCACCCTACTTCCAACCAGTGAGATTTATATATATATATTTTTTTCTTTTAACTTTTATCCCTATCCTCATTTCTTAATGGTTTACTCGTTTTTGGAATGGACAGGACTTTGCTGTCCAGCTCACCTGTGAGAAGCTGTTTTATGCAGCCTGACAGGTTTTAGAAAGAGAATTAGCACATGCAGTATGAAAGGCATAAAAGTCAAGTCATACAAAGCAAGTGCTAAATCAAGGACTCTTTGTACCAGATGTTTGCAGCCTCTGCAGCCCTTCATCTACCTGAAAGTGCTTTACATTTGTACATTTTCAGCTGTTTATTTATTTATTTATTTATTTATTTATAAATCTGACTGCATTCTACCACCATTATTTTTTGTACTAAGAGGAGACTATATTTGTAGTATTTTCTTCATTTAAATGTCCTTTTGATCATAATTATATAGAATCATAGAATTATCTAATTGACACTGCAAAGGAGTTAAAAAGTAGTAGTGTATCTTAGACTACATAAAGCTTTTGTTACAGGCTTTGCCATCAGCTTATTCATATGCAACTTACACTTTTTTATCTCTCTTTAAATGTTCAAAAGTAGAAGAACAAGTGTCTTCTCTTCAAGTTGACTTACCTGTTTTGAAATTCAAGATCAATCCATCGGTATGGTTTCTGCATCTGTAACGGGAATGACATATCTGTGCTTTGCAATGCAACCCTTTTGACATCATGCAATCCTGATTCTGTAATGAGGTATCTGTTACAAGGATGAAAAGCAGAAGTGTGCTACAGGGAGTGAGAAAGATCTGTTGACCTGGAACCAGTCAAATCTGTGGAGACATTTAGAATGAGAACATCAGAAGCCAGGAGCTATACTTAACAAAGCATAAATTAAAATTCATGAGAGATCAATTTATTAAATGACAAGGCCTGTGTAGAGCATCTGTGATTCTTACTGTAAAAAGCACTTTAACACTCTTAAAAATGAGGCATGTCTCAAAGAAAGATCTAATGTTTTTTGAGGATTTTAAATTTCAGTAGCAATCTACCTCTGAGTACTTGATTGACTAACACTGTATATTGTAAGGAATTCTGTGCCCACACAGGTGGCAAAACAGAATTAATATTTACATGTCTTAGCTTGAATGTGTGAATTACAATGTCCTTGATTATTGGTGCAGTTATTTTTTATTAACATTTATCATGATCTGGAGGGTACAGTACAAACCTGCAATGCTTTAGGAGTTACTGGGCAAAGACTTTATTGTGGCATGCATCATTCTAGGGCCATAACCTTGGGTTTAGCAAAGGTGGTTGAACTTTGGTTTGCTCTTAGCAGCAGTATTCTTATAACCGACTTTCATCTAAGATTTAGATGGAAAGACCTGTTTTCTATCTGGTAGCATGAGGGTATAGCAAAGATCTTCTAAGGCTTCTGCATCTCTTTACTACAAGTTTCTGGCAGGCCAAATTGTCATGCTGGCTTGCAGGTCAATCTCCTATAACCATTCCCAAAACAATTGTTACATCCATTTTGGCTGTATTTTGCTTTGCAGTTCCATGAAATCAGCTATCAGCTATCAGTTTCATCAGTTATCATCAGTGTGAAACAGTAACACTGATACTGCTTGAATTACAATGGTGTAAAATTGACCTCATAAGAAAAAAAAATAAATTAGGATTTGCATGTTACCAATATCACTTAACAGGGATATTCCTCTTAGTAGGGAATTAGTGTGGTTTGAGAGGGCAGCGTATGATCTGTTACCTAAATCTAATATATTTGAGCTATGGGTCATGCAACAATGCCTCTAGACAGCTTTCTCTATAGGAGGTAATTGAAGAAGATATCTGTTTTTGTACATTTTGAGGGAGGAAGGAAAGTGTTTTTTCCACTTTTTTTTTTTTTTTTTTTTTTTTTGGTATAGTTACATTTGTAAAGATATTAACATGAAAGTAAATACGTGTACAACATGCCCACATATTTTACCTGCTGATAGATAAGATATTAACAACATTTTTTTTCTGAACAAAGCTGGTAGTCTACCTTTTTTGTAAGGACTTTCCCTTATGAACCTGAAGGATATAGATAACTTGTATGTCTTCTTTTGATTTATTTTTGATTTATTAAGAAAGGATTATTTCTGATAGAACTGAAAGAATAGGACAATAATGAGAGCACCTGGAGCAGCAATGAGAGCACCTGGACTGAAAAATTAACTGGCTTAAAAAAAACAAACAAACAACACAATCCATTCTTTATCAACTGATACACAGTTTGCTTTGTTCAATGAGTTTTATAGTTTTATATATTAGCAGTGCAAACAAATCATTTATGTGAATGTTCTTTCTCCTGCAGTCCTTGGGCTCACCTTTACTTGCCGGGTTCCTTAGAGGAGAAAATGTTTTTGCTGTATTTTCTTTGCTTTGTTGAAGATTTCTCTAGGAAGCACAGAGTGTTTTCAAGTCCTGCAAAAAAAAAAAAAAAAAAAAAAAAAAAAAAAAAATTGTGGCAACTTAAAGGGGAAGTGGCAGCTTTTGAAGGGAAAAAAGCAGAGCTCCAACAAGGCCATTTTGTGGTTGGTGGATGTCTATCTTACAGCCTTACCCTCTCCTCTAACAGGCATACCCTGCCTTACAGACCACTAGCAAGGATGGTTGCCCTTCAGCATGCTGATTGTTTCCAGTCTTGTTCCTGGGCTGATGTTGACAGCAGTGAAGTTTTTGGTCATTCCAAGTATTAATCCAGTTGCCTCTATGGGTTGTGGTGCCTTAGAGCACAATTTGCCTGCTAACATTTGCTGCCTCCTCGCAGAGCAGTACCTGAAGTGGGAGTCTCAGCCTTGTGGTGGGTCTCATCCAGAAACTTAATGGTGTGGGACAAGCTCAGATCTTCCAGGGCTGTAGAATGAGTGCAGTCTTTAACTACTGACTGCAGAGTTTTTCACTAAACAGGAAATAGAGGCTAGTAGTCTGTAATTGCTGGGAACTACCCTGTTCCTGCAATATAGAGAAAGGTGAGGCTTCTGCCGGCTGAGGGTCTGCAAGGGAAAAAAGACCAGCTAGAGAAGAAGGTAGGAAGAGTCTGGAAACACTGTTTCCTGCATTTATAGCCACATAAGAGCCAGTACCTCTGTTTGTTGGTCATTGCTAGAGATTCCTCTGGATGCTAAGAGTAAACCCTTTCTAGGCCTTACCATCCATCTAAGATTAATTAGACTTTAATGCAATTTGCTGTTGCAATATACATATAAATGCTGTTTGTGGGCAGCTGATTTCTTCAGAAGAAATATATTGAGTGTGCCAGAGTCAGTCCAACTGCAGTGATCTAGCCTGGCTGGGAGTCACATTTTCTGGCTGCACAAACCCATTAAGACTGGAATGCCCTGGAAGAGAGAAAGATGGGCCTTCACACTGCCCAGCTACACAAAGGATAATGACTTCACGGGGACGTGGTGAGAGGTAGATCATTATGCTTCCAAAATGTTACGAAATTTTTGAACGAGAGTTGCTGTGGGAGTGAAAATGAAATCAGCATCACCCTAACACTGTCCAAGTCCAATAGCACAGATAGAGATGGGATGAAAAGCACCTTACTTTGGAGCTGGTCATCGTAAGTGTCCATTGGACTTGGGAGATCCAGTTCCTGGTGCTTAACATTAATGTGTTTACTTTATGGTAGTTTATATCTTCAGTACCAATGAAAAATTAGCAAAGAGGAAAAGCAGTGTGTGTGTACCTTCTCTAATACATACACACATAATTAATCATTTTATGCAAACTGAGGAAATCACACAGAGAAGGTGCAGTTGCAGAAACAGGAAATGGGTCATTTTAAGAGGTCTTTGTTGTGCTTTTTCAGAGTGTGGGGGGTAACTTTAAATGGGGAAAGCTTATTATATTAATAACTCAGGAAACAGTAAATAAATAAAATGTGAGACAGTTAATCTAAATTTAAGTGCCAGGGCTTGGATCCAACTTTGGAGGATAACACAGGAAACTCCAAAGCATGCAGTGCTTTTTGCAGAGAAAGTTTATCTCGGCGTTCCCATCTGGCAGTGAAGGATGGGGGGCCCTGGGTCTAACAGTTTATGCAGCCACAGCAGCGCAGATGGATCAGATCCACAGCTGAGGTGGGTCTCTGGGCTCTGCTTTCCAAAGGACTGCGCAGGCTGAGGAGGTGGCCTGAAAGTCTAAGGGTTCCCAAGCTGATTGTTACTTATGGGATATTTCTCTTTGCACCGGGGGAAGACTAAAGGGAAGATAAGTCTGCCCCAGTGGAGCTATGTTCTCTGTATTTTCTGGATGCCACCTGGACCCTCCTCTGTTGCACACTATTGAAGGGAAGTTGATGCAATTAATTGGTCAAAATGCTTGTCAGATATTTTAAGGTCTGCAGTAATAATGTACTAACAATGGCTCTTGTGCTTGTTCTTAGGACAAGAATGATGTATGTTTAATGTAATAGCACAGAAATACACATTTATCACACTTCATTTCCTGTGAACACATTGGTTTTAATGAGATATTTTGTTATGTATAACAAATCTGAAGATGAAACTTGCTATAAGAGACCCGCCTGTAGTATTCCCTATGAATGACTGTTACCTAGAGCCAGTCATTTCTGTAAGCTACATGCAAGTGTAATTAAACTCTTTAAAGTAATGACTCCCAAAAGAGTACATTCCTTCAAAGAGAAATGTGATTTTACATTCCCTCCTCCTATTTAAGAAGTCTCAGATGTGTTTTATAACCCTTCCAAGTTGTCCTTTACCCAGTGTGTCTTGTGCTCTGTGGTACTCTTCAGCTGACCAAAATGTCTGCACTGAAATTAAGACAGTGATTTGGTTGTATGCACTTAAGTTATTGACTGGTTATTGACTGTGTGAGATGGTTCAGACCTTTTATCATTTTGGGATGGCTAGCTGGCAAGTCATGAATATTAGTACAGTAATGGTGTTCCTGATAATAATAGAAGTGATATAATATATGAGTAGTAAAAAAGAACATTAGAAGCCAATATGGCTCCCTTAATAAAATTGAGCAGCATGGATTTTGCAAAATAATATTTAATATTTTGCAAGAAATCTTCTTAAAATGGCCGTGTTTAAATGAGGAAAAAGGTAACAGTTCTAAGATTTAGTTTTTAGTATGCATTTGCGGCAGTTTCATCATTTTTGTTTTTCAACCAGAAGTTTTGTCAGTCATGTTTATTTTCTTTTCTGTCCAGAATTATTTGAATCCACTATACTTATTCCCACCTTAGAGATATATATGTATGTATGTATTTATGTATGTATGTATCTATCTATCTATCTATCTATTTGCATTTTTTGTGAGCAAAAATTAAGTTCACTGTCTCTCGCTCTTTGAAATTCTCAGTAAACTCAAACTCCTTGTGTCTCTTCAAGGAATGTTTCAGAAGACCTTCAACATGGTGCTGTAGAAAGAGGTGCTGTAGAATGTGGGCAAGGTTTTTTTCTAAAGAAATATTTCCAATATCAAGCCATATGTGTGTGCCACACACATATGCTGCCTTTTAGGCTGTTTCTCTGATGTTATTTCCAACTCTTAGGGAGCTGACCTTGGTTTTCCTCCCATATTTGTGTTGGCATTTGTGAATATGTGTATATACACATAAACATATGTTTGTTTATTTATACACACCTGTACAATGCACACTGTAAGTATATACAGTGCAAAGATAACAGAAATGGTGCCAATTGTACTGTGGCATATGGATTGTCTGTAACTGTGATTCTGTTTTGTTTTTTGGCCATTTCCAGTATTGTACCTGCCTTGCACAGGCATTCTTTCACTATTGTTTTTGGAGGTGAGATTGCTTTGGGTAATGATCCATCCCATTCTATCCCTAAACTGAAAGCTTCCTCTTCTTTTAGACAGCTCAAGCCACAGTAGTCACCAGGAGAAAAATATACAGTTTTACTTTACTTTACTGGAACTCATTTTTATGTAATATCTGCCAACACTTAATTTAAAAATATTTTCAAACATCATATATTGAATTTCTGGGAGTTTTCCAGCTGATGTGAAAGCTTTTTCAGAGGCATTGCTTCAAGTTTGGGAAATATTTTCTTTCATTGGCCACTCTTCTGGTAAGATTGATCAGTGCTGTAGCTGTGAATGAGAATTACATACCTTTCTGACATATATTTTTGATAGCAGGTGTGTAACATTAAGGTAAAATTTTCTGTTGTGACTCCCTTCCCCCTTTTCCTATAACATTGCTGATTATAGGAAAATAATCCTATTTTATAACCACATTTTGATCCCCCCTAATAATAATAATAATAATAATAATAATAATAAAAACTTGTATATATTTCATTGCTAGACTCTCACTGCATGGTCTCCGGTGTACTGTATCAAATACATGTCAGAAGAATGGAAACCATTAAATGTGTTTTGTACTTGTGTTAGGCAGACAAATGTTTTTGATTTCCTTTCCTGTTATGTGATATTGCCCCAAAATAAATTAAAGGGAAAGAGTCAGTTTATTAGACTTACTTCATCTTTTTTTTTTTTTTTTTTTTTTTAACTATAAAATAATTTAACATTGCTACTTGGTATCAAGTCCACTTTTTTGCAGTCACTCTGGCCCTGTCTTCATCTCTTAGGAATTTTACCTTTTTCTTTCTCCAGTTGTCCAGGGAAGAATAAGGTTATATTCCATGAGAGAGACCCTTCATTCCAGGAACTCCTCTGATTCTTGATTTTGCAAACTTTCCAAGTGTATTGCCATGATTTGATATCAGGAATACTGTTCATTAATTTTATTCAGATACAAAAAGAGGTACTGACACAACATTCTGAACAAGAGGTTTTTTTTTTGTTGTTGTTGTTCATTTTTTAGACATCATCAGGTCTTTTCATAAGTACACGTCCCCTCTGTTATTTCTGAGAACAAACCCAAATAAAGCATACAACACTCTTGGAAGTAATCGGTTAATCCCCACCCTCAGATTTCAGCAGTGTCTTTGCAGGACCTGCGGCTTTATCATGCAAAATGCTGATCAAGGTTCATTCCTGTTCAATTATAGGATGTCTGCAGTAAAAATAATTTCCATATGTGAATGGTGTAAGCTTGTAATTTAGACTATTATGTATTATTATTTAGCTTAAATAGATTTGTAAGTTCAATATATGTAGACTTTGCTCTTCTTTATATGGAGAACAAATAACATAGACTTTCCTTTGTTGTACAAATTTAGTACTCACAGAAAATAGTACCTATATGTCATCAAACAAACTGCTAGCAAGCTCTGGGTGGTTACATATACCCAGCTCATTTTTGAACTAAAACTTTCATAGTGTAGTGTTTTTGTTTAATGGATACATGGTGGTTTCATATAACACTAAGGCTTTAAAGATTCTACAAATGTCTCTTGTTAAATAACAGTTTTTCATGATTAATCATAAGAACTGCACTCAACCGTAAGAAAGTTACCACTTAACTCTCTACCTGTCATTATTTCTGTTTCATTACTGTCATGACTGAGAGCACACAGTGAGCCAGTGAACTGTGGGAAAATATTCTGTTTTTCCAAATTCTTAATGAGCATTCTTAGATATTTTTCAAATCATTCCCATACAAAATAAATATGCAAAAACATAAAACAAATTAGAAAAAAACAAGTACCAGGAAATTGAAATAGAGTGCTATGACTAAAATTACATTTAAATTTGGCAAATCACTTCAGGCATGCTGTAGTCATCTCCCAACCCAATGTCCTGCTATGCCCAGACCAATATGTGTACCTAAATGTGTCACTTAACATCCTAGGTGGATGTTAATCTCTGAAGATACCACATTTGCTGTTGCGGAGCTGTGCAAATTGTATGTAGATGAGATACATAGGGGTGGCAGAAGGATGGGTTGGTAGAGAGTGTAGAAGTGTTGCCACGGGACAGTATTTTCAATACTGTTAAGGCATTTAGCATTGTTTTGTATGTAGTTTAAGAAAACTATGCTGCTATGTTGTAATGTTGACACAAGTTCACTGACAGGTGAGTTTTTAAGAATTTAGCAGAACAGCAGGTTTTGGGAATCTCACCTGTCTAGCTGATGACACTGTCATGAGGACCCTTGAAAAAGATTCCCATTACCTTCCCAGCAGGTCAGTCTGTGTAAGACACTAGATTGACTATCTTAGTGTTACCCTGTGCCAATATACCAGTAATTTAGGCTTAAATTTTAATGGACTGGGAGGAGTAAATATCTAAATTAGAGATGATGAGACTTGGTGACTAATTGAATCCAGAATGTGCAAAATGTGTAATAATTAATTAGGATTTTATTTTATTTTATTTTATTTTATTTTATTTTATTTTATTTTATTTTATTTTATTTTATTTTATTTTATTTTATTTTATTTTATTTTATTTTATTTTATTTTATTTTATTTTATTTTATTTTATTTTATTTTAATTTTTTGACCAGATGCATGCTGCTGTCCTGACGATATCACTCATTCAAAGAACAATCATGGCTGATATTTCTGAATTTATCCTTGCTCCCCTTAATATTTATATTTCAAAGAAATGTGGTTGCATATCACAGATACAGGTATATGTTTCCTTTCACAGGCCTGTATTTTGTCTAAATGTCTTCTGAAAATATAAAGTCTACAACTACCTGAAAGGACTTTGCAGTGAGAAGAGTGTTCTCTTTTCTGACGTAACAAGTGATAGGATGTGAGGAAATGTCCTCTAGTTGCACTAGGGGAAGTTTAGACTGGATATCATGAAGAATTTCTTAATGGAAAAAGGTGGTTAAGGCATTGGAACAGGCTGCCCAGGGAACTGGTGTAGTCCCTGTTCCTAGAGGTATTTAAGAGATGTGTGGATGTGGCACTTAGGGACATGGTTTAGTGGTGGACTTGTAGTGTTAGGCGGATGTTTGATGATCTTGAAGGTCTTTTCCAACCTAAACAATTCTATGATTCTATAAATATGAAACCCAGTTTTTTTTTTTTTTTTTTTTTTTTTTTTTTTTTTTTTTTGTTGTTGTTTTCAAAATTATTGATACTTAAGGAAAATCCCTGCATTAGAGTTGTCATATGTGGACTCCAATAACAACCTTTTGGTGATTTTGAAAAAAGAAATGTGGATGGTGGAACTTTGATTCAATCCACAGTACTTTGCTGGCTAGAGGGAGAAAAAGAGATGTTCAGGACTTCTGCAAGGACGAGGAAGGTCCTGTCATTCCTTTACATTTCGTAACAAGAGACCTAATGCTTCTTGTTATGTGTCATGTTAGATTTTAAAAATGAAATTATAAACTGAGGATTTTTCTTTGCATGTATCCCTAATGAAAGGAAAGGTAAATAGATGATGTGATTGAAAATGTAACCAAGGAGATGAACTCTGGGAACAGGCTCTCTTTCAGAGACCTAAAATCACTTAATCTCTGTGGTGTTTCTACAGAGTGCTGCCTAGATGTTGGCCCTTCCAGAACCTCTGTCTTCAGGTTTTCATTTGGTTTATGGGGGTTTATTTGTTGGCTCAGAAATCAATTGTGACTTTTTGTGACGCAAATGGAATTTGTGTGCTCTGGCAGGGGCACCGTATGTCCTGTCTGCAGAGGATGTGGAAGAAGGAGCCAATTCCATTGTATTCACCAATATTAATACAGTCTATTTTAACAGTGGGAATATTCTCCTCACATAACTAACACGTCTCTAACACATACGCTTTTGGTAGTCCTGTGTCCTGTGTTGTGAATCCAGAAATTTGTTATCAAAGCTTTTAAAGAAGACAAATGTATGTCTTCCCTATATTTGATTAAAGTTTTGTGTTTGTCTGTTATATTTAAAATGTCTTATGTTTCAGTCAGCCACTGAATCATACTTTGTAAAACTCTTGTCCAAGTATGAGTTGTTTGTTCTCCACATAAATGGTCATGTTGTTAGCAGAGGGTTGTCAGATACTGAGAATTCCCAGACACGATATGTATGTGGTTAAAACTTGTCCTGTGCTGTCCGTCTAGATTGCTTGCTTTTGTTGTAGTGGGGGTTATGTCATCTGAACTAAGGGACTTTTTTTTTCCTAAATTAACTTAAATATGATCAGGAACTTTTATTTAGAAATGGATGTATTCAGTTTGCATAATTTCTAACCTACCTGAACATAATGAGTTTGAAAGTTCAGTTAGAATATAAACATTTTTGAACTTATGTTTTTCGTATGAGTAAGTAAAAGAAAGAAGTGAAAGAAAACCTCTATGAACAATCCAAAATACAAATAGAAAAGTAGATTAGATGATGATAAGAAAGAAGGAAAGAAACAAACAAAAAAAAGTGATGGATAAACAGAAAGATGATGGAGCAGGAAAACCAAGAAGGATGGGTGATTCTTTCATTTTCAAAAACAAACAAAAAAAAACACCACCACCACCAGCACCAAAAGAGAAAACTGACCAAAAATCAACAACAAATAGAAGAGGAATGATAAGAAATCGATATTGAAAATTAGCTGCATATTGAATATATACATATGGGGTTACCTACATTATTTACACATACAGTCTAATTGTTATTTAGAAAAAGCCTCTGTTTTTAAACAGAAATGCTCTTGGGAGAGAAAAGTGGTCTAAATTAAAAGACTGAAATTTTATAGACTCATGATAGCATGAAAACCCCAAAAAATTATATAAGAGGATTGGAAGCTGGAGGCACTGCAGTGTTCATCTATTCTGGTTGTTAATTATCGTAAACCATGTGGAATTTGTGGATGATCAGAAATGCTCAAGGAACTGGACATTCAGCTGTATGGCTGCTAGGAAAAACAGGCAATGACAATACAGGTTGAATGTGGTTTATTCATCCTGAAAGTATTTTGTCATTTTTTCTTTCTCATCTGTTGATTCATCACTTTTTGGCCAAGAGGTATTTCAATTTTCTGTTGGGAGAGTTGTATTGCAGGCATGCTCAGCAGGGAATCTTGAGGATAAATGTACTTATCTTGTAGTGGTGGATAATCAGTGTCACACGTGGTTAACAGTGTTACACAGCGTGAGACTGCATTGTCTTCTCTTCTAAGCCTCCTTCCAAGCCATTCTCTGAGAAGATATGCTAGTATTAGCACCCGTATGTTCCCAGAGTGTGTCCCTCAAGTGCAGATGAACAGAAAAGGAAATGTGCTTAACTTCAACCTCCCCATCCCATAAACATCATTTAAAAAGGCTTTTGTTACCTTAGGTAGAGTGAATCCAAGGTACAGGAAGTTCTACCATAAAACTAATTCTGAAGGTGAGGAGAGGGACTTTGAAGGCCTAGTTAGCCAATTCCAATGTTTCCTGTGAGGTCAATGTGTGTCTAGGGAAGATGAAACTGAAGAGACAAGGCTGTAGTCTTGGTCAACTAATGGAAGAGAATGCTCTTGGGTGGATTTTATCTATTTATTTATTTGTATGTGTGTGTGTGTTTATGGGGGGCATATATTGTTTCAAAATTTTAGCTGAAGCTGTCATTATACTGCTAGAAAATCCAAAAATAAAATATCTTTTTCATTAAGATGGTAGGAGTACTTAGCCTAGAGCTTGAAATTTTTCTGAGTTCAATTTGTATTCCGGCATTGGACAGTTGCTGCTTAAATTATGATATTAAATTTGATTTCTTTGGTAGTTGTGCCAGAAAGAAAGACAGTTAGACTGGGAAAAGATGCTTGGATGTAGCTGATAATTGTAAATTAGTGTGTGAAAGGAGATAACCAAAATCATTTTAATATGCCTGATAAAAAACTTGTCAACATTTAAATGTATGTTTAAAAAATTTTTAATAACATTACAAACCAAAGAGAAAAAACATTTTTATACAACAGGCTATGGCTAAGTTAGTAGTTCTTCTCACTTTATGGATGATGACCACTCAACTTTTGGATGGTGATCGCTTTCTTCATTGTCAAATATAGCCAGAAGTGCTCCCCAAGCTGTTATCAAGGATAAGTGGAGTGTGGTCAGTATCACCTACACTAGTTAGATTTAAAATGCTAACTGGAAAGTTAGTGCAAGAGGTAAAGATCACATATTCTTTGCAGAGGATAAACTGCATACTTTGCATATGAAACTGGGAATGCTTCACCAAGCATTGAGTTTGATGGCCCACTCACTATTCCTCTGTAACATTTTTTTTTCTTTGATTTTAAAATATGCTTATCCTTGGCCATGGAATGCATTTCAGAGAAGCAGTACTTTCTAATTTTCCTCCCACAGTCCTGCTCAGCAACCATGTGGTTTCCCTTTCAAAGTGAAATGCTTAATTGTGTTTGAAGTCATCCATTTTGTATGTTGAATGGCAGGTCAGAAAAACTACCACTTCCACAGAGCTATTGCCAGAAATAAATGCCTGGCTGCAAGATTCTGAGCCATGGAAAACAGCAGTGGGATTTTAAATTGGTAGTTCATGGGTAGACAGTTGTTGCCTGTGCTCTTTGGTATCATACTGCCAAAAGATTTAAAAAAAACACAACCTTGCAACTATCTGTTGAATTCTTTGTTCATAGGAGACAAACTTGGCACACAATCAGCAGTGGGCAAAATTGCAAGGTGACCCAACTCAAGGGTCTTTGTACACCCCTCCTAGTAGTGTTATTCTGTACATTGTTTGGTGACTTGAACCTAATGCATCTGGATTGCAAGGTAGACCTGGTCCATCCCTATTAGTTTTTTGTTTGTTTATTTGTTTGTTTGTTTTTGGTTTTGAGGAGAGCAGATGCTGAATTCAGATCAGGAGCTGAAAAAGGGAGACAAATATTTCCCAAGCTTTCACCCCATTCTCTCTACCTCTATTCCAGATACATTCCTGATACTCTTCTGATACTCTTACAATTTCTGGCTGCAGAACTTAGAGAAATTGAATTTGACAAGGTAAATCAGCCTCACATGCATCTGTAGACTTATCAACAGTATTTGCAACCACAAAAGACAGTTAATTGAATAAGAATTGAATAAGTAAAATGAAATTACCTGGTGAGGAGCAAAGAACAAATTACTGTGAGCATTTTCTCTGAAGATGCATACAGATACAGAACAGAGGTATATATTCAAGCAAAATAATTTTGAGGTTCAAATAAGGAATCAACAGGTCTTCCAGAAAAAGTAAATTTCAGGTTCATCTCATCTGTGAATAAAGATTGTAACAATATACCAGTAACTAACATAACAATTATAATGGCAACTCCCTGTATTTTTCAACAAGATTCTTGATTCTAGAACAGGTTCATCTGGTTCATCTAAGTATTGTACTTGATAAAATTATTTGCAGTAATGTACAAATAATGTAGAAAAGTGTAGTAGTTTTTTATTATTATTATTATTTTTAATATTATTATTAGTTGTATGCTTTGTATAAATATTTATATGTTCAGTATTTCATCTCCCCATAATAAATTCAGAGAGGTTTAAGAGGTACTTAGTGACTGGTTAGACTCCATGAAATGTGGGTGAGTGATTGCAGTGCAGTTCATACAATAGCAGTTATATATTTCCTACTGCGTGAACTGTGTGCTGTGGTATGTATGGAAATTGAGTATTGTAAGTTATTTAGAGAAAAATATTTTGCTTTGTGGAATGCAAGAATTAATTAATTAGTAATCCCTTTCAAAATTTCATTGCCAAACCTCAGAGATTAGTGATATATTTGTGGTATCTTGGTTCATCATAGTGCAGTTGACTTTTCCAGCCTGTAGTTACCAATTTTGGAAGAATCCTTTCTACTGGTGGAATTTCACAAGGGAAAAAGAAATTGAGATTTAGATCATGAAAGTTCTTAACAAGGTTGCAAACCTTTCCCCCACTTTTACAATGATTTTGACATACTTACTACTTACTGACAGATGTACTGTGGTTTGTGGTTTGGATTTCCATGCATTTTTATGCTTCATTATTTTCTTTCTTAGTGGTTTTCACAATTCCAGAAAATTATATATGGATCTTTAATTGTGGAGTAAGACGAAAGGGAAGGCAGGGGTGAAGAAATCCATCGAGTCACAAAGTAAATACACAGGATTGTTTCTGATCACAGACTTCCATGAGATGCATAGTGTGTGCATATATGTTTTAGAGAGAATTGAAAGGAACAAGAGAGACCTATGTTATTTGGTTTGGGTTGATTGGCCAAAAGCAGAAATTTACACTCAAGCACCTTATAACAACAATATATCTTTAATTTATTATTATTATTTTTTTTAAATTTATATATGTATTTTCAATATTTTCAGAAGCTATGACTTCCTTTTCAGATTTTTCATTACAAACTTTCCTTCAGTATTTTCCAAATTTGTTGTCACAGTTTCTGTCTTGTATATTGATATTTATCTCATGATTTGTTAAATAGTATTCAGCCTTTGCAGAACTGCTGATAAGAAAGCTATCCTCCAACACTTTTAAGAAAGTATAAATACTGTAAAAGTAACTTTTATAATTTAAATCATTTTTTGTTTTCTTCCCATGTCTCCTCAAATCAATGACTTGTCTACTGCCAATTACTTCTGCATGACTGAGTAGTTTGTAATGGTGCTATGGTACTTTTTTTTTAGTGTTTTCTCTTAGACTTTAAAACTTCCTCTGCTGAGACATGAATCCTGAAGCATTCTTCAAATACAAAAGTTATTGTCTTTCTTCTTTCAGAGATAACAATGATGTCTTCAGTTAAGAATAGTCGATACTAAGGAGATACAAACATTGTTCAAAGATTTGCAAATTTTTGGTTATAGTACTAGGAGAAAGAGCTTACATTTTAAGCTAAATAGTGTCAAAACCAACACCAACACCATTTTGGGCTGGGTTCTCTCTTGTGTGAAGAAACCTTAATGCTACTCTGGTAACAAAGTAGGTTTTAGAGCGAGTATAAATTACACGGGAGAAATTCAGAACGGTCTGTGATTTTTATTCTTCACAAGACTTTGTCATCAGAAACATGGAGTTCTAAGTTCTGTAACATACTTTTGCAGAACAGAGAGAAATGCTATTATGCTAAATCATAATATAAAGGAAGAAACCTACCAATTGAGAAGAAAGCAGCAAAACCACTTGAAAACTATTGGCATGGCTGCTGTAAAGTTCTGGCCACTGTAAAATAAACTCTTAGACAAAAGTTTTTCATGTACTGAGTATGGAGCAGTAAGCCAACGCTATAGTATGTTGATTTGTATCATGCTAGTATATAGTACTTTATCAGTCATATTGTAATCTCATTAAAAATATATATATTTTTTTCTGGCAAGACACATTTCCCATATAATCAAGCTGGTTGTCATTAATTACACTGCAGTTTTCTAAGTGAACGCCTCTCATGTCAGCCATGCAAATGTTTTGTTTAGATCAAAATCATGCTAACTGGGCTACAGTTTCCCTTGGTATGCTTATTAAATTTTAACACTACGTTCCTTTTTTCCTAAACCTTTGAAATCTCATCAGTGTTCAGGATTTTTTAAAAAGTCATTCTCTCTTATCTAAAGAACACAATTATTTTGTCAATGGTCTTATTAATATTGTTTTAATAGCAAAAAATCCTTTATGTCCTTCATGGCTGATGACAGGATAGAAAGTATTGTAGAATACTTTTTCAAGTATTCTATTTTATCTAATATCTCTTTGATATTCTGCAGTATCTAATTCTGCAGTTACATAACATGAAATCTCCCACCTGCATTGTGATAAACAAGGCGTCAGACTTATCTGAGATCAGGTATATTTATCAGGTAAGGTTTTATTTAAAGAATCCCTTGCTTAATCCTACTGTCTGTATGCTTCTTATTTGTTCACTAGCTTTTCCCACCTCTGTTACTTCTGGTACCTCTGTTACCTGGCTACTTCTTTGTAATCATTGCAATCAGTGTCCCTGTTTGTTGTAAGTGCGAATTTGACTTTCATCTCCTTTATTAAGCATTGTTGTTTTCATTGAACAAAATCATCTGTCATGAGAATGAAGCTCTTGAGGAATTTCCTGTTACCATTGGCATTTTGATGGTCTTTCTCCCATGCTGTTGACTGCCATTGGGGTGATTGCTCTGTAGCCATGTGCACCATGGGGCTGTGCTCACTGGTGAAGCCAAGGAACATAGAGAGATGAATGGTGTCAAAAGCTGAGCAGAGGCCAAAGAACATAATGAGATCACTTCAAAATCCTACAGGAAGCTGTCCTCTGCTATAGTCTACTTTGAAGGCCAGAGATTTTGGTGCATCTTTCCATCTGTGGTACTTTTTCATGTTAAAGCTGATGGCAAAGATGAATGGTAGGGATTTACAGTGATGACTATCAAACCAGTACCAGAGAACTTTCAAGTCATCCTGAGTTCTGCAATTAAAAACAGTGCACTGCACATTTTTTTCATTAGAGTTAGGGCTATCATAAACAAGATTTGTTGACCAGAATGGAATGTCCTCTTCTTTGTTCAGCTCTTCTTTAAAAAGTATACCATAGTGTTAAAAAACATGAATGCTCTCAGTCACTTTTATTTAGTTGCATTTACTTTACATTTACTTCAAACTCTGACTTTCTAAGAGGTCTTAACCTAACATGGCACATTTTTTTTTTTTTCCTAGGTTCCATAAAAATACAATCGTTTTAGCAGAACGTATTACCCTGTTTCTTTCCTTTGTTCGGTATCCAATCCTTTATGATAATTTTCCAGCCTAGTCATGGCTGAGTGAACTAAAACATTTGGGGATGTATTTAGAACCGTTTGGACTCAAATGAAAAACATGCTGATAACCACTGAAAGTCCTGTACAAGATGCTGGAACTGCAAATGCCTTGAGAAACCTATTACGTAAAAGGCATCTTCTCTGTTTTTCTGTTTCTCTTGTGTCAGGATGCTATGGCAGGTCGGCACATGACAGATGCCAGGGAGCTGGCAGTGAGACTTGGTGCCAGCTGCTGTGGCATCATCAGCAGCTTGTTTAGGTTTCTTTAGACCTTGAAAGTTTTTCATGGTAATTTTTTGTTGTAGTTTTCACCAAGCACACTGGGCTGCTTAAGGATGAACAAAAAACATATGACATTGCTGGTAACGGGTAAAAAGTTCCCTTATGAATGTCTGCATGGATAGAGGCAAATGAATCCTTGCCTTTTTACTGTAGTCATCTCTTTCTGCAGATGCCAATTCTGCTAATGAATTCCAAGTCAGTTTTGACTAAATTTTTTTTAGATCTGGTAACCTAGAAAGAAATACTGTGGCATGTATTTCATAAAAACATCAACTTCCTACAGCTTTATGCCACTAATTACATAGATTTGGGACAGAGTGGAAGTCTTGGTATGTTGAAAACTGAAATATTGAAAAGTAAGGAGTGAAAAATGTTTGTGATGATATCTGATTATTTTTTTTCCACAGAAATACCATACCATTGTGGGATCAGGTGGTAGTCACATTGATTAGATCTAAGCATTTGCTGTTTTAGCAATACAAATTGTTGTTCCTTACTCCCATTTGAGATCCAACTGGGAACCACTGGGAAAAAAAATAATGTACCTTTGTTTACCATGTCTGTAATTAGAACATTCTGACCTAGGAAGAAGTACGTCGTAGGTTATAAGGCAGGAGTACTAACCAGCAGTTTTGTTAGGAACCTGTGCTTGCTCATGCACTCTTTATCAGCTTCTGGGAAAAAAAGCAAGCAAGCAAGCAAACAAACAACCAATAACCAGTCATTAGAAACCACAGCAAAATTGTGGCTTCAGATTTTCTCTTTCCTCTCTGTACAAAGAGATATGCTTTTATTTCTGTTATAGGAAATGTAAAGAGTTGTTTTCTTTTCACATTTTACATTCAAAATAACAGAGAAAAATATGAACACCCTCAGGACAGAGGTAATTTCACTGCATCTCTTTTAGGAAAAACCCTCGGTTTGGAGTGTGGCTCTTAGTGTCAGCTGGTTGCACAATGAACTACAGCAACCCCTTAGTGAGCTGACACATCTGGAGGAAAGATCAGGTGGGCGCCAATCCCTCCTCCAACCATCCAGTAGTAGAAATGTAGTGGCAAAAGGACAGATTTGAAAGAAAGCTGTTGACCTCCCCTGCTCTCATCTATGTTGTTTCTGGGTCAGCCACACTTTCTGAGGGTATTCACCATCTCCTTTTTGAACTTGTCCTCTTCTTGGCCCAGGGAAGGGTGCAGGATAACACACAGACCATAATTCTTCCCGCTCTTGACCTGTTTTCTTGATTAATTGGCAAGGGTTCAATCTGAGTAGTCAGTGAGGTGCTCTTTTCTGTGGTGTTCTCTCATGGGGCAAAGGAGCCCCAGTTCAAAGTCATGGGGAAGGGAAATGAAGGAAATGAAAGGGAAGGGAAATGAAAGGAAATGAAGGGAATTCATTTTTCCCTTTCATTTTCTTTCAAGGAGAGGGGAAAGGAAGAGAAAAGGGAAAAGGGAAGGGAAGGGAAGGGAAGGGAAGGGAAGGGAAGGGAAGGGAAGGGAAGGGAAGGGAAGGGAAGGGAAGGGAAGGGAAGGGAAGGGAAGGGAAGGATTTCAATGCTTGGGGGCATGAGCGAGACAGGCAGCGTCTTCTGCCATGTCCCAGAGATGTGCTCTGTGGAACTCAGTGTGACCTTTGCATAGGTAGGAACAAGTGTGCTACATGTTGCAGGAAAAAGTAGTGCTGTGTAAGTTTTCAGAACAATTACCAGTCCAGGTAATGATGCCACGTTTGTGAAGAAAATGCAGTATAGAGTGAAAAAGTACAGCAGAGATTAATAAGGGCTTCAAGAACTGCTCAGATGTGTCTCAAGCTAGCAGAAAAGAGACAGCTCAGTGTTATAACACAGAAAAGGAAAAACCTTCCAAATCAGAATGATTTTTAAAAGGCTTACAGCTCTTCTAACTCCACTTTTGAAAATCACAGTTAACAGAGGTGACCATTTTGCGAATATGGTTTTATTTAAAAGCCTTTAAACAGTGCTGGGGAAAAAAAACCTGCTACTCAGCTTGACCTTAGCTCGGTGTGTTAGCAGTACACATGGTAGGAGGCCTTTTTGGTAACGAGAAGCAGCTGTTACTGCCCTCAGCACATAATCTACAAAGCTATTCAGTGGAAGTGAATAACTATTTATTATCCCTTTTCTTGCAAAACTTTTAGGACTAAACAGTAGGTTCATAAGCATGCCAGAAATAGCACCTCATTTTCATTGAATAAGGTCAAAACAAGCCATTGAAAACTGATGATCTCCTACTTTAGGAAACAAGAAATGAATGAAATATCCAATGCAAAACAACCACACATAGACATCTCACTGTCCTGCACTGCAAAGTGGGTAGCTCCTTGTACCTAATTGTCAGTTGCTGTTTAGATTTTTCCCAAGTGACGTCACAACTGAATTTACTATTTGGTAAATGATACGTGATAGATCTTCCAGTCTCAAAGGACACTTTCAAAAGAAAGGGAAAAGATTCCCAGGAGAGTAGATCAAAGAAAAAATTCACTCTCAGGATATGCTTTGTGTTCCTCTTTTCTTGATAATGGAGTTGAGAGTTAAAAATTAGGTAGATATTAAAAATTAGGCTGTTGTTTTATCCACAAAAGCTTATGTCTTTCATAAGTCTGTGTGAAAATCTGTGGGATGTGTTCAGCTTTCTCTTTAGCATGGTGTAGCTCTTTTCTCAGGAAGATGTGAAGACTAGTCCTGACAGAATGGAAATGACGGTATAATAACTTTGCACAAGGATTAGACTAACCTGAACTACATTCATTAAATCACATAGCTCCAAAGAGCTATGAACTACAACAGGTTCCAGAATTCCTTTGCACAGCAAATTAAAAGTCAGGGGAATCTGTGTACATAAGAGAACAATGAGGCTTTTATGGATCTATTACTGAGTTCTAAATTCTCAAAAATATACAAAGATAGATTTTTTTCAATGTAAATTGAAAAATTTCATCTGATTTAGTGGATGTGTTTGTAAAAATGAAACAGGAAAGATCCTTAATCTTTCTTTAAGGCTTTAACTATAGTCAGATTCTCTCTGCTCTGTTGTCAGTGATTTTTCTTGTATTCATTGGAGTCCAGTCCACAGAGTTACATCAGCTGTAAGTCTATCATCTGACACTGTCTGTTTTAAAATTAGAGATATGGGAAATGTGTCTTTGGGCACGTGAGTAGGCAATAGAAGTAGTTGAGGAACCAACTGAGAAATGTGTGTTTTTCATTTCCTACATATCAGGTCATCAGTTGGATGGATTAAAGTATTTTTGATGTTGGATAAAATGTGGAGAGTTTACATTGTAGATGTAATTTCCATTTCTTTCAACAAGAAAAAAAAGTCAGAAGAAAACAAACTGCTTTGCAGAAATTCTTAGTTCTCTAAATTAAACACAGTTCCAGGAGAAGAAGAACAGATTTGTGAATACATGGTTATAAGTTGATTTCTTTACCTAACAGGCAAGAAACTTGAAGTTGTCTGCCTTGCATGGCAAGTCTTGGATATTTGTTGTGGTTTATAACAGTAAAGTCCTAAAAAAAAAAAAAAAAAAAAAGGCTCTAAATGCATTTCTCATGTAATTAAGAAATTAAGAAAGATAATTTGCTTTGAGGGTCCACTTATTTGTCTTTCTTTTGCTTTGTAGACTACTGCTGACCATGATGACTTAATCAATCCTGATTCTGAAAAAAGTATCTAAAATCTATTCAGTGTTGTTTATTTTTCCTATGGATTTTAATTAACATAAGACTACAGCAGAATGAATTTTTCTTTCCACAATAGTTGCCACAGAAACATGACCCACCTCTAACCTTAATATTGCAGAATAAATATGAAAATGGTTAAAGACAGAGCAGTTTTTTCCATTTAATAGTTCTGAGAAAATTGGAAGCATATGTTTAAGCAGTGTGTCATGCTTTTCCTTTTTGTTTATCTGATAAAATTCAGATGAGAGCAGGTTCAGTCCTTATTAGCTCCTTCAATAGCTTAAGGATTCCTAAATATACCTAAATGCTTTTTTTTTTTTTTTTTTTTTTTAATTATATACATATATATTTCCTGGTTTCCTCATTATGTAGCAAAAGAAACTCCTGAGCTGGAGTGTAAGCAGGTGATGTCTCCACTTGTACTGCTGAAACTCAGTTGATTTCAACATAGCTGCTCTATATTTGCCTCCACGTAAGCAAGAAGAGACCCTGTGTTCCTTTGGTGTCTTGGTAAGGTGTTCGTCATTAACGCATTAAACACAATCTGTGTAATCCTTTAAGGAAAATGTCCATTACAATGCAGAAAGCACATGAGATTGTGGATACCCCTGGTGGGAAGAGCAGGGCACCATGTCACACCTGTGTCAGATGGGGCTGATGGGAGATCACCATCTCCTTTTCTTAGTCTCAGTCCACATCATTAATATTTGGTGAAGCACACCTGGGCTGTGAGGAACACTGGGATGTTATTAGAGATGTGTGGAAAGGGACCAATTTTAATGAGTACTCATCAATTATTCTGACAGAGGGCCAAGAAGGAGCAAAGCCACAGAGATAAATGCTAGACATAAGCTGATATTTTAATGGTTGTCCTGTGGCTGTAGGTGCTGTCAGAAGGGATTCTTTCAGTAATTGCAACTCCAGTGTGCGGACTGGGGCTTGTCTCAGTGAAAACAGCAACAGGACTCCCACCAGGAGCTAACAGCACCCCTTCACTACCTGCAGCTGCCAGTGCTCCAGAGCAGAAAGTTCATCACATACACTGATAACATGTGAAATGAAAAATGTTGGCTGCTAGAGAGAAATTGGTTGCATATACTGGTTGTTTGTATGTCCTGGGCTCTAGTGCTGGAACCTCTGGTAGTTGTATGCTGTTTTCATTATTCCTAAATCTTACCTTGCTCTCCCCACCCCATGGTAGTGTACACATGGGGTGGGCAGAATCCAATTTCAAAGACCATCTCATATGACTGTTTAAAGAGCTGTGTTGCTCTATCCAGAATCTTTGCCCTTCTTTCTTCCTTGCCTCCTTTCCTCCTTTTCACTTTTTCTTCTTTCCTTCTTTCCTTCTTTCTTTCCTTCCTTCTTTCATTTCTTTCCTTTTTCCCTTTTTCTTTCTTTCCTTCTTTTCTTTCTTCTAAGCTCTTAATTTTACTTATGAAATTTGACTGGCAGTACAGGTCAGTGAGTTGAGTCACAAATCCCTCATGTTGATGTCTCCTTTTCAGGTATCAAAAACATGTACGTTTAATGAACAGAGCCCTTCAGGCTAGAAAAATAAACATTCAGATGAGACCCTTTTCCCACTGCTGCTACAACCCTAACTCACAGACAAATGAAAATCTGATGAAGGATATATGACAGGACCTATTCCACTCCCCCTCAATGACCTCAATCTATCATGAATGCAACTGGCCTGTATCATGGCGAGCAACCCAGGCAACTGTCAGTGCTGCCAATAAATCACCGCACTCCTGAAGTTATGAGCTCCCCACAAATGTTACTATAATTCTTGATGTTCAAGTAGTCACATGCCTTAGGGTTGCAAAAGTTTTGAGCGAGGTTTTCTCATGTTGGTGTTATGCTCATTAGATCAAAAAGAAACACATTCTCT
This sequence comes from Netta rufina, assembly GCF_964035555.1. Classification (NCBI taxonomy): domain Eukaryota; kingdom Metazoa; phylum Chordata; class Aves; order Anseriformes; family Anatidae; genus Netta; species Netta rufina. Next base: position 72,676,241 of record NC_140126.1, read on the forward strand.
CACAGAGGAAGGAACGGGAGTGAGTTTATTGTTGCTTCATTCTCAGCGCAAAATGCCTCCTTTGTTCTCCTGTCGGTAATAAGCGGAGGCACCCACCATCATGAAAAGCATATGACAGATGCCTTTCATTCTTAGAAGAACAGAGGGCTTTCTAAAAAGAGTGGGACTTCTGGTTCCTCTGAAGTAGTTGCCATGCAAATAGTGACTGGTAGATAGTATCGTGCTAAAGACAGCTTTCGGTCTGTTTTGTATAAGCAGCAGTGTGTTCGTTGGAGCTTGGCTGAGCCTTATTTCTTCTAGTTATTCTATCCAATTTCTGTGTCTTTCATCTTATCCACCACAAAACAGAGCTTATTTTCAGTAATGGAGAGACTTTTACACATTTCAGCCACAGTTTCTCTCTGTTCTGTGTTGCATGTACCGATGTAATGGTCATAATAATAACACAGTAAAAATTCATTGTTGTGTAGGTTTCTCCTGTGGAAATGTGATTCCAGTTTTGTCAAGCACAGTTAGGTTTCAATGCACTTGGGTCCAGAAAATATTTTGTGCAGTGCTAACAGCAGTATGCTTGACGGATGGCACCACAGCCAGTCTTTGCCTCATAGTGCAGTGCCTTCTAACCTCTCATTGTGCAATGCAGTGTCAGGGGCAATATGTTCACCACTTATTTCATTCATAACAGGACTTTGTTGCTGTCTTTTTTTGAAATGAAGCAATGCAGCAGTTACTTCTGTGCTGAGAAGAGAGATGCTTGTGACTGTCTGATGCTTTAGTTCTTATGCTTTTATGTTTTAGTGGCATTATGCTCAAAGAAGACAGCAGCTATCTTGATAACCTCGTCCTACGTGCTGGCTGTCACTTCTGTCTTTTTGCTTCCTTCGGAATGACAGATATGTTGCCACTGAGCAAACAAAGGCTTCTTATCAATCAGTCAAATGCATTTCTGCTTAGGATGAATGAAATACACAGTTATTGGCACTTGCTAGGAAGAAAGGCAAGTGGAAATAAAACCTATTTTTTTTTTCAAAAAGAGAACCTCCTCAGATGCACAAGGGATAAGCTAAGCATCCATATTATGCTGGAAGCAGAAACTTGGACAGCACTTTTAATATCTGCTTTGAAATATATTAATAATATTACTAATAGTTTTGTTATGCATGAACACCTAGGATTAGAAACAAAAGATTTGTAGGGAGGAGCTGTAGCTTTCATTTACACCAGCTGGTATAATATTAAATAGCAAGGAAACAAACAAACAACAACAAAAACACCCCAAACTTTATGGTACAAAAAAAGTCTTTGTCAGGTCTGAAACACAAGTATGAAATACCAAACTAAGGAGATTAATCCTCCATTCTTGCCTTGATACTATAGTACTAGATTATCTATCTACTAGATATCTAAAGTATCTAGTAGATATCTATCTACTAGATATCTAAAGTAAAGTAGTACTAGATATCTAAAAATTATGCTAGCAGAAAAATGCTAAATATTCCTTCTATGACATTGTGGTGAAATAATTATTGATACAAATCATGAAGAAACAGACTATTTAAGGTAATCAGAGAAAAAAAAATCAAATAAGCAAAAAGTCACCTGGCAAGGACTATTTGAAAGGAAAGAAAAAGCTCATTTTATACTGATCCTGGAACAGAGATATATCAAGATGTCTAAAAAATGTCCACATATATATAAAACTGTAATACATCCTGCCACAAGACTCACACATCCTCTTCTTCATTTCATGTTGTCTGTTGCTCTCATTTTGGCATTTGTTTAATCGTAATAGCCCTTAAAATATCTTGTACTTAATCTTCCAGAAGGCCCATGTGTGGATGTAGACTTTTAACTAGAGCCCTTGAATGTCCGTGATTTCTGCTCAAGTGCTTTAAAGTTGAACATGTCTGTAAAGTGTGCAGATCAGGTCGTATATTGATAGATTTGGCCCTAATCTCATCTTATTTTGCCAAAAATATCTTGCTGCTACTTTTATAGACAAAACTGTTCCACCTTGCCAGATACGTTTCTGCCCAGCAGCAGTGTTTCAATACTCTCTTATTTTTTGGGTGGAGCTAGACAAGGGATGAAAGGACTGATGGATGGTCATCACCTTATCCATGCAAATGCTCCAGCCACTGGTGGAGCTGTGCCAGTGGGAAAATATTGCCCTTGAATCCCATTGCCGAAAAGGCCTTTGTGTAGGTCAAAGAAGGGATTTTCCCCACCCTCTCTCTTGTCCTCCTCCAGCTGGACAAACAGGATTAATTTTAATGTCTCTTGTTACTCAGATGCCATTCCATATGTCCTAATTAACCCTGTCTTATCTGGCTAAAGGTTTCTTTAAAAGAAACCTTTCTAAAAGAAGGTTAACACCTTCTTTTCAGTATTTTTTGCATGATGAATAAACAGTCTCATGCACAAAGCTCCATTAACATGCAAATGTCCAAGTTACACTTTGTGTTGAACTTCATTAGTATGGAAAGATGCATTTCCTAATGGGAGGTAACTTGGACAAGACTTAGTGCAATTATACAATTTCAGTGACAGCTCAATATCATGTGGGTGAATACTGCAACATTTTCTCTGGTGTGTTTGCTTTACTGGAAAATGAATTTTCTTTGAGCATCTATTGCACTCATTTGCTCAACTTTCCAGCTGTATAAGACAAATAATATTGCCAAAAAGTAACATTTTAATGTATAAAGAAGAGTATTTTAGGGTCACATTTCTGGAATATACTTTTAACAACATTTTCTGTGACAGACATGTAATATCATGTGATATGCAAGTCCAGTAAAATGAATATGGCTAAGATTTTAGTACTGATTTTTCCAGAGTCAAACAGAACGGTTGCAAACAATCTTCATTATATGTGTATGAGAGTATATAGAAAGAAGATAAAAGAAATTATAATTTATTGCTTAATGGTAGAATATTAAAACCTGGGCAGTTTATAATGCATAAACAGAAAATGAGGATAAATTGATTAATCTAACAATTCTAATTCTCAAATTCTTTTCCACCTATATTGCTCATTTGAATTTATTCACTTGGCTGTGGTGACTGTTGAACATCACTACTTACTATCTTTATTTCTAATCCAGAAGACATATTTCCAATACCATATTCATTCTGATGTATAATAAATATGTAATATTTTGCCTGGAAAATTATAACGAAGAAGACCTGGTGTCAGCTGTGTTCTTAACCACCCATCTAACCCTAATTGCCTATGTTGCTCATGCAAGGATACAAAATTAGCTGCATACCAAATTGAAAATGCAGTAAAAGTGGTTCTGATTCACAGCCATGCTTTGTAGCTGCACAAGTAAAGATACATACTGTGAAAATGCTGAAGTATTAATTCAATGCACATAGCACTTGTTGGAAAGGAGAGGTAGAAAATGGCAGCACTACGCTGTGTCTGTTGTGTGACATGGGCTCTTTTGGGAGTTAAGGGCTGGGCAGGGCTGAAGAGAGGTTGTAGAATTATATAATGGCTTGGGGTTCAAGGGATCTTAAACATCATCTAGTTCCAATCCCCCTTGCATGGCAGGGAGACCTCCCACGACACCAGGTTGCTCAGGTCCCCATCCAGGCTGGCCTTGAACACCTCCAGGGATGGGGAACCCACAGCTTCCCTTGGCAACCCATGCCAGGGACTCACCATCCTGAGAGAAGAATTTCCTCCTCACAAATAATCTAAATACCCCCTCTTTTAGTTTAAAATCATTCCACCTTGTCCTATTATTATCTGTCCAAGAAAAAGTTGCTCTCCTTCTTTGTTATATGCCTCCTTTAAATACTGAAAAACTGCAATGCGATGACAACAGAGCCTTCTCTTCTCCAGGCTGAACATCCCCAAATCTCTCAACTTGTCTTTGTAGCAGAGGTGCTGCAGACCTCTGATCATCTTTGTGGATGATCCTCCTCTGGACTAGCTCTAACAGCTCCACATCCTTCTTGTGCTGGGGGTCCCACACCTGGATGCAGTGCTTCAGGTGGGAGCTCATGAGGACAGATCAGAGGGGCACAATCACCTTGGCCTCCTGGCCTCTTCTCTGCTAATGAAGCCCAGGACACAGCTGGTCTTCTGGGCTGCAAACACATACTGCTGGCTCATGTCAAGCCTTTTGCCCGCCTGATACGCCTGGTGCTTCTCTGCAGGGCTGCTCTCAATGAGTTCTTCTCTCAGTCTGTCCTCAAGTCTGGGATCTTCCCAACCCAGGTGCAACACTACTCCAACACTTAGAGATGTTGAACCTCATTTGGTTCACATGGGCTCACTTTTCAAGCCTGTCCAGGTCCCTTTGGATGGCATCCCTTCCTTCTGTTGTACCAACCGCACCACTCAGCTTGATGTCATCGGCAAACTTGCTGAGGGTGCACTTGATCCCACTATCTGTCATTAATAAAGATGTTAAACAGCACTGGTCACAGAGCAGACCCCTGAAGGACCCCATTCATCACTGGCCTCCACCTGGACATGGAGCCACTGACAAACAACTCTCCGGTGAACATGCTCTCTGGTGGATGCTGTAGACACTGCCCAGAATAACATTTCACTGTACAAGTTAATAATTTCTCCTGTAAAAGTGGAGACATGTTCCAAACATGTTCCAAAAAATCAGTTAGCAGCTTTCTAGGAGTAAATTCATGGGTTTGTCTGTGTCACTGGCCGCAAATCAATGGGGTGGTGGCAACTTATATGTACCTGGTGGCTGCTGTCTTGCTTTTGATGCAGTCACGGTCAGGTGATTCAACAGAACGAGTGAGAAATTCCAGCTGTGGCATTTTTCCTTTGTTTAACTCAAGCTGCTCATGATGCTTCAGGGCCTTATGGAGGCTGCTGGTACAACCCCTTCTGTATATCCACAAAGGGGGTTGTACTATTTATAGGAAGCCCTATGCATTTTGGACCTGCAGAATGGTTTGGGCTGTGATGATATGGTTTGGCAATTAAATTTACAGCTTTATTATTTTCTTGCTTAAATAATATGTTTTACCCTTTAATTATCTACAGTTTTGTATTGAATAGTCCCTTCTTTTTGTAATTATTTTGTAATCACAAAGCAGTGAGGTCCTCAGTCATTGTAGTTTTGAAGCGTGGCTATCATTTCTCCTCTTATGAATATCCTTTGTGAGCTACCAAATATTTTATTTTCTTATGGAAGTCTTTTCGTGTTGTTATGCCATTCTTTTGAGACCATTCCATTGTTACAGCATCTCTTTTACAGTAGCCAGAGTTGTAGACAAGTACCCCACTGATTTACTGAGTGACTCTATAATCCCTTTGGTATTATTTTATGAACATATGCTTCATATATCCTTAAAAATCCACATCTGTCCCTGCACATTTCAAAAGATACTTGCACATGGTGTCACTAACATTTTTTATGAATGGTTTTCTTACTGTAGAAGAAATTATTTCTTGCAATACATATTGTTTTGCATGACTTTCATCTGCCAGGTTGATGTATAGCTGTAGCTTTCTCAAATCCTCTGAAATTCTTCATGCTGTTCTCTCATCTCAACAAATTGAAATCATTTTGCCTTTATTTATCATTGGTTTTTGTCTTCTTCTGGCCCTTTCCGCCATTCTTGAGTTACTTGTTTGGAGAATTTCTTGAAAAATCTTAGCTGCCAAACACAGTGCATTTATAACATAGCCTCTGCTTCTGGTACAGTTATATTTGGGCCTGGTCTGGTGTTTCCTGTGAAGAAATATCCATCCAATATATATCAAATAACAAAAATAAAATAATGGCTTTGCTCACACTTTACTCACAGTGTTTGTTTCATTGTTTTATGCAATCAATATCAGAGTGCTGTGGTATATGCAATATCATAATTGTTTTCAAAGTCTGAGAAAAGGACAGGTCATGTTCCAGATTAAATACTTTTTTAGGTAGTGCAAAGACAGATATAAAGGGGTCAGTAAATGGATTTTGAACTGAGTTAATGGCTCATATAAATCCCAACTGGTTGTGGTGGTCCATAATGGTTGCAAAGTCTCTGCACATCAAGGTCACAAGGCATTTGGTTTTGGTAAAATGTACAGACTACCAGTAAAATATAGGGGTTTTCCTCAATTATACATGAAGATCAGAGCTGAATGAGGAAGAAAGTGAGGAGGGATTACAGGAATTTCCAAATTAAATACTTTAAAGTGGAAAATAAAGCAAAAGTTGTATAAGGTCCCAGACTGAGTTGTGCTGGAGTATCTGCATTGTGAGACAAATGATTTGTGTGTGCTGTGGAATTTTATTTTAAGAAAGATCTTTAGGGATCTGTGATGTCTGCAGCTTACTACTGTGCACTGTAAATAGTTTAGTTTAGCAGAGAAATGGTGCCAGAACAACAGCAACTTTAAAGTCTCGAGTTCCACCCTCTTCAGTGAGTTGTAACTGCCTTAGGATCTAGTTGAATTTAGTTTATCCTGTGATATATTACTAAATTTCCCAAACTCCTGGACTGTCCTGCTGGTTTTCTACTGGAGGTCCATTTCAAATTGAGGCCCTGGAATTTCTCCTGATTTATTTGAGGGACTGAGTGCAGAGCTCCTCACTAACAGCTCACCAATTTTGGCAGCACATACCAAATAAAAGGAAGAAGGAGCTCTTGTTGTGGGGAAGAAAGCTGGCAAAACTTACATGTTTCAGGAGAGAGAGAGAAAGAGACAGTGAGAGAGAAGAGGGCCAACACATCTAGACTGTCTTTTTAATTATAAACCATTAAACTTCTCAGTTCTTTTAGAGGACCTCAGAATGGAGGAATCTGAGTCAAAGTCTAAATCTGAGTTTAGATAATTTAATTGGTTGAAAAAAAATCTAATTCTAGACAAATAACTAAAAAAGTAACACTTCAATCTAACACCCATCCCTCTATGATAAAATTTATCATCACAGGAGACCAAGATGCTTATTTTTCATGTAGAGGTATGATACCAAAGCCTGCAGTTTTGCAAAATCTCTCTTATTTATCCTAGAAGAGATTTCTGTTTGCAAGGTTAACATGTTTGTGGTAATTTACTATGCAACAACATTTTTTAATGTACACAACATTACCATTGTTGGTACTTACTGTGAGATTAAAAATTTGATTTTCTTTTTTTCTTAAAAGGTGATGTGCAATGTGCTCTAGGTGAACCTGTTTGAGTATGGACATTGGATGAGATGATCACAGAGTTTCCTTCCAACCTCAGCCATACCGTGATTCTGTGTTTTACAGCTGACTTGAAATAAAATCCAGTATTTTTATTTTTCTTGAAGAAGTGTAAATTTCGTATTACATTCTGTTTTTAATGGAAAGCCAAAGTCATAATTACTGTTGAGGAAAGTGATATTAAAATTTTGTGTGCATATAAGGTGACCTAAGGTAGCATTATGGCATGCCACATACAACCAGGCACGTCATTAGGGCGAAGATTTCATCACCGCATTTAAATTTTTCCTTTCTCTTCTTTTTGTGTATTGATTGCTAACAATATCTTCATTGACAAACTGTCAGTGTAGGGATCTGATGTTTTCTTGCTCCACTTTATTCTAATAATTATGAAACAAAACATCTTTTTCTAATTCCTTTAGGGAACTGATTTTTCAGACAAAACTGTTCAAAAGAAGAAATAAAATAAAAAAAATATCTAAACTTGTTTAATTGGGAAGGGTCTCTTCATTGGTCTTGCCATTTTCTTTTTTTTTTTATTTTTTAAAACAACAACAACAACAACAAAAAAAAACACAAGAAACTTTCAACAGCAATTTTTTGATGATATGGCAATCTGATGCTTGGACAAAGGCAAAACAGAGAGAGACAAGCATTATAGAGTCAGTATCAAATATATCTTCCATATTCAGAAATAAAAGCATCTGTGTTCTGCAGTCTGTGGTGCTGAGCGTGTTTTTGTTCACATCAGGATGTTAATATTTAGAAAGTATAGTTTGGGTGTTCACATATTGTTTTGAATTCCTTGCTGAGGGAATGGTTGGGTTTTTCTTGTGAATTCCTAGTGTATGTAGAAAAAACTACAACAGAAAAGTCTGCCTAAATGCTTCCTAAATTCTTCCCATTTTGTGTGGAGGTGGGGGAGAGCACTCTTCCCCCCAGTCTTTTGAAGTAACAGCAACTGTTCATTTCTAGCATTTAACATCATAGTAAGTGTGCAATACCTATGTACTCTACATGAACTGTGTTTTAAAGTAAATGAAGTTACCCACTTTGTTCTTTAAACTTGTTTGACTCCCAGCACAACATATGTAATATCTCATAATAGACTGCAGACAGGATAATATTTCTGCCATTTGAATGACCAACAAATCTTTTAATTTATGTGTTTTACTCCATTTTTAAAAGGCTGCTTTGCCAAGTTGTTTTATTTTCTTGTTAAATATTAGGCACAGACTTTATTCCCTGAAAAGTTACCAAGAACATGCTAAAAAAAACACTTACTTTTTAGCAGGTTTATTTCAATGGTATGATATGGGAATTTGAATGATTTGCTTACTACATAAACAGAAAACAAACAAAAAACAAACAAACAAACAAAAAATCACAACGCAGCAAACCTGTTAGATTTTTTAAAGACATTTAGTAATGCTTTAGTTTAAGAGAGTCTGTATTCTGCTCTTTAGCAGCATCCTGAACTGTTGTCCTATGGCAATTTGGGCATGTCATATTTTGACTTTGACAGAGGCTGCTGTTGTGTCAATAGTCAAAATCAGATTCTGGGCCACATATCAAGCTGCAGGCTGAATCTGTTTCTTTCCTCTTGTCCATACTGCTCTGTTGTTGTAGACTTGGAACAGTACAACCAAACTCTGTCCATTTTTATGATTCAGCGTCTGCTGTGCTGAACTACGTCATCCATCTAGTGATGTGAAGGGATCAGCTAGGGCAATCTTATAATTCCGTGTGTGTGTGTCCTGCTGTCTACATAGGACACAAGGCTGTGAGATGGAAATGCAATCTGGGATGAGTCCTGCTGTGGAGAGCTTTTAGAATGATTGACTTTCATTTCTGCAGCTGGCCTGAGAAGCTGCTAGCCTAATTTTTTTTTTTTTTTGGCAGAGTGGGGTGAGTTGACCTGGACATATTTTAACATTTCAAATGAAATGAAAAAAACAAATTTTGTTTTAGCTTAAACAGCAGTTTTATTAGTATTTAATTTAATCCCTCCTTCACTCCCCTTCAAAGTAAGCAAGAAAACAAAATTTATATACATGTATATATATATTATTATTTTTTAAGTGAAAAATTCCGTTGATCTGTTAGGAAGAAACATTCAAAAAATCCAGTGAAACTGTAAATTTTTATTTTCCTTACTTGGCTAAAAACAGTAAATAATGAAAAATTAATCATGAACTTAATAAACAGGTTAAGATGGCTAGAAATAGTGAATCTTACAACCTATTGACTAGAAGATCTTTAGTATCTGAGCCTGGGTAATACTTAGAACCAGTAATGCTGGTTCTAATGCTTAGAACCAGTGATGCTTTTGAATAATTTTCAATGTCACAGAACACTGAATACTTAAATGTAATTCCTCATGTTCACAGTGGCTTCATTTACAAAATTACTTCCATGGATAAATTCTTTATCTGCACATTGTGGCCAAACTTGTTATTGTGGAACAGGTTATTGATGAAACATCGCTGTTGCTGCAGCTGTCAAATGTTGTTAATAAATTACCTCACTTAGGTTTCTTGCTCTTTTATGGGCTTGTTAAAACCTTTAAATGACAGCAGGCTGAAATATAATAAGAATAGTTGCTGCTTGTCCTGGAGTTTTTGATGGTTTCTGGCTTCATACCTATCTCTGAAAGGTCATACTGAACCTGAGATCTCAGAGAGAACACAAAAAGTGATGTAGTAAGTAATATGATATTATGATGTAATGATATCATATAATTAATAATATAATAACATATCATAGCAAGATATGAATCAAACTGGGCTTTTCATACAAGGCTCTGCTAATTTGTCTGTCGCACTGGTGTTTGAATGCCTTTGAACAGAACAGGGCGTACAGAGTAGCTCCTACTGAGACAGAGGTGAAGATATGGATCTGTAGGCATTTTACAGTGTCCATACACAGACTGTCATTGGATTTTGATAATGCCATTCCACAAAATGCAGTAGCATAGCTCAAGCATCACACTGCACTTCAAAGATTTAGCCTTTCCTTTTTAAGTTGTCACATTAAAGAAATCTTCCTCAAGATCTTATTCTGTATAGATGAAGGGGGGAGGAAACAGCAGATAACAATTTTTTATTATGAATTTGTAACTCTGGAGTATCTTGAAAATTCAAGTTTGTTGTTTTGGTGGGATTAGAGAGTAACAAAGAGTTATAAGTTTTTGCTTTATTGTGCTTTGTGGGCCTCTATTCAGTGTTAGATCCTATATGCTTTCTCACAGGCTTTCATCCAAGCATCTGTCTAGGGACAATTAGGCAAGTATTCATTTTGAGTATACATTATGAGGCAATTAAATAAGAGCTGCTCTCCTCAGAGAGGAGATGGAGTGAGATCTAGGACATTAATTACCGAGATGTCATGAGAAACTGCAGTGAAGTAAGTCATCTGGTTCCAGCTTGAACTCGCAGCCAAGCTGCAAGCTCACTGCAACTTGATACCACAGCAGAGATTCAGAGATAGCCCCTCGCTCAGCCCGGTGTGTGTGTGCTGGCTGAAACAGTGAGGGAGAATGGAGAAAGAAAAAGAAGCTGTACTCTTCTTAGCAGTTTTGAGAGATGTGGGAGCTATTCATAAGCAAATAAACCAGTTTTCATTAATCCTTCGAGAAGAATACGGAGGGGCTAACGAAACTTCCCATCATTTTAAGCATCTGTGCCGGTTACTGAGGTGGTCTAGTTAACTGTTTGACCTAAGAAGTCCCCAGATCTTGCAGTTTAACAAATTTCCAGTGGGTCAGAATGGCTGCTTGCATGTTATATGAACACTTTGTTGTTAAGTTTAGTAATATATGTAAAAGAAATTGTTTGCTTCTTAAATTAATCAAAGCTTTAGTCTTAAGTAGCAAAACTTTGAGCCAGCAGCCTGCTGCAAACCCCTCTGTCTGGCACAGATTAGTGAATGAGCCTCAATTCTCCATGGTTGCGAGGTCCAAGGCAGCAAGAGGGCGGCTGTAAAACCGATGATTAATTTCATGCTTTCCAAGCTTGTCTCATATTTTCTGCTGGCGAGAGGGATGGGACTGACTCATGATTTCAAAGACTCCTGCTGGTGAGTTGTGAGATAAGGTGGCAGGCATGATAGCCACATTAAAGCTCTCACACCTGATGAAGGGGAGGAGCAGAATGTAGAGGATGATGCTGTGGCTGGAGGCCACACCAGGATGTCCAGCAATAATATTTGAGGGGAGGTGAAGTGTGTGAGCTACAGCAACGCAACTGATGTGAAGGCCAGAGGAAAAGCTGTTATAGGGATCTGGGCAGGAATGAACACGTGCTTCTCAGCTATCTCAGAAGACCCTGTTAGCTTGGATATAGCATCCCTTTAATACCTTTACATGATTTTCAGGCTTCAGCTGGCTTGTGTCTGCCTGCCTCAGCAAGTCAACCCTTGCCTGACACCCTTCCTCTGCACTGACTTTCCCATAGGTGGTAAAGGCTTGGTCAAGAAAGATTAAATCTTCAAAAATTTCTGAAAGTGGAGGTGACAGGCAAAGGGCATGACCTGAAGAGGGTGAATTGGAGATCATACCTAGGTTATGGGCCTGAGCAATTGAATGGGAAGGTGGAGGAATCACCTATGGTGACAGAGGAATTTGAGCGTATAGAGAGGTTGGAGAGGAAAAAAATCCAAGTTAATTTTTATGGAGTTTAAGTTGGCAGCTGGATCTGCACCAGGAGATGCTGTCAGGGAGGTAAGAGAGCTGTAGCAGGCAGTAGGAACCAGGATTTTACGAAGTGAGAGTAGTGTTGTCAAAGATGCCCTTGTGAACCTCCTCAGAACAGTGAGGAGCTGTTTCAAGAGGAAGGGGGTGGGAAGCAGACCTGAAGGAGGATGCTGATGAAACATGCTTGACTTCCATGTATTTTGCTTATGATCATTAAATAACTTTTACATGCATAAGTTGTTCTGTGCACTCGATGTGTACAGAAATGGGTGATATATTTCACAAATCCAGCAGGCCAGCACCCTCCTGAAGTGCTCTGTTCCTGGTGCGGGTCCCTTTGGGCTTGCCAGCCCACTTGGTGCCATGTGCCATCAAGTCATTCCCAGGCAAATACTGAGAGAAAACCGAGTGTGGCCACAGCTTGAGCGTGAATGTACAACCAGCTGACATGGCAGCAGAACTAGCAAGCAGTACAGGGAAGAATTTAAACATCCTTTATTTAATTGTCTAGAAGCTGTTTTCTGTAAAAAAAGGCAAAAATGTCATGAGAATGGATAAATTTAACAGTCCCTGCAAGGAGCTGTCTTTCCGTGCAGCAAGAGGGCTGCATGCATTGCAGCAGGGAGGTCACTGCTAATTGGCATGTAGGAAGTGAGATCTGCTCCTTGCCTTTGCTCTGGTCACACCAGGAGGAACTTTGGGAGTCTGCAGATGCAGAGTGCAGACACTCTGCTTCAGAGCCTTCTTTCCCCCTGCACAAACCCGGCACAGTTTCTGGCCAACTCCTGAGCCCAGCTGAGTTGTGCTTTAAACCACATTTATATTTTCCCTCTGGCAAGGCAGGGACAAAGACAATCTTGGATGGAAGTCAAAGCTCCACAGAGCTGTTCTCGTTTACGTCCAGCTGTTCACTGACCACTGGGGCTCTCATGATGAGTAAAGATGACTGTGGGCAATGATGGTCTGTGGACAATTGCTTTTCTTTCTTCTCGTTACATTGGGACAGGCTGAGAGAGACACAGGATCTGCTATGGTGATTCCTAGAGACATGAATATTTCCCATAGGAAAGGATATGCTCACACAGCTGCAGCAAGCGATTTGGTGGCTCAGAGGCATGTGAAGGGACACGGTGGGAAAAGCAATGGGCTGAAGGGAAATAAATTGGGCTTAGGGGACTTGGGTGTTGTGGAACTCCACTACCTAATGTTGGCGTAAGGAGAAATTTTCTTGCATTACTCACCCAGATCTGGTTTTCAGAAACATTAGCTGTGGGCAGATGCTTACAGATGAGTCTTTACATTTTTAGGGGGTGAAAAAAAAAAAGAAAAATGAAAATCTTGCAACCTCATTGCTTAGCTTTCTCTCCTATTAGGTTTGGGCTAAAAAGCAAAGAATCTTGAAAGCCCACAAGTATTTGTATTTAGCAATTCTGTGGTTTTATCTCTGCATGAGACCAGGCTAGGATAGGGAATGCCTTGGAAACACAGATTAAAAAACCTCTTTAAATAGTGGCTCCCAACCCCCTCCCTGAAATTTCTCATGGAAATCTAATTAGAATCAGGGAAGTAATCTGACTAACACCTCTGAAACTCAGAGACACAAATACCTAGATCTGAGCTTCATTCCATTCATACAGGGTTGCTGAATATAAATCCTGGGCAAAGTTTTAGCCTGGATCCAGTCACTGTGTGTCAAAGTAATTTAAAATACATTGTGGTTATTTATTTATTTTATTTATTTATGAATTTTCCATTTAGGAAAGACAGTGGGATATATTGCAAAACATGTTTGTTTAAGTAGTCTAGAAAGTCCAGTCAGTGGACAAACTGTTTTCAAACCAAGCCTAAAACTAGTCTGCAGTCCGAACAGTTTTCAAATTAATTATGCTCTCTTTTTGCTAGCAAATGATTAGTTTTTAAAACATCCTTTTTTTGGCTTGCTGAGTAATTTTCTGAAGTTTCCATGGTGTGTTACTGCAGAACTTTTTTATTTTCAAGGGCAAACCACTGCAAAGTGCAGTAGGCGATTGTCCACATTTCCACTGGTGAGCAGCAGATAGGTATGGGCTGCATTAGGCAGCATCTGCTGTTCCAGATTTGCTCGTGTAAATTCCTGTGCTGTGGGATGCACTGTACAATGAGGCATGTTATTGGCTTGCGCATGCCATGCACTGGGCAGTGGCAGCATGAGAAAGACACGGAGGGGACAGGCAGGAACATGGTAAGGGGAGGTGTTTGGTAGGATCCCACAGTAGAAATTATTTGTTTCCTTTTGCTTCTGTGGAAGCCAGGGCAGGTACCTCCACCCCTGCTGTCTTTGTGAGGATATTTCTGGGGATGGGATGAGGAGGGTCCTGGGAAAAAAACATGTCTTCCTAAGTTCCTGGGCACGTACACGGGTTCATCATCACCTTTCCTTCCTCCTCCTGCATGGCAGAGTTGGGTGCCAGAGGAACTCTTCTGGTCAAGCTGCATCATCTGAGATCTGGGTGTCTGTGCTCCTCTAAGCTCCCTTCACACCTTGTGAAGAGGAAGAGGCACCTCCAGGAGGTGATCTATCACCTAGAGTCCTGGCTTAGGGTCTGATGAACCAGTTGTGAGAAGTACTTTCCCTGCAATCAGAGTGGTAGCAGAGGCTGCTGACTTAGACAAGCTTGTACAGTTTCAGTGGCTTATTTTGGATGGGTTGGCACTTGTCCTGAGAGCCTAGGGCTGTAGCGATGTGCAGCTTAGCATGACAGTTGCCATAGCAAATAAGAAAGCAGCAGCAGAAGACTAACCTGGAAGCAAGAAAGTAAAAGGAATCAGAATCTCTTACAATGCTTAGTAATGCCTTAAGCTGTTATTGTTTCGAGAAACAATTCTGCATACAACTCACCTTGTTCTCCTGTAGCATGCACATGAGTCATGGCAACCTGTTTTCTGAGACCTGTGCACAGCTATTACAGAATCAAAAAGCATTTTCAGACACCATCCACATTCAATGAGCATCCTCACGGGGTGTTTAAAGACCAATCTCCTCCCAGCCATGGAGTAACCACCACCATAATTAGTTAACAAGTGCAGGTCACCAGGACCTCAGTTAGGGATTACACCAAGCTGTAGATAGGCTGAACAAATAGCATTACTGACAATCTAGCTTGTTTGCTATACCCATGACATGAAAAGCTTCAGGTGTTTTCACATGAAAATCCACAGCTCAATATCACTTTTCTTTGCTCAACACCTGCATCTGTTATTTTTCTGAAACAAGAATATTGATTTTCCTTGGTTTAAGGATACCTAACTAGCAACTTCTGAAGAAGATATGTATTGGCTAGTTAGATTAAAGTGGCATTATCATGTTTTAGTGTGCCTGAATTTTTGTGTGTGAAATTTCACAACCTTTTATACCAGATGTAATAAAAATATTTTAACTTGCCTTATTCTGAGTATTGTCCTGTATTTTTATTTTTATTTTTTAGAACGGAATGTTCTTTAAAACGTTGAAGTTACTGACCTACTGACCTAGAAATACTGAGAGATATAGTGCATTTGATGATATGCCTTGATATAAGGAGTTTTTTAAGTGTCTTATAAACAGGGCCTGCTGCAGTGTCATGATGCCAAACATTGTAATTCAGTGGAAATTACAAACTGAGCAAGACTTTTCATGAACAAGGTAAACATAAACTGGATACACGAGAGAAGATGGAAGATTTAGTAGAATTCCTCATTCTCTGTGGAAAACAACAATGCAAACAGAATTTTGCTACCAGACAGACCCAAGAACTGGTAATAGAAGTGAATGGCACAACATCAGCCTTGACTAATCTTGTTTAAGGGATCTGAGACTGAGGAAAAAAGTAAAAAGTAAAAACAAAAATACAAAAAGAAGTCTAATAAAAGTGTCCAGGGGGTTTGAAACCCAGCACAAACTTGCTGATGCAAGGGAAAATGTGAATTAATTTCAGCATGTGTCTGTAAAGACAAACACTCAAAGGACCTGAACAACACAAAATTTAATTTACAGAGCCAGTGTGAGGAGTAATTAACAATCTTAAATGAAAAATAGAAGTTGAAGAGACTTAGAAAATTGGCAACTAAATGTCTTAATGCTTTAAATCAAAGCCTCATTCATTAACAGCCAAAAAATGTCATCCTATAATACTTTGTTAACATAACAGGAAATTTTTGCTACTTCGAATGCTCAACTGCCTGTACAGGATACAATGTAAATAGCTTAATATAAATGCTTATATTTTATTTCAGAAAAATGTAGACTTTTACTTTTTGCAAAGGAGATCTAACCTCCTGCCCCAAAACATTGATGTTTACCATGGAATAGGAATACCAAGCTTTGACTCTCTTCACTAGACTTTATTGACACTGTGACATTGAGGCTGTCTTCTGTTCTACTACAGAAGGCAGAAGTTAATAAAGTCATTAAAGAAAACACAGAATTTTATCCAAGCACAAATGATGTCATAATTAATTACTTTTCTTCATGAAAAAAGGAACTGGAGCTGGCCTTTTGTTTAATCTCTTGGGTTGAAAGGATAGCGTTATCTTTGCACCTATCTCTGTTATTTATTTATGTGAGGTCACAGAACAGTGAAACAGTGAATAGACTGTCTGTACATATCTCTATTAGCCAGTTTCAATATAATTATATCTATTTTCTTGTTTTGATTTGTGCAACTGTAGTGGCAAGAGGTCCTCTTCCTAGGCAAGAACGCTATTGAGTTGGGTGCTTTCCAGACTAAGAATGAAAAGATGATCCCTCCCTCCAAAAGCTTACAGCAAGTAAACAATGGGCCTGTATTATTTGGCAGGAATCACAGTAATCACAGCATTTCAGCAACTACACTCATATCAAGTGACTTCTATGTCACTTCCTTAGGAGGACAGAATGATTGTGAGGTATTAGCAATTTATCTGTCTCCTGTGAGAGTTGTGCACAATCTGGCTCTTTTTGAAAGCTCAGAATATGACTTTTGCTATTCTGAAGTTAAAACCAATTCCTAGGTTAAGTGAAATTCCTATCTCAGGGAAAAATGAAAAAAAAAAAAAAAGTGAGAGTTGATTTGGGTTCTCTATAACACTAAAAACTGTTCCCTAATGTTAAAAAACTGTTCTTATTTTCAAGTCTAGCCAGTTCTACCTGGAGAAGAAACCAAGCACACATACACTTTCCCTCTCACTTTTAGTCTCCTAATCTGATTTACATGATCAGAATTAAAACAAAACAAAACAAAAGCATTAAAGATAAAATTACCAGTGGAAAAATAGTATTTAAAATAATTGTGTCTATCCAAAGGCTCTGTTGAAGAGTAAATATGGCTGGTGATATGACAAAACCTTTGTAGATCTAAAAAGAATGAGCACATATTTCATTAATCCAAAGAAGCTCTAAAAATATGACAATAATAGACCATTTTTAGTTCATAAACCTCTGCCATTGGCCTGAAATACTAACATTCCCATACCTGACTTTAGTCACTTAAATTATTACCCAGTGAAGACATAAACTGGGCTACCCACACTGCCAAGCAGCACAAGCCTTTGCTCTTTCAGCAAAATGGGGTAATTTGTAACTGCACAAACTGGCAGATGGGAAATTTGGAGCACTCTCCTTGTCTCAAACAAAGGCTAAACAACACAGGTTCACAAGTACTGGAGCAGTAAGTCAACTTTTTTTTTTTTTTTTTTTTTTTTTTTTTTTTTTTTAAAGGGGCTACTGTATTTCAGGTTTCTCTTGTTGGGTACCAATAAGTTTTCAGGAAACAAGATAGGAAGGGGTATTCCCATACTTATTTTCAGCTGACCAAATATGTGATCTTGTTTTGAGTAGTAATCAGGCTATACTGTATGAGTCGTTCTGTGCTCAAACAGGGCAGACTAAAACAAAGTTATGCAATAACATCTGTTCTCAGGTGGAAAATGATTGGCTTTGTTACAGAGGCTACATATAACTGAGGCATCTTTCCTTCCCCAAGTCCCAACAATAAGAATTAATTTTAATTTTAATTTTTTCCAATAGCAGCTCCAAATCTTTGAGCACAAATCTTATTGGGGTAAAAGAAAAAGAGCTGACGAGTGTGTAATACTTTAAAGCTTTGGAACTGTCTTCCAAATATCTCTCCTCATCCAAAAGCAGTTTGACTGAAGTGAAGCCTTGTGGTCTGGTCTCACTTGCTTGAAAACTCCTTTGTTTTTCTGGGATGTAAATGTGAACTCTTGGGAGAAAACTGTATCTGAAGAAGCTGAAACAATCAATGGGATGTTGGAAACTACTGTTTTGTATTTCAAGCTACATAAAAGCTATTAGGACTGTGTTTAAGTGGGTCCTCTTCTTGAACAATTCTATATATCAAAACTAGGGAATTAAATCTACATGCATTTAGCTGTAAAACTGTAAAAACATCTTATATTTTGTCCTTCAGCAACTGTGTTTACTTGGGCATTTCCTTTTGTGACTTATGAAACTGAAGCTCCTTCAAAGAAACAGAAATCTACACAGTTCCCAAATGTGCTTACAAGTTGGCTGAATGCTATCAATAAGTTAACAGTGCAGACTTATCTAAACCCTTATTTTTAACCAAGTTATATAAAGTGGTGAATTAAATGACTATATAACAATTTGAGAGTTGGTTTCCTCTGGGCTTTGTTAATTCTCTTGAATGAATATGTTTAAAAATAATTTATGAAAATGTGGTACAGTTGAAAAAATATTCACCCAGTTCTGTTCTCAAGTATTTTGCAGCTATTTTAGTTGACAGTGTACAGCAAATTGGTATTACTCTGTCCTGTTTCTCTAAAATGCTCAGTGAGTTCAAATGACTCTCAAATCTACTGAGACAGTTGAATTATTGCAAAAATCTGTCTAGGGCTGTAGACATGTGTTCATTTGACTCCCCCTCCATCCTACTGAAAAATAAACTACTGTTCTTCATGGCTTATTTTGTCTCTGTCAAGGAAACTTTCTGCTCTCATCTCAGGAGAATTGTACAATAGCAATCTGATCCTGACCTTTCTACCTCCTCCTTGAATAACAGATGAAAATTGGACAGTGAAAAGTGGTGTATGCTCCATAACTTGTATCCCAGACACAATCTAATGACGCTCTTCTTCTAGTAAAAACAATAGTTGCAGCAAAGGTTAAAGTAAACAGGTTTAGCTAATTACCTCTTCATCAAATCCTGTTATAATTTACTGTTGTCCTCCAAAACTCTGTGCCTACTAAACCACTGACATTGGTTGGATTAGCTTATCTCTGATAAACGTAGTGTGATTAATTTCCCCCACAGTACAGCAGCACGTAAACATCAAACAGGAATAAAATATGACCAAATAAACTCAAGTCACACACTATCACTGCAGAAGTCTCCAAGGCACTCATGTACCAGGCACTGAAATTGAATCCTGTTTTACAGAAGGTGACGGTGGGGTAGTAATCGTTTTTATGTATTTATTTATTTTTTGTCCCAGAAACAAGGAAAAAAAACATCAATAATGAAATGCACTGATACATTCATACTGACAAAATCAGATCTGTGCATGCAAATCCTTGCTCTAAACAGTAAACCAAGTGTATACATGTGAACAACATCATGCATTTGTAATACTACATTTTGAAAACGTGTTTCTGACTCCTTGATGTCTTTTAGAATATGAAATAATCTGTTTTTAAAGTAAGTGAGAGAGCTCAATTATAAATCCATTTGAAAGTTTTATATGAGATCCAAAACTACACACACTCCTTGAGTTTATAGTTTGTTTTCAAGCTCAGACTCATTCAATTAAAACACTTGCTACATTTTGAGCAAACTTGAAACTAATTTCTGAAGAAGTTGGTCTGAGGTATAGTTCTGTATCAAAATAATAAGGAAGTCAGACTTATCCCAAGCTTTCTTCGGAGCCCTGTGAAATGCACCCATTTCAATTCAGTTGCAGGTGTGTTTTTTTTTTTTTAAACTTTGTATGAGTCCAAAATCTGAAGCAGACAGTAAAAAATGTCTGCATAAAGACATGGTTATGGTTACAAACAACATCGCTTTATACAGCTGTCTGATGCAATGCACTGATGTTCAATGGGACAGTATCTATTTTCTTGATCTGAAAAATCTAAAATACAAATCTATACAAATCTATCCTTGTTTTAACATTAACTTCAGTGTTACTTACTTACTCCAAAGCAGTAGGTTTTCTGTACTATAACAATACCCAAACACTGGAGTAGCTTTAACACTGGATGTCCTTTTCTACGCTCCTGAAGAGCTGCTGTTGCACTGAACCCAATATGTTCATTGAGCAATGAACATATTGCTCACTATGATTTCATAGTTCAAAAGCTAGGGCAAATAAGTTCTCAGATCTCAGCACTAAACTACATTTAGTATATTGGGCAGCCCTATCACCAGGACATCCAAGGAGGAATGATTCTAAATGTAGAGCAGCAGATTCATGCTTCACGTCTGCTATTCTGAATAGTGTTTTTCAGTCTGTGACCTACAGACTTTGTGGTTCAATGTCCAAAGGCACCTGTGAAAGGCAACTGAGAGAACCAAACTAGGCACAACAGGTTTGAATTTACCAAACAAGGTTATACAGCTCTGCTGATTACTGCTCTACAAATGAAAAGGACTGAACGTGCCAGCTTGTCAACACAGATCAATGGTCAACATGTCAAAGTATGCAAAGTTTAAATGGAAAGCCCTGGATGTAAAAGCAGTACTAAAATGGCTACAGTAGAAAATTTCTTTGAAGCTGAGCCACGTCCTTTCACAGATATGAATAAGTCCCTTCACTGGGGATTGCATTATGGTGCCATGCACACTATAAACAAAAGATGGGCCAAACCTTAGGACCCTTCAAGCCTTCCCTCTGTTGGACAGATACCCAGCTGCCATGGCACTTTGATTTGCTCTCTTTAACACATATATTTTTGTTAGCTCTTCTGCTGTATCTTGTGAAAAAGGAACCTTGAGCTCAAGGCTGTATCCAGTGGTTGGGTTTCTCTCAAGCCACTGGAGTTCCAGATGGTAAGAATGTAGGCATACGGGCCAAATTAATTCCATCATCATCAAATGGAAACAAAGTGCCTGAAACAAAGTGACTGGGAGCTCAAGGAAATCTGCAGCTGAGAATCTGATTGGGAACAGTCAAGAATTCAATAGCATTAAAGGTGAACTAGGAGGTATTTTTTGAGCTTGGGGTGCACTCTGGCGATTGTACAGTCTTTCATGCTTTTTGCATCCTTGTCTCAGATATGTTGTTGGGTGATGCACATGATGAAACAAGAAGGATTATTCTGAAAAGTGAGTTTTCTTTCCTTTGATTCATTTTGTGTGTGTGATGCAATTACCACACGTTTTAGAAAGCATTTTTAAACCCTGGACCAGCACAGGAAAGCTTTGTGTTTCTGACAGCTATGGAATTGCCTGCTCAGAAGATGGGTCAAGGTTCAACCTACTAAACTTCTGGTATCTCAAGATGCCATATGAGGCTTTATGAATTGCTAGCCCATGAACACAAATGTGATTACTGTTTTTACTTCCTTTTATAGAAATAGACAAAGCATGAAGTAAATTCTTGCACACATCCAGGGAAACATTTTATTCCCTAAGGGGCTGATATCTTTCTGGTTGGATAGAAAAAACCTTCAGATCATCAGACAGGAGGACTATATGTGCTATGTGGTCATTATGTCTTAGTATACCACTGTTATTTAAGACTCCCATTTGGTGGAAAGTCCAGGAAGATGGGGAAGAGCATAACCTAGCTAGCTTTTGGGTGAAAACAGCTGTGAGCTTTTAGTACTATTGTAATCTTGTACCTTAAATTCATGACCCCTTAAATCTGGTGTCATGTGAACCCTGATTACTCACCCTCTGAGGGAAAAGGAGCCTATCTGGTAAGCTCTTATATTTCCAAACTGCCCCACATCTCTGTGGCTTTAAGCCACAAAAGAAACAATAAGATATTCCATAAGATATTGCTCAGTGGCTCTTGCAAATGGCTTGGAATAGGACTTATTCAGCAGCTTTGTACAAAACTCAATCTCTTGTTTTTACAGTGTCTGTGGATTGAAACACTAAACGTAATCATTCTGACTAAAATCTATGCCTCTCCACAATGCTGTTTAATATCAGATATGATGCTTTTTGGTCGTCTGTTGTGGATTGCTGGTTAGCTCTGTTGTGCCGTAAAAGGGGTCTGGAACTTTAAAACAGTTCATGTTTCAAGAATGCATTTATCTAGTCTTCTCCTGGCCAAACTACCTCGCACAGCCCAGCTAACTGGGGGCTACAAAGCCCTGAGTATGCTGCTGCTGTGTTTGGGGTCCTCCTGTCCTCATGAGAACTATAGTTAAACTCTCATTTATTTTAGCTTCTCTCCACAGATCCTTACACAACAGTTAGGCCATAATTTAGCCAGGCTGATCTCAGTCAAGGGCTACCACTAGAACTTTGCCTCCTGCCATATGTTCCCTCTTTTGGACAACGTGTAAATGAAATGTTATGGAAAGAGTTACTCAGCCCATATAAGACGTGTATTGTTATATAATTGTTATATATTGTTATATATAACTGAATTGTTATGTATTGTTATATATATTGTTATATATAACTGAAGAGTTAATTATTCCGGCAGACTCCAGAATGCAGGACAGGATCTAACTTTTCATGTCTGTCCTTGAGACTTGTGTGCCTGAACGAGTCATCCCAGACCTCCAGATGGAAAATGGGGAGAGATGCTTTCAGGTTGCTAAAGAGATAAAACCTTACTATGTTCCCAGGGGACAGTGAGATGCACACTTGCAGGTGAGATGATAGAGATCTGAGGCGACCCATGCCATCTGAACATACTTTAGGTCTGCACTGGATTGAGGAACCACATCGTGGAGTTACTGGCCTTTAAACTTAAGAACTTTAATTGAAAATCTGCTAGTTAATTAGGATCAAGCTAATGGACTTTCAAAACAGTTCCTTTGTGGCAGAATCAACTCCATTACACAATACTGAGTTTCTTTAAAACTGACAATTTTTGAAAGATATTAAGAGAGCAACTATAGCAAGTTATTTGCCTTAAATTCTGGAATCCTATTGTGCTAAGAAGAAGTTATGTATGTATGTATGTATGTATGTATTTATTTATTTTTCTTCATTACCACATATTAAGAAACCCTTTCTGTGCAGAGCAAGCAGTTTTACCTTGAGGGTTTTAAAACCTTATTTACAACACTTGGAAAGATTGACAGCTAGCTATGAAACCTTGATGAATTTGGAGATATTAATAAATGTAATCTGCACAATGAGGGCTGTGTCAATCCAAAATATGAAACATTTCCAATGACACTAGCTCTGAAGAGTCTTTTACTTTTGAAAGACAGTTGAATTCTGCTTTTGGCATCTGTACTGAAGAGCACACTTTCACTAGAATTTATGACTCCCATTTTTGTTGTGAGGGAATTTTATACAAAGCTTTCATGAAGAGTTGAGAGAAAATGTCTCAGCCTTAGTCAATGTGACACTGGTCTCAGTTGCTTATTTGTCACCACCCACTGGTTTAGTGCTATGTAATGGTCAATGCACAGAGAGAATAACATGGGCATTTTCACTGTTCTTCCAAGTTACTACCCTATCATCACTAAAGGATAATACTCTGAACTCAACTCAAGCTACTACTCAAGTTTGCACTCATTATGGGTGATGCTCAGCATCTAGAGTCAAAGCATGACAAAAAGTGAAAAAGACATTTATTTGGGCCAAAGAATGTTTCTCATTTATGCCAGGTGGAAACCTCAGCACAGCAGGACGGTAGTTTCTGTCCTTAGTGCACATTTGTTGGGCTGGACCTCCAGTGCAAGCAGGAAGGAAAAGGAGCATAAGAATCAGGCTGGTGTGGAGGTGTCCCTGCCTGCTCAGTACTGTGGGATATGTAGGAGACCTTCTGCTTCAGACACAAGGTTTGAGGACCTTGGTTTTTGAACTCAGAGCTATTCCAGAGGTTACCAATCATATTTATGTTCATGTGCAGGTCTGACCCCATGTCCTTAAACTGTTGTCCTGTCCTCAGCATTCTCCCAGAGCGGAGGCTCCTCTCTGCACAGTGGCCTTGGTGGGTGTCCCCGTCCTGGTTTCAGCTATGTTAGAATTAGTTTTCCTCCTAGTAGCTGGTATAGTGCTGTGTTTTGGATTTAGGATGAGAATAATGCTGATAACACACTGATGTTTTGTTGTTGCTGAGTACTGCTTACACTAAGTCAAGGCCTTTCCAGCTTCATGTGTTGCCCCACCAGCAAGGAGTCTGGGGGTGCACAAGGATCTGGGAGGGGATACAGCCAGGTGAGCTGACCTCAACTGGCCAAAGGGATGTCCTGTACCATGTGGTGTCATGTGGAACAACAAAAGTGGGGGGGATGGTGGTGGCATAGTGTTTCTGCTGCTGGGGACTGGTTGGCTATCAGGCAGCAAGTGGTGAGCAATTGCACTCTGCATCACTTACTTTGTATATGATTTTTTTTTTTTAAAGAGTTATTTTATTATTATTATTTATTTTTGCTTCTTTTTCTGTCCTATTAAACTGTCTTTATCTCAACCCACAGGTTTTCATCTATGTATTTTGATACTCTCCCCTGTGCCACTGATGGAAAGGTGGGGGGTGGGCAAAGGGCTGGGTGGTGCTGAGCTGCCTGCCATGCTAAACCACAGCCGATCCCTTCTCTCTGACAGCTCCCTGCCCATGATACATACAGGCATCAGATCCAGACCTTATAGAAGGTCCTTGTAGGTCCTTGTAGAAGCAAGCTGCTGCAATGCTGAGTCTAATCCTGCTTTGTGAATCCAACCCTTTTGTGAATGCCAGCTGTGCTTGGAAATTTGACTTAGGATATTAAAACCACTGTGTAGATCCAGCCCTCGGGCACCTTTGAAAATTCCTCCATAGGAAATGTTTTTTTTTTTCACCATAAGTGTGAAATAGAGTATAACTCTTACTGTTTTTAGTGCAACTAAGATCATGTAGCACTTTTTATAGACTGCCAAAGGGCCTAAATATGGTCAGTAAACCAGAAGGTGTTTTAAGGGGAGTAGACAGAAGGAGGTTACGTCTGCATGGGCTCATTGCCATCTGTATTTAAAGCATGAGGGGGTTGTGATGTCTTTGGGGAGGAATGTAGCTACTTGCACTTTATTTTATTCTTGTAATTTGGCTGCCATGTCCCTGGAGCTGGGGAGAGATGATTCTTTTTCTTTTTCTTGCTTCTGAACTTCCAGGTAAACAAATAATTTAACCTTGTACACTGGCTCACTGTGCATAAATTTAACTCATTGAATAGCTTGGCCTTTTAATGATTACTTGTATTTCCAATTCATTATTTTAAGCAGACTGGGCTTTCAGCCCTCAGTTTGCCTTGGAAAAACACATATTAGCATGTTAAGGTTTGCACATGAGTTTTCAGGTAAAATTGACTGTAAGACACTGAACAGCATAGGCTCAAAAATAAAAATAAAACAATTGAACCCTGTAGCTGTATAGATGTATGTTTTGATGTAGTGAAGGACTCTTGCAGCTAGTCTACTGTGATGTGCCTTTTAGAGCCTCAGACAAATTTTGTGGGTCTTGTGGAGACAATTGCTTTTGTTTTGTGAAGGAAAAGTATGTAATAATATATTTGTTTTAGCAAAAAGTATCCTGTGAACTAGGCTCCTGGGGAACTGAAATCTTACCATACAGACTCCAGGCTGCAACTCTTGGAAGTTTGGGATGGTTTGTAGTCTACAAATGCACTGACAAATGTGTGATTTAATGTGGAGAAACACTAGCACAATGATCCTTTCACAGACCTCTTAAAACATTATTGTTTCCTGTCTTCTAGCAGTCACTTCTGGAAATTTGAATGTAACACTGAACCCTTCACTGGTTTTAATGTGATCTTCACGTTACTGCTCCCTATTGGAAAAAGATGTACAGGTGTTAATCTACTTATGTATTTCAGCTGTGTTATTGTTTTAAAGAGGTCTATGAGAAAATGTTCTCCATGTTTCACATTGAACAACTCTCATTTCCTTTTGTTATCAGCAAGCTTTGTGAGTACATCCAAAGAACCTATGTAAACTCAATTTACTTCTAAGGAATCAGTTCTTGTACTTTATTCTGGATTTATTCTATGGTTTTGGGGAAAGTGGGATCAAAAACATAAACTATGAGTTTTGGTTTGAGTTAGACTGATGTCTTCTGGGAGGGGCTTCCAGATGGTGGTGGTAAGTACATGGCAAACTTTCTTTTTGTGCTCACACAGTACCTTGTATTTATACAACATATAACTGTGGACTCAGTTGCATCCCAGTTGTAATCCTTGGTTATTCATCTCCTTACATGATATAGTTGATAAAGGTCTCCTTTTACTAGCCACTTATAACGGCATCTGTTTACACAAGCTGAAGAGCTGGCCTTGTGGTTTTTAACTAAAATGATAATTTCAACAGGCATGTGTCTTGCAATCTTAGGGCTGCATGCTATGTTTGTTGTTGTTTTCCCCACCTTTCTATTCTGCTTAAAAATGATTTAGTTGTTTAGGGGAGTGACGTTGTGATGACCAATGAAAATACTTGAAAAGTGAAATTCTCAAAGCAAACAAACTCCATTCAGGGGGAAATAAACAAACAAACAAACAAAAAACAACTAAGAAAATAGGTGCTGCTGGTAGATCTATCATTGCAACTTTTACCATCCTTCCTTTCAGCAGAAAAATTTATTTCCACACAACCTTCTTGATCAGCTTTGTGGTTCTGCAGCAGCCCTACCTATGAGCAGCTGCTCCCAGTGGTTGTCAGTGCACACCGCAGGAATTAACATACTTGAGATTGTATCAAACATACACTTTAGTTGCAGAAAGAGTTGTCCATGGGCTGAACAGCTCAGATAAGTGATATCAGTGCACAAACACGCACTTTAGAGTCTTACAGACTGCTTGTAGCCTAATGGCAGGCTTTGGCAGAATGGGATTCATCTGTGCAGAGGTAGAAGGTGGCAGGGACTGATGGAGCACAGCAGCCTGTTTGGCACCTTTATACCAGGACTTTCAAACTTCGTCTTCTTTGAAGGTGCACAAACATAAGCACCTTGTCTGTGATGCCTGACAGACAAGGGTGTTTTTTTTTTTTTTTTTTTTTTTTTTTTTTTATGTGCAAGGGCAGTTACTTCATGAACTGATTGCTTACTGAGTGTGTTTTTGCCCACCAGCTTGCTTCCTTGCTTGCTTCACGTCTACCATCTGCAATTCTGCAGCCCCTCTTTTTCTAACATCTGTTTGATTTGCCAGGAACTGGATAGATAAATGAGGTGTGACTGCTGCTGAACACTTTGGTGCTAAGAAGCTTGTCAATGAGGTCATGCTGTGGTTTTGAGGTCCTGACAGTCCAAGCCCTGGTTATCAGGATCTGGACTTTCTAGGTTTGTAGTTTGATTTTAGCATATCATATTGGCACTAATATCCCTTGATTTATCTCTGTAGATGGCACGTCTACATGTGAAATGCTTTCCTTTGAAGTACAAAAGGTGCTGGTGACCTTAAGGGTAGAGAAGTATTAAGCGGAACAAGATGTACGATTCTTTAGATGTTTTGATGTAAGTTTTTATATTTGTATTACTTTCTGCTGACTCAAGAGAGTTACCTCAAAACAATCATCCCTTTCAAAAACATAAAATAAAACTCAATTCCTTTCATTCCTTCAAGATCTTTGACTGTCTTATCAGGAAAATGAAGTAGAGTGGAGCCAGACCTAATACAGGGTTCATCAATAATGAATTGTGACTTTGAAGTTCGTGTTTGATGAAAAACCAGGAAATTTCTATTTAAATTGCTTTAACAAATGTTTTCCTTTAACTTTTAAATTCAGGGAGAGGATCTAACAGCAGAGAGATCAAAACAACTGTTTCCGAAATGTAGAAGTTCATGTCTTTGTCACTGGCAGCTGAAAAGGGTTTATTTTCCATGCACAGTCCACATACACTCATGTTAATTAAAAGTGGGTGTTAATCGGAGCCTCAGCTAAGGCATTAACAGCTTTTAGCAACATCAGATGGTACTAGATGTAAGAGAAGCAGAAAGGGGAAGACCCTCCAGCCTTGCATGTGCTTCCAGCATTCCTTAGACCACACTGCAGTGGAAGGAGGCGGTGCTGCCGTCTGGCAATTTCTGGCAGCTTCCTCCAACTCCTTACCAGTAAAATTGTCCAGGTAGCCACACAGCAGGGCTAGTTCTGGCTTGAAAATATTCATGACTGTGCCACCATCCCACCTCTCACCTGGTTCCTCTTCCCAGATTGGCTTGCTATATCTTAGAGGGGTGGTGTGGGGGCAGTGAGGACCCACAAGGGATGAGGGAGAGGGCAGGGCTGCCTCCTTCTGCAGGAAGTTTGTGTGAATGATGGATGTTCAAGAGGGATGCACATGCCCCTGTGTTTTAAGTGAGGATTTTTAATGCAGGATATATTATATATGTTGTGTGTGTGTATATATATATATATATATATATATATATATATATATGGTATAAACTTCACAGTGCAAAGGTCTCCTCTTTTATCAAAGCACATAAAAATGACTGCTGTAACATTGTAGTTGTCCTGGTAGATATTTACTAAATATGTAAAATCTGCTATGCCAAGCTGCCTCTTTGTGCATGTCGAAATTTAAATAAATGAGCAAACAGTATCATGTATCCATTTTACTTGATGGTTTATTGAGTGGGAGCTCTTTACACATCTAATATCACTGTACCTGGGCACAGGAGGAACAATACAACTATTTTCTGCCAAATAAAATGCAGTTATCTTTTAATTGTTACAAATAGTTCTCGGTTACGACTGTGAAACACAGGAGGTAGTTAATCTTTTGTCATATTCTGCACAAATAAAGATGAAGTTGAAAGTGTTTCCAGTATTGAATTACTTGTTCTTTTATCCCATGTTAAAAATGCTAATTAGTATCTGTATTTTCAAAGCCTTATCTGATTACATTACCCTGACAAAAGAACAGCCAAAATTCATGGTTAGATTTCAAGATAAATCTTAAACAGTGTTTTTTTTTTTTTTTTTTTCTATCTCCTCTGCCTTTTGGCTGATTTTCATTAATTCATTATAAGGTTCATATTAGCCCATGAGTTATTTCAACACAGTATTCAGCATTCATATGGAAATTTGAGCTTGATATCATCCTCTGTTTTTTAAAATCTGACTTCAGATCTGCCTATTGCCCAAGGAAAGCAGGAGAATACAAATAATATTCTTAGATTCAAGAAAACAAATAGACAGAGAAGTACAAAAAAAGTCAGTTTGGAGAGTATCTTCCTGCAAGGAGGAATAGTATGATAGCAAAAAATTCTAGTCAGCTGAATATGAGCCAGCAGTGTGCTCAGGTGGCCAAGAAGGCCAATGGCATCCTGGCCATAAGAGGCAGTGTGGCCAGCAGGGCTAGGAAAGTGATTGTCCCCCTGTACTTGGCTCTGGTGAGGCCGCACCTCGAGTCCTGTGTTCAGTTTTGGGCCCCTCGCTACAAGAAGGACATCGAGGTGCTCAAGAGAGTCCAGAGAAGGGCGACGAAGCTGGTGAGGGGCCTGGAGAACAAGTCCTGTGAGGAGCAGCTGAGGGAGCTGGGCTTGTTCAGCCTGAAGAAAAGGAGGTTCAGGGGTGACCTTATCGCTCTCTACAGGTACCTTAAAGGAGGCTGTAGCGAGGTGGGGGTTGGTCTGTTCTCCCACGTGCCTGGTGACAGGATGAGGGGGAACGGGCTTAAGTTGTGCTAGGGGTGTTTTAAGTTGAATATTAGGAAGAACTTCTTTACTGAGAGGGTTGTGAGGTATTGGAATGGACTGCCCAGGGAAGTGGTGGAGTCACCATTCCTGGAGGTCTTTAAAAGATGTTTAGATGTTGAACTTAGTGATATGGTTTAGTGGAGGACTTGTTAGTGTTAGGTCAGAGGTTGGACTCTATGATCTTGAGGTCTCTTCCAACCTAGATAATTCTGTGATCCTGTGATTCTGTGAAAAAGGAATAACAGTTTGGGGGAGCTATACTTAATTAAAAAAGAGATTCATATACAGAAACATTCTCATAGACAGAACCAGTCAAGAACAAATACCTCTCAAAACAGCAGCCTTAATACTTTCTGTGGGTTATGTGGACTATAAAAAGACAGAAAAGCCAGTAGTTTTTTCAGTGTCTTCAAAGCTGTTATCAACGTAAGGATGAAAGATTCAATTCAAATTCATATGCCTGGATCAGAAACTCAGCTTGTATTCCAGCAAGGGTGTATTCCTGGCCCTCTTAACTGTGGAAAAATGGTTGTATGTCCAAGACTACAACGATAAGAAACTGATGATTTTTTAGAAGTATCTTGGAATTTCACCCAATTTCTTATGCTCTGTGGTCCCAAGTCATGATTTTTAAATGCCTAAGTTTGGTGCCAGGGAAATAATACATATATATAAAGCACATACATTTTTTTTTTTTTTTCAAGTGAAGCTTCTCTTGACTGTATTTGTGGAGGGAAGCAGCATCATTTGGAAAGCACATTGTGGTCTTTCATTGCTGGCCAGGACCATTACAATACCTGAGAAAATCAGAGGGCTCTGTTGTGCCTTCTGAGGCACAACCCTCCCAACAGACACAAGCTCCTACAGGAAGAGTAACCAGAAGCATGCAGCTGCCATGTGTGTTGCACTTCCCTTAGGATAAATCTTAATGGGAAAACTGTTGCCTTTTTACAACATGGGAGAGGGTGCTAAGCACTTTTTTGTAGATGTGATGTGGCTTCTTGGTGACTTTGTGACCCACAAAGAGCAAGGTCCTACACTTGGAGAGGAACAACCCCATGCACCAGAACATGCTGGGGGTCACCCAGATGTAAAGCAGCTCTGGAGAAAGGGATCTAGAAGTCCTGGTAAATATCAAGTTTATCATGAGTCAGCTGTAGTACCCTTGCTGCTATTCTAGGCTACATTAGGCAAAGTATCACCAGCAGATCAAGGGAGGTGATCCTTCCCTTCTCTTCAGCATTGGTGAGGCCACACATGGAGAGGCTGAGAGACCTGTGACTATGAAGCCTGGAGAAGAGGAGGCTCAGGAGGATATTACCAATGTGCATAAATGCCTGAAAACACCATAAATACCAGATGACTTCCAGAGGTTCCTTCCAATCTCAACCAATCTGTGATTAAGTGGCAGCCTGTGATCCAGCAGATCTCTTTTCTGCAGGAGAGTTTGCGTTTCAGTCAAGAGCATGGACAGACAAGTGTTTTGTCTGATCTCCATTGCAGGTCCCCCAAAAAACGAACAGACATTTTCTCCAGAGGAAATATGATGCAGGATTAACTCACTTTCATTTGAAGTGAAGAAAATGGAGTGAAGGGACAGTCTACATAGAGAGGACTGATCTGGAATTAATTCCGATCTGAATCTGTCTCCCAGGTTATGTTTGCTTTGCTGTATGGCATGATTTAATTCACTCCAAAAGGCAAAGACAAGCTACAAATCAAATGTAAATGGTGTATGGATTTATAAATCCAAAAGCTCATCATTAAACAGGAATTTCAGAAATAGAAATTGGAATTCACCCAGAGGTGGTGATAACTGTTTTGACATGGAGGTCTCACGCCTAACTCAGTAGAAGACAGAAAGTCAGAAATAGGCCCTAAGCAATGCCTTGAATCAATTCATATTGCTAGATGATTGCCTTTTCAGCTAGTTAGGATTTTTTTGTCTTGGTCATCCTGCAAAGTGGCTGCAAATCTCTGGTGTTCAGAAGTACACAGTGGTACATGTATGTAGCTCTCTAAAGGAAGAGAGTAGGTGTTTCTATGGGGAAAAATGCATGGGGTGGAGAAACATCCCAAGGCAGTAAACAGTAAGACAGCAATGGGATATCAGTGTCAGATCTGGGAAAGAAATTTGTAGGTAAGGGGTTAGGCTCTCCTCAGGCTTGTTGGCTCTTTGTAGTATTTTGCACAGCTGTGTTAGTGACCAGCAAGGACTTTGCACCTCTCCAGGAGGGCCAACAACACAAGCTGTGCATGTGCAAACAGAGGGGGTGAGGGGCTGTTACATGTATTTGCCACATGCACATAATCCTTCCTCAAGAGGGACCAAGTCCTGACTATTACTTACACTCAAGACGATGTTTATAGGAAGGATGAAACCCTTATTCTTCTGCTGCTCAGACACAATGGCAATACCGAATTATATATTATGTCTAATACATGTTATAGCTCAAGTACTATATCTTGGTTGCTGTAAACGGAAGAGTGACTGAGAAAATTGATGTTTCCTATGGAAGAGCTGCAACAACTTAAGTACTCAGGAAACCTAAATCTCATCTACTGAAGGCTCATTTATCAAGCTTGCTGTCTGTAATGAAAAATATGACAAATCCTTTCCCACAGGAAAACTCTTAAACACAGGGTTACACACAGCTCCTGCCTCCTGGTATTTTTCTCCATGTCTTCTTGTGACAGAAGAAGGGGATTCCTCTGGCCAGCAGTAGACGTGTACAAGTACAGACATGGTGGGGCTGAGGTTCATTTCTCTAAAACAGATCAAAAAAATGGCATGTTACAAGAACTAATTTCTCCCTGTGGATGAGGAAGAAAGTTCAGGTGGCAAGGTCAGGTGTAGATTTTTTTTTTTTTTTTTTCTGGTGATGACTGAAGAGGGTTGAATCCTCCCTGTTGACCCTGCTCCCAGCTACAGGCAGTTCTTCCTTCACTGGTGTGGTTGTGTTGGGCAAAGGCAGTGCTGTTCTGCTGCCGGGACTGCCCTCCTCTCCTCATGAATAGCCCCTGAAACCATTTCAGTCTAAATACATTTGGAAAAAATATATTCCAAACTAAACTATATCATATCATATCATATCATATCATATCATATCATATCATATCATATCATATCATATCATATCATATCATATCATTTTTATTTTAATTTTATTTCATTTCATTTTATTTATTTATTTATTTCCAGATCAGCACTGGGGTGATTAGCTGCTTTGCATGTGCTGCCTGGGAGCAGGCTGGGACCCACCAAGGTGGATGCTGCCAGGAAGCTGAGGGTGGTCTGGGATCAAAATGGCACCTGCATGGAGTGAAGCTGTACCCGGGGCTACTCTGCGGGGGCTGCAGCCACCGCTCATGTCCCCCCTGTGGAACAACATCTGCCAAAGACACAGGAGACAGACTAAGAAAGATCAGTACAAAGTGTTTCAAGCATTTTTTTTTTTAATAAAATATACAAAAACAAGGTCAGATAGAGGTTTTTGGTGTGTGTTTCACTGGTCTGGCTAGTAAAATGGAGAAATACTTGTTATAGATCTTGTAACAGGAGTGGAAGAACTGGAGCAGGCAGAGTCCCCTGAATGAGTGACTACGTGTGCTACTTGGCTTCCCTGGCAAAAACTGGAAACAATCTGTCCCTCTTTAGATGGTCAAAATACCTACATTAAAAAAAAAACAAAAAACAAAAAACAAACACTGAAGCTGATTTTAGTTCAAAATATTTGAAAGGGATCCAGTTTATATTCTCAAAATGATTTGGTACCTGTATACACATATATATATATATTCGGCTTTTTATTAAATATCATATAAAATAATAAAAACACCAATGAAACCACCACTGACCTGATCAAAGAGTTCATTCACTTTACTCAAAATACATTTTTACAATGTTAAAAAAAAAAACTATCTTAATATTTTTTATATAAGTAATTTCTAAAAATACTGATAAGGAACAAAAAAAGTAAAAATATTCATAGCTCAGTGGGAATACTTTCACAAAATAAAAATAAAGGGCTTTGTTTTAGGAAGGAATTTTTCATCTGAGCTGCTCACATGAAAACTGGACATATTAATGTGTGAATTTGTGTCTCCAGGTTTAAAAAAATATTTCCCCAATTAACCAGTTTCATTATCACTCTTTGTATTGCCAGAGTAACTGGTATGTATACTGCTACAGATATCCATAATCTTGACACTGAAATCTCAAATCATTGTAAATTAAAGTCTTTCACTAATACGTATTATAGATGAATCATGTAGTTCTTTTTTATCACTTGTTTTGGGTTGGATGTACACATATGTTTAGGCATCCTTGAGATAAGGGAGAGCATAAAAATAATGTATTTGTTTTTGTGTTAAGCCAACAAGGGCCACATTTGGGATTTATGTTGAAAGTAGGCTTGCAAAGCTATACCTTAATAATAAAGGAGATCCTGGTTCCTCTATATCATGATTCTGTTGTGTTTAAATATTACACTTCTACCATTCTGCATAGGAAAAAAACAAAACACACCATGATTTTGCTTGCCTTTTAAATTATGAACTGACATTACAAAACATTGATTAGGGCATCTGTGACAGAGTGCTGCTCATGCAACTTTCAAAACATTCTGGCTATAGCACCACATACCCCTTGGCGTGCCAAGATTTCTTCTAGTGTTCATGCTGGAGCCAGATGCTCGACTCCATAGAGCACTAGAGGGCAGGCTAGACTAGATATTGCCCCCCCTTCCTCCCCCCAGCAAAATCCAGATGAAGAATAAGAGAAATAATCAAGTGCAAAATTTTACTCAGAAATATGAATTTAAACTTGGGAAAACCTCATGCTGCACCCAAAGCCTTTAATAGGGTCTGGGCAACTTTGAAAGGAATATTTTTTGCTCTCATTGAGAAGCTTTGTTTTCTGCAGACATGAAAAAGAAAACAGGTGCAGTCCTGTCCTGCCGCAGGGACAGGATGTCCCTGCAGTTCTCGTGGGGCTCTCCCTGGCCCACCAGTGCAGATGCTGAGGACCCTTGGCTTGGGTAGATTCACAGGTATGCCTGACTCCCACATGAGCTATCGACAACTGCAGATGATCTGTGTTTCAAAAACACTTGGCCGACTTTCATGCTATTAATGGCCTGATTCTGAGAGCTTTCCTAATTGCAGAGTCATGTTTGCTTCTGGTACGTCTGTGCACTGGGGCAGGACAAGGTGGGTGGTTCAGTGTAGTAGCTGCAGTGCTGATCCATCACATCCCTCCTCTACAAGGAGCTGCTGTTAGTTTCCTCGGAACCCAGAGTGCACTGACCCATCTCAATGTCCCTCCTGGTGCTGAGATTTGAATACTTTCCTCCCAGTGGCCATCCATTTACCAGAGGTCTCTGAGCTGATCAGTGTGAAACAGCCCAACCTGGTGGCACAGAGCTGTTGACTGAGATGAAATATGGGTGTGAATAAATTAGCCCTGCAGCAGTTCACACAAGAAGCACAGTGTTTGAGTTTTAACTAAAGTATGTATTTTTTGTCTTTGCCCCTTATCACTTACCACCCAGATTAACCATCCACCCAGATTTGACAAGGAAACTTTAAGCCTGTTTATGATATGTCTTAAGTATACTGTAAAAACAACATATATTAACTGTGTAGGATCCTTAGGCCATTTTGTTCATCCCTTGGTCAAGATAGTATATTTTCTGCAGTGTGTTTCTCAGCACTTTGTCCAGTTTGCAATTGCCTTTCACTTATGAATTTCATCCAGGATATTTGAGGCCAAGTTTTTACTTAGAATAACACAAATTATTGAATCTGTCACATTTCTGGTCAGCGTAGAGGTTCTCTGTTTTATGAGTATTATCTGTTTGAAGATATATTCTTTGATTCCTCACAGTTTCCCTTGCAGAATTTCCTAGTGCTACTCTGTGTAACTAGGCTATTAATTCTTCTTTCACACTTCTCAAACCAAACCATAATAATCTACCTGGAGGGGAAAACAAAAACAATAACCTTGTATAAAGTATCCATATTCTGGGAATGTCTTTTCTAATACAGTAGTGGGGGATTGAATGAGATGAAAGGAATTGTTAGTCTCTGCTCATATTTTACTTTCTGAGAGTTTTCCTTCTGAAGAGAAAAAATCCCAAGTTCTCATGGTAAACTGAAATTTGGATGAACATCAGCCAAATAAAAATTCCCTAAACACCTTACAATGAAGCTCTGTCTGAGTAAACAACCTGGAGGGAGTTTTCTGAAGCTTTCTACCTTTTCCTGGCCATGTGTTGTACTTTCATTTTGTTTTGCTTTGTTTTGTTTGTTTTGTCCTTGAAAACCAAGGAGGTTTGCTGTTGATATGGGGGGAGCTACACTCCTTCAGTGCTAACTCCTCTGCATGCTGTGGCATGGGTTTGTAACATAACAGCCTGAACAAAATTGTCAAAAAAATCCAATTTTCTACCTCAGATTAATCTACTGTTAGCACTGATCCACTATGTGCATACCACAAAGTGTTCATTGTAGATGTGAGGGTGCAAAAGGAGGTGACTAGTAAAGAGAAGATACTGAAGTCAATTGGAGGTGGTGGAAAGATTCTTACTTCTTTTTATTCTGTCCTGAAAGGCACAAGAAAGGGATCACTAGCTTGCTTGAGAGTTACATCTGCTCAGACTTACTCTGATACATGGCTAAAAGATGTGGGCGAGAGCTGATCATAATACATTTATTTTCTGTGTTGCATCGCTCCAGGGAATATCTGAAAGAGCAGTGTTAGCCAGCTGTCTCATGGCTCTTATGGTAGACTTGTGGTAGCATCCTGAAATTTTGTATGAAAGCAGCTAATCCATGTGATTTCGTCTGTGGACAGAATGGCATGAACTTTTTTGTTGTTTCAGTCTATAGGGATGCAGCTCTCATTGTCATGGTATATGACTGCAAAAGGCTGGAGTTATAAGCACGGCACTGGGATTTATAGTTGAGTGTTTTCACAACACTGAATGGGACTTAGTATTTAGTGATATTTAGTTAAGACATTTAGCGTCCTAACAAGGGGCAAACCTGTAAGGCTGAAGGACCACAAAAACTGCAAATTTTATCCTCATCTTATGAATTTTAGACCAACTTAAAACCAACTGTATGGCTTTAGAATGCTTCCTCAAATAATAATAATAATAAAAAATCTAGGGCCAGTGGTTAATATATAATGGTGCTTTATGTCATTGCTGAGTCATAGTGAAATTCTGTAGAAGCCCACATTCATATTTAAAGGTAACATCTTTAATGTTACCTTTAACATCTTTAATGTTACCTTTAATGAGATTTTAATGTGTCTTTAATGAGATTTCACCTCATCCTTATGCTGCTGAATTGAATAGATTCTTTACAGCACTGGAGCATTAGAAAGTTTACAAATCCATGTTCCTCTGAACAAATTCATACTATACATACTATAGCAGATAGTATTTAATACATATACATAACTGATAAGAAACTAGGGTAAATTATGTAAGTTATCTGCATTCTGACCTCTGCATATGATATTGTGAACATGTGACTTCAGATTCATTTTCCTAATTGTCTTTAGCCTAAGTGCATAGAACAATTTCCCTAAAATATGCTTTTACTTGTTTAGAATATTGAGTCAGTATTCTCTCTCAGGAAGAAGGCATACATAGTAATAAAGGAATAAATGTGTGAATTGGATTGTGGTGAATGTCTATATGTATGGGTATGTATGTC
The DNA here is from genome assembly GCF_964035555.1 of Netta rufina. NCBI lineage: Eukaryota > Metazoa > Chordata > Aves > Anseriformes > Anatidae > Netta > Netta rufina. The sequence continues at coordinate 72,713,629 of NC_140126.1, forward strand.
TGTATGTATGTCTATATGTTTGGGTAATTTTAGTTTCTGTAATGTCGATTTTTTTTTCCCCTGTTGATATAAATACAGTCTTTCAGGGTGAAGAAACTTCTTTCATCCAGAGAATTTAAAATAATGTACACAAATTATACGTGACTTATACACCCAACAATTTATTTCACTATCTAGATTCTGATTTCTGAATTTATAAAGGGAAAAACATAACATGAAACAAAATAAAATATAAGTTTGATTAAATTAATCAAACAAAAAAAGTGATTTCCATAATTATGATTTCCTTCAGGAAACACAGTCTCTCAAGACAGGAGTTAATTCAAAGCTAAAGCAGAACAGCTGACTTTCCATATTCCCCCAAGCTCTGAAATGTTGATTGATTCAGGAGCTAGTCTGGAAAGTGATGGCTTTGACACTAAAAAAAAAATTTACTTGACCTCAGTAAAATACACAGAAGAGGGAACTCCACAGTAAGGTCTTGTCCCAACAGAGATGTAACACAGAAGATGAGTGATTGTTGATAAGAAGAGCGTGTTTGATGGTTTTATGATAAATTTTCTCTGTTCATTCTCATTCTGCGTGTGCGGGAGGTTTTCAGCCAGTGAGGAAGCACACCAAGACCTCTTGCTAAAGATGATTCCTGTGATTAATGAGTTAAAGCCTGTCCTGATATTTAATCAAAATTGTGTTTAATGAAAAAATACTGTTTTCATAATAAACAAGTGTTTTTTGTTTGTTTGTTTGTTTGTTTGTTTTTTAATACAAGTAGAGCTGCAGTTATAATTTTCAGTGTAAAGAAAGAGTTGGCATTTTGTTGTCATAATTTTAAAACAATAATATCTGTAAAATTTTAAAAGAATAAGAATGTCATATTTATATTGAACTATGCACCTCTCCTTCTAGAGCTACTGCTGTTGGGGCTGGTAACGTATTTCTGAAGTTCAGGCTTTGCATGCAATAGCATCCTTGGATACAAAAGTATACAATTATCATCATTATCATAAGCAAATTGTACCATCTTTTGATTTTCTTAATAATTCTACAGTATTTTAAGAATGACCTCGAAAGTAACTTTGTTTTTCAAAATGATATATAAACCTGGTAAACAGAAAGAAGGAGAGAAATCCTGTTCTCATCTGTTCTTCAGGAGAAATTCTGTTTAATTTTGTCCATGTTATACTGTTTTCATAGTGATTGAAATTTTTATTTTACGCACTGAAGTTTTGAACAGAGGACTCCAGACACCTCTGGCAAAATGCACTACTCTATGTTAAATTACTGTCTGAAAGACTTACCTGAGACGGGAACACCACTGTGCTGGGAACTGCGAAAACACTTTGGGCTAAATCCTGGCCCAGTAAAGCCAGTGGCAGAAATCCCATTCACTGAAATGGAGCCAAGAGTCAGGTTTCACCCACAGTGAGAGACAGTACTCGTCTAGAAACCCTGGACCTCACCACTCTTGTGCTTTGGCAACTGAGTCAGGAAAACTCTCCAGCCACCCAGCACAGAGTAAGTGCTCCAAAATGTTCCTTTCAATAGGACTCAAAACCCAACCAAGAATAACCCAAGGATGCTACCTGTGCAACTGCCCAAGTCCCTTTGTTTCTTTTCTGGAACTCTTCACCAGCCTCTCGATTTTTAATTGAAATCTGTAAAATGTCAGATTCGTTATTGTCTCTCCATTGTGTTTCTAGGCAGAGGCAAAGACTGTCATATGTCAGTGCTTGGTATCAGCAGTGCACAGTTAGACAGATAGACACAGACTTTATTTAGTGTTGGAAAACTATTCTTCCTGGAGTTTGTTTGTTTGTTTGTTTATATAATTATGTATTTATTAAATACACTCAAACTAGCACTCCCTGTATCTTTTACCTCCTATTTTGGAAATACCATCACCTCCCAAGTTCATAACCTCTTCAATATTCTCAGGTTGTAAGGTTTTTGACATGCCTTATACTCTAGGTCTGAATAATTCTTTGGCGTGAGAAATGTCAAGAGTGGCCATCTCTTGTGTCACCTTCTCACAATTCTTACACTAGGGACTCAGAAGTGGAGGGAAAAATGTTCAAGGCTTGGTCAAAGAAAGAGAATATTAGTTTATTTTCCTCATTTTTCTCCCTCTTGATTTTTCTAAACCAACATATTTCAGGGAAAGAAGATCGACTCTTGCAGTTAAAAATATAGGACAGCAGTTTTTGTCCTAATAAAGTTGTCTAGAAGTGAGACACAAGTAAACCACATTGTTAATGTAACTTGCTCCACAGTTTTTCTGTCAAAATCTTTTACTGACTGATGTGAATTTAAATCTGCAGCAGGTTTGTGAGAAGTCATATCAACAATTTCAGTCAGAATAACAGGCAAGCTTTTGAGTATACAAGTTAGATGGCTGTATTAGCTATATTAAGAAATCATATTGATCTTCCTTGTAAAGCTTGTCTCACTTATAATCTAAGAGTGTGATGTGTAATAGTTAAAACACCTTTACTGTGTTCTGCCTGTCCATGTATATAGTCTTTCTCACAGAGTTCTATGAGGGGCCATGGAGAACTCGTAAACTTGACATTTCATGTGCAAATGGGTGTTTGATGCATGTTGAATGCAGAATGTAAACAGGCAAAGCTGTAAAATATCTAATCTATTTCCATTTGCAGGGGACCAAAAGCAATGCAGATGCTCTTTTGCCTGATATATTTTGCCTGATCTATGTTGTGTCCCATTTCAAAGTCTGGGAATTGTGATGGTTTAAAAGAATGGATTATTGAAAGTTTTAAAACTGTTTTTTATCACATCTTATTCTGTCACCAGATTTCATATTTCATTAGGCTTCTCCACATTTCAGTTCCATCATTGTTCCCAGAGTTCAAGGGAAAAAAGCCAGAGAAGACTGAGAAACATAAAAGGAAAATATGAACAAAATAACCATCTTAAGCCAAGTGTTGGTGGGAGGTGCTATGCATAATAGGGTAATCCCATGCTCCTGCAATAAAACAATCACATGATAGAGGATAAAGAAGAGTCACAAATAATGGTGGGAATGTCTTCTATAAAGAACTTCAAGAACAAATATAATTACCAAAGGCATTATTAATTGTGGGGAAAAACACTTTGACCAGCCTTTCATATGATTTAGAATGTTTACCAATAGTGCATACACAACTCACCAAGCCAAAAAAAAATTAAAAAAAAGCTATAAAAACGTTAATGGGAGGGGGAGGAGTCCTTGTGTTGTGCCTCAAAGGGCATTTTGGTTGTGCTGAGCAATCTTCTTAATTCACCTAAACATGATTCATCCTTATGCCCAGAGCTATGTTTCATGTAACCTTGCCAACTTGCACTGCCTGCAGTCCTTCTAACATAATTTTTCTGAGTTATAAAGCTACCTGCCAACAGTGCCATGACCCAGTCTGATGTGTCCTCCCTGCTCCCAGCATCATGGCCCATGAGAAGTCCTCACAAGATAAATTTCAGTGCTTTCCTTCATAATATCCTTCATAATTTCCTTCATAACTTCTGCACCAAATCCATCATAGAAAGAATGGTGTTTTCTCTGTGGATAATGGAATCAAATGTTTCTTAACTCTTCTAGTTGGCATCAGAAACCACAGCAAGGTTGTAGCTATCAGCCTATGGAGAGAACCATCTTGGAAAACAGATAGCAGACCTAGTGGCCAAGCTCCACACATTTGCATGGTGACTCTACTTTGGCATGCCACCAAAATCTGCAAAGAGAGGAAAAAGACAAAGGAATTGTCTATTGGCTGGATGTTAAACTGACAGAGCCAACGTGTATGAAAATTGTCTGATACTGCAGAGGGTGTCCTGTAAAGACACAGATGGGTGGCTGTCTTTCTGACTACAAAATCTCCAGGCTTCTTCAAGGACAGTGCCACAACTCTTCAATAGGAAATCTGTGTGAAAATGTCAAACAACTACTTTATGGGGGACCAAAGACCGGTTTGCAAATCCCTGAAGTGTTCCATCATGTTAAGACCTGTGTTGATACGACAAGGGAAATGTTAGTTTTCATTAGCTGGAAACTGTATTTTTATTTAAGTCACAGTGTCATAGTGATATATGAGTATCTTTGCAAGTCTAAATATATATATAGGAGGACTTTTTATTTTTATTTTTAACTTTGACAGTCTAAAATACTCCTTGTCATAACTATGGAGAAGCTAGTGAAAAGGAAGTGATGTCACAGGAAAGTTACAAGCCAAATGAAATTGTATCTCAGACACAAAGATCTCTCTGAGGAAATACATACTTATTGGGAAGCAAAACATTGTCTATTCTCAACAGTTAGAGATCTGGCAGCTTTGTCATGTACAGCTCTCCAGCTTCCTTCAAAGATGGTGTTCATTTCTGACTTTAAATAGTAAATCCTATTTAATGTTAACGTGAATGAGACGTGTACCTTCACGAGTGAATAGTCACATATAGCCTGGGGCCTATTTCTGTGCTAAACTTCAAATGTTTTTACAGTCCTACTAGAGGGCTGCCTATACAGAAAGTTCATTGTTTGTGGGCTACAGAGAGAAGCCTACTAGTGCTTAAAACCATTTTGAACTCTGTTGTGCATCCTTCAGTGGAAGTATGTTCTCAGAATGATGAGAATACTGCAAAATAAGTGGACCTGGGGAATGACTGTGGTGTCTTCAGGAAAGAGCTAGTTTCAAAACTTGTTGCTTACTGTTTGCAAAGAGCTCAGCTTATGTAGAAAAAGCCCCCCTTATGGTTTCTTGCAGAGACCCTGCACACTAGACTGAAAATCCAGACAGCTGCCAGTACTTATCTTGCTGAGTCCATTATTTTATCTGTGTGCAATCACACAAAGTGAGAGAAAAACACACACACACAATT